>NC_045596.1:65697314-66025885 GCF_009762305.2 Zalophus californianus
GGAATATCAGTCAGCCAACAGAAAGGATGAATACCCACCAATTGCATCGACATGGATGGAACTGGAGGGGATTATGCTAAGTGAAATAAGTCAAGCAGAGAAAGACAATTATCATATGGTTTCACTCATATGTGGAACATAGGAATAGCGCAGAGGACCATAGGGGAAGGGAGGGAAAACAGAATGGGAAGAAATCAGAAAGGGAGACAAACCTGAGAGACTCCGGACTCCGGGAAACAAACTGAGGGTTACAGAAGGAAGGGGGGTGGGGGATGGGGTAGCCGGGTGATGGGTATTAAGGAGGGCACATGTTGTAATGAGCACTGGGTGTTATACACAACTAATGAATCGTTGAACACTACCTCAAAAACTAATGATGTACTATATACTGGCTAACTGAATATAATAAAAAATAAAAAAAATTTAAAAAGATAAAAAAAATAAAAATAATAAATAAATAAATAAATAAATAAATAAATAAATAAATAAAATGGCTCCTGTTTGCTACACTAAACTTTCCTTTGGTAAGAAAAATTCTCCAGTGCTAAAGGGAGCTAAAGATTTAAAGGGACATCGCTATTTCTTTTCTTCCCACAGATGCCTCCCAAATTTGAAATAAAGCAGCTCTAGATTTTGTTGATTCTGAGTTCACCAGTTCCTTTCTCTTTATCTTTTGTTTATCCAGTTACTTCCACCTAGCTCCTCCAGTCTCCCCTTCCCTCACCCGGAAACACAGAGGCCCAGGGAGCTTTGTTTGCTTTCTTAGCCACCCTTCCATTTAATAACACTGCTATCCTTCAAGGCGGTGTCTCTCTCCATTCCCTCTGGTCAAATCAAGTAATGTGTTAAAGTTACTTTCCTTTTGACTGGGGACATGTTTACCTGTCACCTAAATTCCTTTTGAGAAAGGCAGGTTGGCATAGCCACGGTTATGGGCAGTTCCTTAATCTAAAAACAGCTCTGTCTACTTATGTATTCTGTTCAGTTTGCCAAGGTCATGGCACTTTACTAGGTTGTTTTGACTTGGCATGATCTCCACAATGCTTGCTGAGCTGAAATAATGCCTCTTTCAGCCCAGTCTCTTGTCTTGCCAGTAGCACCAATGAGAATTTTGTGGGAGAGCTTGGTAAGTTAAATTTTATGTCATCCTCTAATGTCACTTATCTCCCCAAATTCCTGCTTTTGTCTCCATCATCATTGTCTTATTACCTTTCAACAGTCCACTTTGGATAAGCCATTAATTTATTGAAATCCTGAAATCCCTTTTGCATTTATTATTAGCCTGTGCAACCTCTTGGGGGCAACATGTTTACGGTCAAATACATTAAAAAGTAGTCTATTTTAATTCATTCTCCAGAGTATCTATCTCCTATAAATTACAAAGAAAGTCCTTTAGTTATAACATTGTGGGATTTGGGGAAATAAGTTCATCTTGAGCTTTCACAACACAATATTTAGCAGCTGCAAAGGCAAGGAAGACAAAGCTGCCAGGTCATCCCCTGGAAATCCCAAGACACATATTTTTAACATTTGCATTTTTATTTACATAAATTTGTATGCTCCATTCAAAAGGCTCTGACTCCAATTATGTAAAATAAAACACGCAACTCCTCTTGATCTGAGAGTGGATTATCACACATTCCAGGCTTGCTTTCCTGCTGCCCACAGTGATTTCTTTGGCTTCTCCCTCTCTGCTCCTAAAAGTTTTCCTCCTTTATTCCTACCCTCTAATCATCACCATTAATGAAGAGTTATCATTTAATTGTAAGACTGGAATTGGTTCCAAAATAGTCTTTTTTTCTATTCTGAGCTCACACTGGAATTCTTTGTTATCCAATTGGGGTTTTCATAACACCTTTCCTTCCCCCATAGCAAGGAAACATTTTCCTTGGTTCAGTTCAGGGCACCATAATATGGGTGGTAGAACCTGCATCTGGGTCCAGCACACAGGCTTTTGCCCGACAGAAAGTTTCTTGATAGTGAGGAAGAGAGTTTGGATTCTGGGCAGAGTAACCACAGATTTCAATTATTTACCCCAAACACTACTTTCCCTCGACCCCTATAATTAAAGCTTACATTTTGACATCATTTCCCCCCTTCAGGTGAATGAGAAACAGAGCTGAATGCAAAAGGAATTCATTAGAGTATTTTTATAGCAAGTGTATTGAGCCCAGAAGCCAGAGCTATGGAGAGAAGAAAGAGAAAGAGAATCCTTAAGAACAATTCCACTCAACCCAAGATAGTCCTGGTGTCACGGTACAGATACCTGCCTGCTAATTCTGCCCTGCTGCAGGAGGGAGACCTGAGAATCACACAGTGAAATACCACCAAACCAAGAATGGTTATACTGCCCTTAATTTCCTTCTGCTCTCTTAAAAGCATTCCAGAAAGTCACTCCTTACCATTCTTACACTGCTGTTAGTGTTCCTGATCAGGTCTAGGAAAACACTGAAGAAACCCAGGATTGTCCATTGGATGAAGTGAAACTTTGTCAAAAGAGACCCCTCCAAGAGTCATTGACTTCTGACCTTAGCCTTTGAAATGGGTTCTTTCTGTCGCCACAGATAAAGTGGTGGTCTTTTTCCAACCTATATAAACAAAGTCAAAACATGTGGGGCTGGAGGGGACAGAAGCAGAGGTAAGGCAGTGAGTGAATGCAGGGGCAGTTGCCAACACATTTTGAGATGTGGAGGCTGTGTTTGTTGTTTTACTCTTTGGGCCGAATGATACTTCTCTCACTGGGAACTAAAGTCAGCAGAGGGGAAGTATAGACCCCACTGAACACAAAGTACAGAAACTCAGTCTCAAGAAGCTGGGGTTGCTCCCCTGCTACGCCTGCAAAACATCAGGCTTGCTGACAGCAGGAGGAAGAGGCTTCCGGCCCAGCCAGGATTTCACACCCTATGGACAGCTGCCCTGGGCAGACTTGCCGCCAAGGCAAAATTACCAGGAATTGCCCGGCAAAGAGACTCATTTCCTTTGAAAAAGTGCAAGAAGCTCTTGCTCTGCCCACATGTATCTATAAGTTGGAAAGAAAAGCCCTATGAAAAGAATTTTTGTTTGTTTTTGACTTGTGCCAACAGTAGCTATGTTTCATCCTCGTCACTGGATTGCGTGTGGCCCAATGAAGCACTGCTGGAGCAAAGGACAGGAAGGTGGCAGGCTTCTCAGCTAGACTGCAATCCTCCTAGTAACATGTGCTTGGAAAGTGTCTCTGGTATACTTACCAGAGTTATGCTTCTCTTCCTAGCATCTGCTTCTCTTCCATTCCCTTCTCCAGCTTCAATTTCCTGACATAAGCAAATTAAAGATGTGCCTCCTCTAAGCTTACTGTGTGTATCGCTTTTCATTTATTCATTCATTCAATTCACTTGCATAATTTGTTGAGTGCTTGGAGACAGAGTGAAAAAAATAGGTAAAAATAAAAACTTGCTGTCATGGGTTTATGTTAAATGATTTAATCTCATGATGGTCCTATGAGGCAGCTATTATTATGATGATGATGATGATGATGCCCTTTCTACAGGTGACTTGTTCAAAGTCACACAGCACGTGAATAACAGAGCTAGGACTGGAACCCAGGCAGGTTGGCTCTAGAGAGCCCACGCTTAACCATCAGGCTCTACACTCCCTGGTGGGATTGATGGGTGTGATTTCAGGTTCAGAAGAGTAGCACTTCAAGCAAAACCTGTCATCTCTCTTCTAGAAGCGAAGTCTTTTATTCCACAAGATAGTTTAAATAACAATTACGTTGGAAAGAGGAAGTATTGTGGCTGGATTTCACGGTAACATGTTGAAGGGGATCAGAATATGCCACCCCCAAATATGCCAGTTTGGTGTAAGAATTATTTTGAGCTGAAGACAATTGAGAAACAGCAGACTAGCCAGAAAAACACTCTGCCCCACCCCCCGTCATCACTTTCTATCTAAAAACAGGACATAAATTTCCCTTTCTAAAGATTACATAAATTTGTAAATGTGTCTTCCTCTCCCATACCAGTGAGAAGATGACTCTTAATCACCAGACATGATTCTTATCAATGGCAAAGGCACCAACTTGAGTCTGCATAACAAACTTAATAAATAATTCTATGGCCATTCATTTCCCCCATATGTTTATCTTCTCACAATTTACCCAAGTCTATGGTAGGAAGCCCAAACCCCTTTTCCTTTCCCTTGTCACTTCTCCACATTTTATTGCTTTTTGTTAAAATAGTGTAAGCCCTGAACAGAATTGCTTCTTTGGGTCTCCACTTCTTTTCTATGAAGGCCTCCTTATTCATAGTAATAAACATTTTCTCTTGTTTATCTTTTTTTTGCAGTTTAATTTGCATAACCCCAGGTTTTGAACCTAAGAGAGTAGAGAAAAATGGTTGTTTTTTTTTTTTTTCTCCTCTACAGTGTAAATTACTAAAAATATCCTCCTTCCTTCTAAGAAGTTCTGATAGACAGGGGAAGATAAATCCAAGAGCTCAGAAACCAGGACACTGGAAGGAGTGGGGAGGGCATCACTGGGATGGGGCTGGTTAGAAGCTGAAGCATAGGCATCTCAGGTCAGCATCTCTCAGTTCAACATTTGGCCAAGGGCAAGGGCACACTAGGGCCAACCAAACAGTTCAAAATTTGGATTTTATCAGCCACTTTGATGAGATCAGTTTGATTATTTCACCCAAATAGCTCAAGACAAAAAGAAATAACAGCCAACAAGTTCAAATCATACTGTTCACTAAGAAATGCAGTCATTCTTACTTTGCCAATTGGCTTCTCAATCAGAGGGCTTGTAAAGCAGACTGGAGTTATACTGTTGTACATCGAAAGTTTCCATTGCTGTTCCTGCAAGAAAGGAAACACAGACAAAGAGAGAGCGAGAGATTGATTTCAGGGACTTGGCTGGATTTTCTGCTGCATAGAACCATTTTCCAGTTTCTCACAATAGTGCCTCAAGCACTTAAATGTAAGGGTTGTCACTTGAAACACCTGAGTCAGCATTTTTGCACGAGCATCTTCAGTTTGCAGTCTGTGCAAACTCAGTTAACCTTGCACAAGGACATATTACAAAAGTATTTATGACATTTTGAAGGAATTCATGTACACATGTTGACATAAATGCAAAATATTTTCAGCCTAATCTGTTAAGGTATTTTCGTAGAACACAAATCAAACTTTGTGAATCTTTTTAAACAAAAATAACTTAAAAATCTTTTAAAACAAAAATAAACTTCCAGTTTTCAAATCTTTAATTCTATGTGGGATAAGGTCCAAAGTTCTCTAGCTGCTTTTCAGAACATGCCAAAATGTGGCTTTTTTTTTTTTTTCCTTTTTCTGCCTGAGCTCCAATCTGTCTCACAATTTAAACTAAAACTCAAGCCACATTAGTCAATGTGTTCTCCTTAAACAGACTCCATCCTATGCCTTTGTTTATACTGTTTCTGGTTCCTAAAATAGCCTTTCCTCAATATCTGCCTATGATTTCTTACCTGTCCCATTAAGCCCAGCTCAGATTCCCTAAGGAACATTTCACTATTTTTCTCTATTTCTTCTTTTCTTTATTTTTAAATTTTAATTCCAGTATAGTTAACATGCAGTATTACATTAGTTTCAGGTATACAATATAGTCATTCAACAATTCTATACATTATTCAGTGCTCATTACAATACGTAAACTCTTAGTCCCCTCCACCTATTTCACCCATCCCCCACTCACCACCCCTCTGATAACCATCAGTTTGTTCTCTATAGTTAAGAGTCTGTTTTGTGGTTTGTCTCTTTTTTCTTTGTTCCTTTTTGTTTTGTTTTGTTTTGTTTCTTAAATTCCACATATTAGTTAAATCATATGCTATTTGCCTTTCTCTGAGTGACTTACTCACTTAGCTTTATACCCTCTAGATCCATCCATGTCATTGCAAATGGCAAGATTTCATTCTTTTTTAAGGTTCAGTAATATTGCATTATATATATATTATATATATATAACCCACACACACATACATGTATGTATATATTATATATATATACACCCACACACACATACATGTATGTATATACAACCTAATCTATTCATTTATTGATGGAAACTTGGTTTGCTTCCATACCTCGGCTATTGTAAATAATGCTTCAATAAACACAGAGATGCATATAACTTTTCAAGTTAGTGTTTTTATTTTCTTTGGGTAAATATCCAGTAGTGGAATTACTGGATCATATGATACTTCTATTTTTAATTTTTGAGGAACCTCCATACTCTTTCCCACACTGGCTGGACAAGTTTGCATTCCCCCCAACAGTGCATGAGAGTTCCCTTTTCTCCACATTCTTGCCAACACTTGTTATTTCTTGTGTTTTGATTTTAGCCACTCTGATAGGTGTGAGTTGATATCTCATTGTGGTTTTGGTTTGCATTTCCCTATGATGAGTGATATTGAGCATCTTTTCATGTGTCGTTGGCCATCTGTATGTCTTCTCTGGAGAAATGTCTGTTCATGTCTTCTCATTTTTAATTGGATCATTTGTTTTATGGTGTTGAGTTGTATCAGCTCTTTATATATTTTGGATATTAACCCTTTATCAGATATGTCATTTGCAAATATCTTCTCCCATTCTGTAGGTTGTCTTTTATAGTTTTGATGGTTTCCTTTGCTGTGCAGAAGCTTTTTATTTTGATATAGTCCAACAGTTTATTTTTGCTTTTGTTTCCCTTGCCTCAGGAGACATATCTAGAAAAAAGTTGCTATGGCCGATGTCAAAGAAGTTACTGCCTATGTTCTCTTCTAGGATTTTTATGGTTTCAGGTCTCACATTTAGGTCTTTAATCCATTTTGAGTTTATTTTTGTGTATGGTGTAAGAAAGTGGTCCAGTTTCATTCTTTTGCATGTAGTTGTCCAATTGTCCCAACACCATTTGTTGAAAAGACTTTTTCCCATTGCATGTTCTTGCCTCCTTTGTTGAAGATTAATTGACCATATAATCATGGGTTTATTTCTGGGCTTTCTTTTCTTTCTTTCTTTTTTTTTTAAGATTTTATTTATTTATTTAAGAGAGAGAGAATGAGAGAGATAGAGAGCACGAGAGGGAAGAGGGTCAGAGGGAGAAGCAGACTCCCTGCTGAGCAGGGAGCCTGATGTGGGACTCGATCCTGGGACTCCAGGATCATGACCTGAGCTGAAGGCAGTCACTCAACCAACTGAGCCACCCAGGTGCCCTGGGCTTTCTTTTCTGTTCTATTGATCTATGTGCCTATTTTTGTGCCAGTACCATACTGTTTTGATGACTACAGCTTTGTAATATAACTTGAAGTACAGAATTGTGATGCCTCCAGCTTTGCTTTTCTTTTTCCAAGATTGCTTTGGCTATTCAGGGTCTTTCATGGTTCCATACAAATTTAGTATTATTTGTTCTAGTTCTGTGAAAAATGCTGTTGATATTTTGATAGAGATTGCATTAAATCTGTAGATTGCCTTTTCCTCTACTATTGACTAGAGTCAGAATAAACTTCTCTCTACCACAGAGTCCATGTACTATTATTAGAGTGCTTGTCACTATCTGCTGGGAATGTGGACTACCAAGGACAAGACTCATGTCATAGTTATCTGTGCAACCTTCACAGTCTAGCACAGGTCTTATATATTGCTGTGGTCTCAATGTTTGTGTCCCTGCAAAAGTCCATATGTTGAAATCCTAATCCCTAAAGGATGGTATTAGGATATGGGACTTTTGGGAAATGACTGGGTCATGAAGGCAGAGCCCTCATAGGTGGGATTAGTGTCCTTATAAAAGAGGCCCAAGAGAGCGTCTTTGCTGTGTGAAGATACAACGAGAAGTCTACAACCCAGAAAAGGGCCCTCAGACAACAGTGCTGGAACCCTGACCTCAGACTTTAGCCTCCAAAACTGTGAGATCCAAATTTCTGTTGTTTATAAGCCACGCAGTCCATGGTATTTTGTCATAGCAGTCAGTACAGACTAGGATATACTGCAGGTACTTTCTAGTAGAGTAATCTTTCTTTTTGCCAGCTAAATCTTTTTCTTTATGTAGTCACTAATTTCCAAAGCACCCTCCAGATCTGGCTCTCTCCAACCCCCAGATCTCTTTCCTATAACATACATTTTTCACTCTCTTTTCAGTCTTTTAGAGGAGACATCAAGAGGATTATATTGAAGAAAAAAACTTAACTATAGGAACCAATAACCCCATAAAATAAAAATGACCTATAAAAATTAATTAGCAGGTATTGACCCATCCCTACCTCCTGCTGTCCATTAATTGGCCATGTTTCTTGAGTGAAAGGAAGATTTTTCAGTGGTCATAGGAAAGGATAGAGTACGGCCCTCTGGAATCTCCACCCCTGCTGTTACTAATTGTGTTACCCTGGGCAAACTACTTGCTCCAGGGTGGCCCTGCCTGCGAATGTGGTTTGCATTATTTACACACATCTCGCAGGATATTTTGAAACTAATTGTGGAGATATCTGTGACCTAGAAAGGTGGAGCATAATTCCTGGGGAAGAAGCCCTGCAGTTTACCCTTAGGAGAAGTCATTCAAACCTGTGCTTTCTTCCCCGGGTCTGTAAACAGGATTATGGTTGGATTCCAAGGGATTCGGATTCCTCTCCTTCAGGAGTTAAACTGAGACTAGCAAGCAACTCACTTCACAGGTCATAGTCCAGTCATCAAAGTTTAATTACTATCAAACCCTGTTGGCTCAGGTCCCAACCATATTAATGAATCCATGAATGAAATTTCCAAAGGATCCTATTACCAAACCCCACCTTCCAAAGATAAGATGACACTGAATGGCACCAGGGAAAAGGCCAAAATATATCTACTTGAGACTACAACTTTTTTTTTTTAATGAAAATAACTGGCTCAGTGTTGATGATCAAGACACATGATTCTGTTTCAAGGAAGTCAATCTGCAGACGCAGTAGATGAATCTGAAGAACTCTGCCCTTCACTCTGATACTGGTCCGGTTGCTATGGCAACGTGTAACTAGTTTTCTTAGGTTGTTGTACAGCCTGATTTTCTTTAGACTAAAGATTCCCTTGATACATTTGCACTGGGTATAGTTGAGACTAAAACAACCCAGCAGTTGCAAAACATAGATTTCTTACCTAGAAATTATTGGTTTGATGGGAAAATATGTGATGACTCTGGGTCATACATACAAGGGAATTTCTGAAATCATGGGTTCATATGCAAAACAGAGTAATGATGGCCATACAGTTATTATTAACTAGTGTCTCCCTTTTTCTATATCCCTTTCTCATTTCAGGATTTCCACATGGGGTTTTGTTGTTGTTGGTTGGGTGGCTGGCATAACTGCTGTTCCACAAGGAACTCAACATTAGCTAAATGCGGGGACAGGGGTGCTGAGAATGGACTTGAACAAAGTAGAATAATAGAGAATTAGAGAAAAGTTGTCAAAGCCTCAGGCAGCTCTCTGCAAAAAGAGGGCAATTACTGCCCCTCACCTTCTTTGCATAACTTCAGAGCACCTCTGAGAAGCTACAGAACTGCTCAGAGATCCCCACAGGAAAGATACCTGGTGTTTTTGTTCCAAGACTGAATTCCTAAAGGAGATGAAAGAAGTGGTTAAGGACTTGAACTGTAATTACAACCTTCAGTGTTTATCCTGGTGCCTGAAATATAAGAGCAACTCCTGGTGCTAAAGGTTAGAAATAATCTAGGATTTTAAAGAAGGACACAAGGATCACCTGGTAGGCTCAGCTAGTTGATTGAACAGTGGGATCAGCCCAGATGGCATCTATTTAAGGGTGCATCGTTGGGCAGCTCAAACGGACCTCATTATCTTAGAAGGAAAGAATGCGTCCTCCCTCAGAAATCTTGATTTTATACTCCACAGAAAATACGGGCATCTCACTCCTCCCCACACCTTGGGGCTAGGAACAATGTGTTCCGTTTTGAGGTCGAAGCAGAACTTAATTTAAAGATTGTCATGCCTCTGTCCAGCCTTACCCTGTCACTATTATTTATCTGGAGTAAATATAACTTAGAGTGCTTTTAAAGAACTGCCAACATGGCACTTTAGTTGCTTCTCACAAAAGTCATGAGCTGTTTCTGGGACCTAGGATACTGAGGGAACTGTGACATTGCAAACATTCAGTGGGAACCCAGGAAGGAGAAAGTTCCGGGAAAAGGACATGATTTAGGTCATCACCATTGCTCTGGCCCCGTTTTCTCTGTCCCCCCCAACCTGATAATTGAGGCCAACCAACAGAGATTTGTTTTCACCCCACCCATCCCAGCTGGAGTTCCTTCCTTGCAAAGGTCAAGCACACAGATGCAGAGGTGAGGTGGCCTTGGGAACGGAGGAGAACTGGGTGGAGAGCCATTAAATGTTGACTCACTTAGGCTTAACCAGACTTCCTCCCTTTTTCCACACTCCAGTACAATTTTGGTGAACTTAAATAAACTGTGCATACTGCTAAGTTTTCCTATTTCCTTTTGGGTTATTATCACAGATCTACACCAGCTCCAGCATATGAAAATCCCCTCCCTTCAAAACTTGCAGGCATAGAATCACAGGGGAGAACATACTCACAAGCAGTCCAGTTTTTAAGTTTTCTGGGCAGAATTCTCTTAGATGCTGCCCTGTTTATACATTCTTCAGCACCTCCCTCAGTAACCATTTCCCTTAAATGCTCTGCTAAGTTTTTGCATTTAAATTTCCATTTCTTGGGTGTTTCACATGCTGATTTTTAAAATGTCCCTAGTGCTTTTTCCTTCCGTTCTTATGTTTTATGCATCTTCAGTAGCACCTGTACCTACCACAAGGCTACCATTACAAAGAACATTAAAACAAGTGCTTTTGAGACATTCAACAGCATTAATGGGACTCCTGAAAGAGGCACATTCCCTTCACCATATGCTTGTGTCTACGAGTTTCCTGCCAGCCTTTATCCAAATGCATGTATATTTAGCTACAACACCACTTTGCATGACACTCTTAGACATTTTCCACCTAACATCACATTACTTATTTTCTGTGTTGTTACGTAGTCTTTGGACTTACAATATTTAGTGACTACATAATGTTCCATCAACAAAGTAGAGTATAATGTATTAAATATCTTGGTGGATATTTTTATTATTTCCATTTTTCCCTTTACTTTTTTTAAATTTAAAAAACAGTTATATTGAAACAATTCACATAACATACAATTCACCCATCTAAAGTGCACAACTTCATATTTTTTAGTATACTCACAGAATTGTACAGCCAACACCACAATGTAATTTTAGAATATTTTTGTCCCCTGCCAAAAGAAACCCTTTACCTCTTAGCAGTCAGTCAGCATCCCCCCTATTGCTCTCCTCCCTGACTCCTGCCCTAGGCAAACAGTAGTCTCTATCTCTGTATTTTTGCCTATTCTGGAAATTTTATATAAATGGAATAATATAATACGCAGTCTTTCAGGAGTTTATTTAGCATAATATTTTCAAAGTTCATCCATGTGGTAGCATGTATCACTACTTTATCCTTTTCCATTCCCAAAAATATTCCATTGAATGGATATACCACACTTTATTTATCTATTCATCCATTTGAGTTGTCTCTACTTTGTGGCTATTATGAATAAGTCATCTATGAACAAGTTTTTGTTTGGGATATATGTTCTCATTTCTCTTGGTTATACACACAGGGGTGGAAATACTAGATCATAATGTAATTCTACGTTTCACTTTTTGAGGAACAACCAAACTATTTTTTCCTATAATTAATACCTATGCAAATATACATTTTTTTTTTGTCTTTTGAATCATTTCTTCAGAATATATTTCCAGGAGTAGGGTTCCTGAGCCAAAGATACGGACATGTTTATGGCTCTTATTCATTCTATACCATCCAATTATTGTTTTTCAAAAGGATTAGACTGGTTTACACAGCTACAATTCATATTTATCATGAATGTACGCATGCATATACACACACCCATGACTCTTTTTTTCTATACAGCAAACTTAAGAGAAAGATGCCACAATTAACCACACATTTATAGATGAAGACATTAAGGCCCACAGGGGTTAGTAACTCAGTGTCAGATGACCAACCAAAGCAATGCAATGCCCCTTTTATGGGCTTCATTGGCTTCAAGTGTCTGTACCCAGTATGTCTCCGGTTTCAATGAGTAATTGCTGACTATGTCTCTATCCTGTAATTTCTTCAGCTTGTGACACAGTGAAACAAGAAATGGAGTCAGAGGCATGGGATCAGATTCTAGCTCCATAACTTGCTAGCTTTGAGATCTTAAGTAAGCAGCTGAATCATGATAAGCCTAAGTTTCTCCAAACATAAAACAGGATGATACTTACACCATAGGCTCACCTGGAGGATTTAACTTAAATTTTGGCTCAGCCAAAGAAATGTACATAGAAAGTGTTAATATTATTTTTCATGTGAATAACAAATGTCTTATTTTATTCTTTCTTGATGCCCTCTTCAGAGTGAAATATCAGTGATCTATGCATCTCTATTATGATTTAATAAATAGATTTCCTCCCCTTTGTTGGTCATCAAATTATCCTCTGAGTACTGTAACTTAGCTTTGTGCTAAGTTTATAAGAATTTTTGTATAGAAATATTAATAAGTAACATAAATGTAAAGTTTTCATTAAAAATTATAACAATTATAGATTATTACAATTATAAAAGCTATAAATACAATAGAAGAGCTACAGTATAAGTTTATTAAATAAGTTTAAATAGGTACATTTACTTTTTAACTTAAAAAATATTCAAAAGTTTGTTATAATTATAAATTTTAAATTTATTTAAAATAAAACATAATTGGGGCGCCTGGGTGGCTCAGTTGGTTAAGCGACTGCCTTCAGCTCAGGTCATGATCCTGGAGTCCTGGGATCGAGTCCCGCATTGGGCTCCCTGCTCAGCAGGAAGTCTGCTTCTCCCTCTGACCCTCTCATGCTCTCTCTCTCTATCTCATTCTCTCTCTCAAATAAATAAATAAAATCCTTAAAAAAATAAAATAAAATAAAACAGAATTAAAGTCTATAAAATAAGCAACATTTTTAAAAAGTAATCAATTATGAATTAATAAAATAAGCGTAGGCTCATAAAAGTAAATGCTTATAAAATAAATATATGTCTAGCTCTAAGGACCTTGTAAATAAGATAACAATGATATAGTGAAAAGAGCCCTGGCCTCCTATTGTAAAGACTTAAATTTGAGAACAGCTGTGACACTTACTTCTTGTGTGACCTCTTGGGGTTCTATTTCTTCAGCAATGAAAAGTATAGTATATAATTTGTATTTTTTTAAAGAAGATCCAAATAAGGCAATGTATTTGAAAACAATCAGCACTACCAAAAAATTATACATCTCTTTGGAATGTCAAAACCAAGACATACAGTTATACCACACAATGGCCCACTTACTTATAGGATATGAACCCTGAGTTCTCTAGGAGTTGAGAAAAGATAGGAAAGAAAATGAAAATGGGAAGTCATCTTTTCAAGCATGAGAAAACATCACAAAGAAGAAATAGTTCTCCCAGTTCCTATGTCACTGATGGTCAACTTCATACCCGAAATGATCCTAAAAGTTTAGGCTCTGAAAGATCCAAATCTAAAGTGATGACCATGGAGCTATGAACAGGAGGGAGGGAGGAAGCCAGCGGTGCTGTAACCTGCATCTGTGCAGATGGGGCTGCTTAGAGACTGGCAGTAAATTCGGGGAAAGGTATCAATGGGTAAGAGGTATCTAATAGGCTGAGTTGTGTCTCCCAAAATTCATATGTTGAAGTCCTAACTCCTACTACCTCAAAATATAATCATATTTGGAGCTAGGGCCTTTTAAAGGGGTGATTAAATGTTTAAAATGATGTCATTAGGGTGGGCCCCAATCCAAATGACTCTGGTCTTTACAAGAAGAAGAAATTCATACACAGACACACATAGAAGGAAAAGCAAGTGAAATCAGAGAGAAGATGGCCATCTACAAGCCAAGGAAAAAAGTCTCAGGAGAAACTAACCCTGCTAACATCTTGACTTCAAACTTCTAACCTCCAGAACTCTGAGAAAATAAATTGTTTAAGCCACCCAGTCTGTGGTGCTTGGTTATGGCAGCTGTAGAAAACCAACACAAGGCATCTTAGCAAAAAAGACAATAAATATCAGGGGGAAGGGTTTTTGGAACAGAAACCTTTTGGGGACTTTTAGGTAGTCAGTGTAGGAAAGGTTTCCAAATGAATTGGGGAAAAGGTGCTTTAGTGACCAGTGATAAAGCAGATGCAGAAGTTTGAATGGGTGGTGTTCTGTATGTACATCAGTACTGAGTAGGCTCTGGGGATACTCAGGTAAATAAGAGGCTGTCTTACCCCCAAGGATCTCACTCAAGGCTAATGAGGGAGAGAAGTAAACAAATAATATTCAAAAGGAGGAGTGCATATTAAAGATAGAGGAGGAAGAGCATCCAGCCCAGCCAGGAGAGCAGCTCCTGTGGCCAGGAGGCTTCCAAGAGGAGCTGAGTACAGGAGATCAGAACAGAAGTTAGGTAGACAAAGCAGTGGTGTGGGGCAGGGAGGGGCAGGAGGGTCTAGGGATATGAAAAGAGGTTTATGGTGTTTCGGGAAGAGGAAATATCATGAGGGCAAGAGGTATGGAAAAAAAAACAAATGTTGACTTTTTATGTGAGCCACAAATAATTTGAAGCTGTTAGATCTTACAGAGTGAGACAGAGGTGGTGAGAGATGGCACAGGAAAGTAGGCAGGAAGCCCAGGATTCTTTCATAACAATGCTTGAATGGATTACTTGGCCAGCAGACAGGAGCATGCAACCTCAAGGATGAAAGACTCTAACTATTCAGGCTGCTGTTGGAACAAATCAGAAAAGATAGGCTTATGCCTGAAAACCTGGACTAGCAAAGTAGCAGAAGGGCTATACAGTGGAGAGACATAAGAAAAGGGTTTGGAATTAAAATCATCAGAGCTTAAACATTGCTTGGAAGTGGAGGTTGGGCTAGGAAGGATTACACACAGGTATGGAGGGAGTGAGGAAGTAAAGACCAGGAGTACACACTCTTGATAGGATTCCAAGAAGAGGGAATGACATAGTAAGGGTGCAGGTGAGGCACATGGAGGGACTGTGGGTTTGCATCCGTGTATGCCTTAGGCACCAAAAGGTGCAAAAGCACTTACCACTTTGGAGTTCTGATTTTAAACATATGATTATTTGATGTAAATATTGTATTACATTTTGACCTTAACCTGTCTTCCTGTCTCAACTTGAACTTTCTTGTGCAGTCAAAATTTTCTGCTTCCTCCCATGCAAACATTTGGCTTATTCATTCCCCATTCTTTCTCACACCTTCGCCTGCCCCTTCTCATAGATGCTGGCTCCACCAGCCACTAGCTGTGGACATATAGACAAGTTGCCTCACCTTTTAAATCTTATACTTCCTTGCACAGAAAATGAGGATAATGATAATGACCATCACACAAGTTCATTTCATAGACTAAATGAAAACAACAACCACAACAAAAACACAGTTTCAGAGGAGCACAGGGAAAGAAGTTCTAAACCATGATGGTGGAGATGGGTAAGGTTTAGGGAAATCAAGAAATCTTCCCACAAGTGTTAACCTCACTTCTACCTACTTTCACTCATAAACATCTTGGACTTGTGAAAGGTTCTCCACTCGTCTCCCCAGATCTGCTCTCCATACCATACCTGAGACTGGGAAGTCTTTTTAAGAATAAATGGGATGGGTTAGCCTGGTGATGGGTATTAAAGAGGGCACGTATTGAATGGGGAACTGGGTGTTATACGCAAACAATGAATCATGGAACACTACATCAGAAAATAAATAAATAAATTTTTAAAAAATTTAAAAAAATATATTGAGGAAAAAAAAGAAGTTATCCTTTGATAATGTGGGTAGCCCTCATCTAGTCATTTAGAAGGCTGTTAAGAGCAAAAACTGAGTTTTCTAAAAAAAAAAAAATTCTTCGAAACTGCAGCATTGACATCTGCCTGAGTTTCTGGCCTTTTGATTTGCCCTATGGATTTTGAAATTGTCAGCTCCGACAACTGTATGAGTCAATTCCTTAAAATAAATAAATCTCTTGATAGATAGACAGACAGACAGATGGATCTAGATTTAGATATTCTACTGATTCTATTTCACTGGAGAATGCTGACTAATATACTCATTTAGAGAGGACAAGCAACTTTATTTGTATTGCAACATTAATTTATAATAACAAGTTTGTTATTTTTAACATAAATAAGAAGATAGCAGTATTTAAGATGTCACCATCACTCATTTAGATTTTTCTCATTTTTTAACAAAAATTTTGTGGATAACCTTGCACTTTGTAACTATTTGAATTCATTTTACATCATTTCTTTATAATTTATCACTATTATGGCATACATATACTATGAGAACATATTTGATATTCATTCCTCCAGACTAACTTTTATTCAATTAAAGGTCAAAGTGATGTTTAAAAAAAAAAAAGAAGAAGAAGAAATGGATTAAAAAAAAGAATAAATGGCATTGCAATCCTCCTGCTCTACTGCCTTCCCCCTTAAGCCAAACACTCCAGAGGTTTCCTACTGCTCTTAGATGCAAACTAAAATTTCATCTTGGCCTACAAGGTCTTTCCTGGCCAAACCTTCTCCTACCTCTCCTGACTCATATGTACCATTTTCCTCCTTTTGGTGTCTTGAATGTCAGATATCTTCTACCACAGGACCTTTGCTTATGCTCTTTTCTCCTCTGGAAAAACTCTCCCTGCTCCATGCATCCCATTCAGCCTCCTCACTTCGCTTTCCAAGTCACTCCAATTCTCCCCTAAGTGCACAGCTCAACTCTTATTTCCACTGGGTTATATTTCCCTCCCTCTGTGTTCTCATCCCACACAGCATTTCTCCTTGGAAGCTCTTATCAAAGTTGTTATTGATTTGGGCACTTTCTGTACCTATATTTATGTGGCTTTTAATAAGAAAGCACATATTATTTGGGTTGTAGGTAGTGTTTTCACCATAAACGTCTTTGCAAATATGTTCACATTACTAATTGGCCATAAGTCAATTTTGCTATAAAAGATAAAAAAATAACTGGTTGACAGTTTGGTTTGATTTCTTCATGGACACAGTACTCCCCTTTTCATATTATATAAATCTTAGCCCTGAAAATGGTCCATTCAGTGGTGCAAAGCTTTGGACCCACATTTCCCATAGGACTTAGGAATGCCTATCACTGGACGTGTGATAATATGCCGAGAACAAACAACAGTGTAGATGGCTTTCAAAAAACAACACAAAACTTAGTTGCAAATATGCGTTCCGGGGTTTGGAAACTGATACCTCTCCTAATGAATGATGAAATTTCAGGGAAAAAAGAAAAAGCAAGATGCTAAATGAGACAAATTAATAAGCAAAACACCCCACAAATGTGTAATACTATGAATGAAAGACTTTGAAGGTTAAGTGCTTAGATACAATCCAGAAAATAAAAGTTATTTGTGCAATATTGCTATAAATCTATATATATTTTAAATGTGTTTAAATATTTCATATTTCACAATAAGGTCTCTTAAATTTTGTTACTCATTTTTCATGTTTCATTATATCCTTTTTAATGAATGTCCATCTCATTTTTCATGATTTTATCTTTTACACCAAATTATCTTAAGGTCAATTAGTTATTCAGTGAAAATGTTTGTGATGAAAATGCTTGTGGCACACATGCTTATGGCAAAAATACTGGACACGTATTATCTGCCTCCACTCCCCATGACTAAGCACCCCCCCAAGTCAGGGCTTTCTTTATTCTTATCCATCACTGTGTCCCCAAACTCTAGCATAGCACCTGGCATGTCATAGGCACTCAACAAGTATTTATTGAGTAAATAAATGAATAGGTAAATGAACAAATGGATGAACTCTTAAGACAATTCTTAAAAGACAAGAGAAGAACAGGCAAAGAAAACTGGGTAGAGGGAGGAGGAGCAAGATGGCGGGGGAGTAGGAGACCAGGATTTCGTCTGGTCCCAGGAATTCAGCTGGATAGGGATCAAACCATTCTGAACACCTACGAACTCAACAGGAGATCGAAGAAAAGAAGAGCAGCAACTCTCTGAACAGAAAAGTGACCACTTTCTGAAAGGGAGGCTGTGCAGAGAAGTGAATCTGAGGTGATATTTGGGAAGATAAACCGCGGGGGGAGGGGGCCTCTGTCAGCCGCTTCTGGCAAGTGATAGAGCAGCGGAGCACAAAATCGGAGATTTTAGAGGTCGGCTCCGCTGAGGGACGTTGCTCCAGTGGCTAAGCAGGGGGTGGAACCCTCGCGGGACAGTGTGGTCTCAGGTTCCTCGGGGTCACAGAAAGATCAGGGATGCCTGAGTGCAGCAGAGCTCCCAGGTATCGAAGCAGGAAAGCTGGCTGCAGAGACAGAGCCGAGGCGCGGGCTCTCAGCTCGGGGTTGCCATAAACTGTGATCCGCAGCCCAGTCGGGCCACTGCTCCTCCAGCAGGGACCTAACAAGCGGCAGATCCGGGGAGACTCCCCTTCCTCCCCTGGAAGGAGCGGCGCGGGAGTGCACCGCAGGGGAATCCACACGGGGTCGGGTGCCAGAAACAGAAACGCTCGGTCACAGGCCGGGTGAGCACAGAGTGCAGCTGGAGACTGGGGAGACAGGAGTGACTGACTGCTTTTCTCTGGGGGCACACTGAGGAGCGGGGCCCCGAGTTCTCGGCTCCTCCGGGGCAGAGATTGGGAGGCCGCCATTTTCACTCTCGTCCTCCAACCGTGTACGGAAAGCTTGCAGGGAACAAAAGCTCGGGAGAGCAAATCCAAGCAGATTACTTAGCCTGGCCCCCAGCAAAGGCGGGGCAATTCCGCCTCCGGCAAAGACATTTGGGAACCATGGCAACAGGCCCCTCCCCCAGAAAATCAGCAAGAACAGCCAGCCAAGACCAAGTTTACCGATCAATGAGACCGGCAGAACTCCAGCTCTAGGGGAATGCTGCACATAGAATTCATGGCTTTTTCCCCATGATTCTTTAGTCCTTCAAAGTTAATTTTTTTAACTGTCTTTTTTTTTTGAATTTTTCTTTTTTCCTTTTTCAACCAACATCTTATCAATCCCTTTTTAAAAAATCTTTTTTATTTTTCATTTTTTTTTTTAAGATTTTATTTATTTTCTTAACAGAGAGATAGCGAGAGCAGGAACACAAGCAGGGGAAGTGGGAGAGGGAGAGCAGGCTTCCCGCTGAGGAGGGAGCCCGATGCGGGACTCGATCCCAGAACTCTGGGATCATGACCTGAGCCGAAGGCAGATGCCCAACGACTGAGCCACCCAGGCGCCCCTATTTTTCATTTTTAGAGACATATTCTATCCCTTCATAGTAGTTAACCTTATTTTTGGTATATACATAAATTGTTCCCTCTTTAAAATTTTGAGATACAGTTTCTTCTAACAGACGAAAATATACCCTAAATCTCTAGTGTATGGCTTTGTTCTAGTCCCCTGCCTGATCACATTCTCTTCCCCCCTTTATTTTAATTTCTCTTCTTTTTCAACCAACTTCTTATCAATTCCTTTTATAAAATCTTTTATACTTTTCATCTTTATATTCATATTCCATCCCTTCATCATATTTACCCTTATTTTTATACATGTAAGTTTTTCTTTCTTTAAAATTTTGGGAGGGTGTTTCTTCTAACAGACCAAAATACGCCCAAAATCTAGAGTGTGGCACTAATCTATTCACCAGCCTGAACATATTTGATCATATTCTTTTTTTTTTCTTTTTCTTTTTTCTTTTCCCTGGTTTCAGGTCTCTTCTGATTTGTTTAGTGTATATTTTTCTGGGGTTGTTGTTACCCTGTTAGCATTTTGTTCTCTCATTCATCTATTCTCCTTTGACAAAATGACAGGAAGAAAAAAATCACCTCAGAAAAAAGAACAAGAGGAAGTACCGACTGCCAGGGACCTAATCAATACGGACATGAGTATGATGTCAGAAGTAGCGTTCAGAATGACGATTATAAAGATACTAAGGGGGCTTGAAAAAAGCATGGAAGATACTAGAGAAACACTTTCTGGAGAAATAAAAGAACTAAAATCTAACAGAGTCAAAATCAAAAAAGCTATTAATGAGGTGCAATCAAAAATGGAGGCTCTAACTGCTAGGATAAATGAGGCAGAAGAGAGAATTAGTGATATAGAAGACCAAATGATGGAAAATAAAGAAGCTGAGAAAAAGAGAGATAAACAACTACTGGATCACGAGGGCAGAATTCGAGAGATAAGTGATACCATAGGATCAAACAATATTAGACTAGTTGGGATCCCAGAAGAAGAAGAAAGAGAGAGAGGGGGAGAAGGTATATTAGAGCAACTTACAGCAGAGAACCTCCCTAATTTGGGGAAGGAAACAGGCATCAAAATCCAGGAGGCACAGAGAACCCCCCTCAAAATCAATAAAAATAGGTCAACACTCCGACATCTAATAGTAAAACTTACGAGTCTCAGAGACAAAGAGAAAATCCTGAAAGCAGCTCGGGAAAACAGGTCTGTAACCTACAATGGTAGAAACATTAGATTGGCAACAGACCTATCCACAGAGACCTGGCAGGCCAGAAAGGACTGGCATGATATAGTCAGAGCACTAAATGAGAAAAATATGCAGCCAAGAATACTATATCCAGCTAGGCTATCACTGAAAATAAAAGGAGAAATAAAAAGCTAAACCCAGCAGGAGAAGAGAAATAATAAAGATCAGAACAGAAATCAATGAAATAGAAACCAAAAGAACAGTAGAACAGATCAATGAAACTAGCAGCTGGTTCTTTGAAAGAATTAATAAGATTGATAAACCCCTGGCCAGACTTATCAAAAAGAAAAGAGAAAGGACCCAAATAAATAAAATCATGAGTGAAAGAGGAGAGATCACAACCAACACCAAAGAAATACAAACAATTAAATTATAAGAACATATTATGAACAACTCTATGCCAGCAAATTAGATAATCTGGAAGAAATGGATGCATTCCTAGAGACATATAAACTGCCAAAACTGAACCAGGAAGAAATAGAAAACCTGAACAAATCTATAACCACTAAGGAAATTGAAGCAGTCATCAAAAATCTCCCAACAAACAAGAGCCCAAGGCCAGATGGCTTCCCAGGGGAATTCTACCAAACATTTAAAGAAGAATTAATACCTATTCTTCTGAAACTGTTCCAAAAAATAGAAATGGAAGGAAAACTTCCAAACTCATTTTAGGAGGCCAGCATTACCTTGATTCCAAAATCAGACAAAGACCCCATCAAAAAGGAGAATTACAGACCAATATCCCTGATGAACATAGATGCAAAAATTCTCACCAAAATACTAGCCAATAGGATCCAACAGTACATTAAAAGGATTATTCACCACAACCAAGTGGGATTTATTCCTGGGCTGCAAAGTTGGTTCAACATCCGCAAATCAATCAATGTGATACATTAATAAAAGAAAGAAGAACCATATGATCCTCTCAATAGATGCAAAAAAAGCATTTGACAAAGTACAGCATCTTTTCTTGATTAAAACTCTTCAGAGTGTAGTAGGATAGAGGGAACACACCTCAATATCATAAAAGTCATCTATGAAAAACCCACAGCGAATATCATTCTCAATGGGGAAAAACTGAGAGCTTTCCCCCTAAGGTCAGGAACGTGGCAGGGATGTCCACTATCACCACTGCTATTCAACATAGTATTAGAAGTCCTAGCCACAGCTGTCAGACAACAAAAAGAAATCAAAGGCATCCACATCGGCAAGGAGGAAGTCAAACTCTCACTCTTTGCAGATGGTATGATACTTTATGTGGAAAACCCAAAAGACTCCACCCCAAAACTACTAGAACTCATACAGGAATTCAGTCAAGTGGCAGGATATAAAATCAATGCACAGAAATCCTGGCATACCTATACACCAACAACAAGACAGAAGAAAGAGAAATTAAGGAGTTGATCCCATTTACAATTGCACCCAAAACCATACAACACCTAGGAATAAATCTAACCAAAGAGGCAAAGGGTCTGTACTCAGAAAACTGTAAAATACTCATGAAAGAAACTGAGGAAGACACAAAGAAATGGAAAAACGTTCCATGCTCATGGATTGGAAGAACAAATATTGTGAAGATGTCTATGCTACCTAGAGCAATCTACACATTCAATGCAATCCCTATCAAAATACCATCCATTTTTTTCAAAGAAATGGAACAAATAATCCTAAAATTTGTATGGAACCAGAAGAGACCCCGAATAGCCAGAGGAATGTTGAAAAAGAAAAGCAAAGCTGGTGGCATCACAATTCCGGACTTCCAGCTCTATTACAAAGCTGTCATCATCAAGACAATATGGTACTGGCACAAAAACAGACACATAGATCAATGGAATAGAACAGAGAGCCCAGAAATGGACCCTCAACTTATGGTCAACTAATCTTCGACAAAGCAGGAAAGAATGTCCAATGGAAAAAAATACAGTCTCTTCAACAAATGGTTTTGGGAAAATTGGATAGCCACATGCAGAAGAATGAAACTGGACCATTTGCTTACACCACACACAAAAATAGACTCAAAATGGTTGAAAGACCTAAATGTGAGACAGGAGTCCATCAAAATCCTAAAGGAGAACAAGGCAGCAACCTCTTCGACCTCAGTCGCGGCAACTTCTTCCTAGAAACATTGCCAAAGGCAAGGGAAGAAAGTGCAAAAATGAACTATTGGGACTTCATCAAGATAAGTTTTTGGACAGCAAAGAAAACAGTCAACAAAACCAAAAGACAACTGACAGAATGGGAGAAGATATTTGCAAATGACATATCAGATAAAGGGCTAGTATCCAAAATCTATAAAGAACTTATCAAACTCAACACCCAAAGAACAAATAATCCAATCAAGAAATGGGCAGATGACATGAACAGACATTTTTCCAAAGAAGACATCCAAATGGCCAACAGACACATGAAAAAGTGCTCAACATCGCTCGGCATCGGGGAAATCCAAATCAAAACCTCAATGAGATACCACCTCACACCAGTCAGAATGGCTAAAATTAACAAGTCAGGAAATGACAGATGTTGGCGGGGATGCAGAGAAAGGGGAATCCTCCTACACTGTTGGTGGGAATGCAAGCTGGTGCAGCCACTCTGGAAAACAGTATGGAGAAAAAGTAGAAAATAGAGCTACCCTATGACCCAGCAATTGCACTACTGGGTATTTACCACAAAGATACAAATGTAGGGATCCAAAGGGGTACATACACCCCAATGTTTATAGCAGCAGTGTCCACAATAGCCAAACTATGGAAAGAGCCAAGATGTCCATCAACAGATGAATGGTAAAGACGATATGGTATATATATACAATGGAGTATTATGCAGCCATCAAAAAACCCGAAATCTTGCCATTTGCAACGACATGCGTAGAACTAGAGGGTATTATGCTAAGCAAAATAAGTCAATCAGAGAAAGACTTGTATCATATGATCTCACTGATATGAGGAATTCTTAATCTCAGGAAACAAACTGAGGGTTGCTGGAGTGGCGGGGGGTGGGAGGGATGGAGTGACTGAGTGATAGTCATGGGGGAGGGTATGTGCTATGGTGAGTGCTGTGAATTTTGTAAGACTGTTGAATCACAGACCTGTACCTCTGAAACCAATAATACATTATATTTCAAAAAAAATAAAAGAAGATAGTAGGAAAGGAAAAATGAAGGGGAGGAAATCGGAGGGGGAGATGAACCATGAGAGACTATGGACTCTGAGAGACAAACTGAGGGTTCTAAAGGGGAGGAGTTGGGGGGATGGATTAGCCTGGTGATGGGTATTAAAGAGGGCATGTATTGAATGGAGCACTGGGTGTTATATACAAACAATGAATCATGAAACACTACATCAAAAACTAATGGTGTAATGTAGGGTGACTAACATAATAAATAAAATTTGAAAAAAAAAGAAAATTGGGTAGAGTTTTCCAGGCAGTAGAGAGACATATAGAGAGATGAGAGAGCAAATGTATTTAAATAATTGTACATTGTCTGAAGGGTGATAGGCTACCTCGGAGGCAGGAGAAGTAGGTAGGGTCAAACCATCAAGGACATTGATTATCGTGAAGATATGAAAAATCCAGCAAAATTTTTTAGGCATGGAACACCTAGATTGGCCGTATTTTCTACAAAAATCACTTCAGTGTCATGGTGAAGAACATACTAGATGTTGAGTCTGAAGGCCCACAGGTCAGGCAGGATCCTGGGAGCTAAAATAGGCAGTGACATTTCAGGATACAGAGAAGAAACTGGATTCGAAGGAATCAGTCTATCACCCTCATCAGAGCGAATTTTTGAACATTAAAGGTTTTCTTTTATATAACTTGGCTCTTCACCCCTGCTTAGTGAATGCCCTCACTCCATCTTGTAAATATATCCTGATACTGAATTAGTATTACGTTTTTGTGTTCCTAAATAAAAGAAGAGAGTGGAGGTGCCTCTAGAGTATGGGCATCAATTCAAAGTATAGAAACCTGTGCATTTTGATTGGGGATCCTGAGTCTCACCTTAACTTTCAAACTAAGGCGTGCTTTTGTTCCACAGCAAAGGAAAAAATGTGTACACCTGATGTGAATAAATCATCAAGATATAAGCAAATTATAATAGACACCCTTCTGAATGACATTTTGGCAACAAATCACCTTCATTATAGTTCCACTATCACATTCAGAGCCCCCTCCCTGGGTGTGTGACATGTACAACAGCACAGAACTCAGTGCTTACAAGAGCTGCATGCTTGATATCATGCTCTGTTATTGCCACCTCAAAGTTCTTAATAATTTACCTTTAAACATTATTTTGGGGGTGCCTCGTGGCTTAGTCGGTTAAGCATCCAACTCTTGGTTTTGGCTCAAGTTGTGATCTCAGGGTCCTGGGATCGAGCCCCATGACTGGCTCTATGCTCAGCAGGGAGCCTGCTTGTCTTCCTCTCCCTCTGCACCTTTACAGCTCGCACGCACTAGCACTCTCTCTGTCTCTCTCAAATAAATAAATAAACCTTAAAAAAAACCCCCACTGTTTTGTAAGTGAAATCTGATAGGATAATGGAGGATACACGTGTATAGAGGAGACACACACAGTCTGTGTGCTGCTCCTTGCCATCCCATTTACACACAGCTTTAGCCATGTCCCATGAGCAAAAAGTACCGGTGAAACCACAATGGGTGGGATTTCAGAGATACGTAGTGCCAAGTACAAGGTGTAAGTGTGTATGTCCACAACAGAGTAAACAGAGATGCTGAGAGTCCAGACAGACCATGCTTTCCATTTGGACTTGAACTTGCTTCAAGCATAACATGAAGGCAATAGTGTTTTAAGAAACATGAACAACCAAGGAACCCTATCATATCCTTTACTCTCCTGTAAGCCAGCCACTTGGGCTAAAAATGATGATAGAAAAAGAAAGGAAAAGATGTGGCAATCCAAAGTTCTTTTTCCTTTTAGTCCTTCCTGACTCCACCATAAACCAGAAGTAGAAAGTGTTGGTAGAATATGTGTGTATCAAGAAGTGGAATTAAAACACTTGAGTTAATTGTGCAGTGTGTCTACTGTTCTGGCAAGAATAAAATACAAATGCTTAAACAAGCTACTAAGTGTTGTTTAATTTCAATGAGTCTGTATACAAGTTAAATGCTCTTATATTTACCTTTTTAAAGTTGACATTGCACAACCTAGATAGAAATGATAAAATTCATACTAATAATCTGATTTAATATTTCCTTACTTGGAATGGCAACAAACAGCAAATAAAAAGCAGCATGACAAATAGAGAGAGAGACTGCAGAACACTATATGTTTTAGTACATTTAATGAAATGTTTTTCCTGTTTTTTGAACCAAGGTTCCTGCATTTCCATTTCCATTTTGCTGAGGGTGCTGCAGTTAATGAAGCCAGGAGCCCACCTAAAAGTCTAAAGGTGGCCAGGTACTAAAGTAGCATTGCCAGGGACTCAGGTAGAGGCAAGATAATCACCAATCCTGTTGGCAAATGGTTAAAAAATAGCTAATAAAATTCAACTGTATTTAAGAAACTGATTTGTCTACATAAACTACCACGGTGTGCATGACCTGATGGTAAAACCTACACTCTTAGGCAAATTTATCTTGATATGATGTTAGAAGACTATGATAAAGTGTACTTAATATACATTCCAGCGCTTTTCCCAAATCGGGAGCTCAGGTAAAATACAAGCAATAGAAATAGTCAAATCAGATTCTAAAATCACTAAAATTGATCGGTCTGAAAATGTATGAATCTCATCCAGTCCAGGCACTTCTAAATACTCTTTTACTATAGGCTCAAGCTAAGCTTTGGATTCTGAAACCATATAGACAAAATTTTGGTTTTGAAAGATTAAATCAATTAATACAAATTTTATACAATGCTAAATTAATAAAAAATGAAAATATCCATGCATCCTTTATACTCAAACACTACTTCTAAGGAAAAGGAAATAAGCCTTTGTTCTCACACTTTCAAGCCTTTCTCTGTTCCCCAAGCAGATGCATTTTGACTGTACTCATATCTTTCTTGTAGTGACTCTTGGATTCATTTTTCAGATATGGATATAGTAAAGTAAAAGATGTCATAATCAATCTTCCCTCCTTGAAACTAAAAGATTGCTCAGAGTTACTCTAATATTTTAAGAAGTATGTACAGCAGTAACATTTCCAAATAATATAGCCCTTAACTAGTCATCCTAAAATTTTCTTGTGCTACTAGAAATTAAATGAGGTCAATTGGCAGTTCACAAATGGAGCCACAACTCATGGGCATAATTCTTCCAAAACACAGACAGTCAGTGCAATTTCAAGTGCAAAGGTTAAGGATGCCCCACCCATTGATTATCTGCACCTGAAATTTCTTTTATACAGAAAAGACATTCAATCTGTAATTAATAATTGGCAAAAGGTTTAGTGTGTAAAATTCCCTGGGAAAGATGGTGTGTTGGTTTTAATTCACAATAAGGGGAAAAATGACTGAGGGAGAATAAGATCAGGTTTTGATAGAAAATAGAACAATGAGAAATAACCAATAACTGCATTTGTGGGGGCAGGTACAGTGGGGTACCCAACACTGCATCTGCCCCATCACTGGATTTTTGGGTTCCCTGATTGCATTTCTATGCTATAGTGATTTATAAGCCAAAAGCAGCCCTCCCATTTCAGTAGGGCAAGAAAAAACATCCTAAAAATATTGTCCACATTGCAGATTCTACAACATGTAATTCACATCATTTTAGGTATTTACATATGATGATGGCTATAATTCTCAGGAAACAGGAATGGTGTTTTATGGAAGCAGTTATTGACCCACCAATAGATAAGCTCCTCCTAATCAAAGGAAAGCCCTCTGAGCAGGGCTTTAGAACAAAACCAAAGGTGACTCTTACTTGGACATGTCCAGGGATGCAACTGATGTGGGGTTTATGGTACAGCATTGTCTGCTCATTTTATATTTCAATTGTTAAATCAGCTGTTTGGTTTTATTATATATGATACATTATCCAAACTGCTTTCAGACTGAAGAACACAGAATTTAGTGTCAGAAGAGCTGAGTTTGACACTAGTTGAGTTCACAGGTGTTCAGAATAGCAAATGTCTTATCAGATAAAGGGCTAGTATCCAAAATCTATAAAGAACTTTTCAAACTCAACACCCAAAGAACAAATAATCCAGTCAAGAAATGAGCAGAAGACATGAACAGCCATTTCTCCAAAAAAGACATACAAATGGCCAACAGACACATGAAAAAATCATCACATCACTCAGCATCGGGGAACTACAAATCAAAACCACAATAAGATGCTACCTCACACTGGTCAGAATGGCTAAAATTAACAAGTCAGGAAATGACAGATGTTGGCAAGGATGCGGAGAAAGGGGAACCCTCCTACACTGTTAGTGGGAATGCAAGCTGGTGCAGCCACTCTGGAAAACAGTACGGAGGTTCCTCAAGATGTTAAAAATAGAGCTACCCTATGATCCAGCAATTGCACTACTAGGTATTTACCCCAAAGATACAAATGTAGGGATCCGAAGGGGTACGTGCACCCCAATGTTTATAGCAGCAATGTCCACAATAGCCAAACTATGGAACAAGTGCAGATGTCCATCGACAGATGAATGGATAAAGAAGATGTGGTATATGCATACAATGGAATAGTACTCAGCCATCAAAAAAATGAAATCTAGCCATTTGCAATGACATGGATGTAACTAGAGGTATTATGCTAAATAAAATAAGTCAAACAGAGAAAGACAAGTATCATATGATCTCACTCATACGTGGAATTTAAGAAACCAAACAGAGGATCATGGGGAAGAGAGGGAAAAATAAAACAAGACAAAATCAGAGAGGGACACAAACCATAAGGGACTCTTAATTATAGGAAACAAACTGAAGGTTGCTAAAGGAGAGGGGTGTGGGAGGTTGGGGTAACTGGATGATGGACATTAAGGAGGGCACGTGATATAATGAGCACTGGGTATTATATAAGACTGATGAATCACAGAACTCTATCTCTGAAACTAATAATACACTACATGTTAATTAAATTTTTTTTAAAAAAAAGAGGAGCTGAGTTTGAGACTTTTTTTCTTTTTAATTCCTCAAAAAGAAAGTAAAGACACTTTTTACCTGCCCTACCCACTTCATAGTTTTGTAATGAATGGTCACTCTAGTCAGACAAAATGATAGAGGCATTTTGACATTGTCTTTAATTCCCCCCCAAAACATATGAGCATGACTTGCAAACTAGAATGTATAATACCACACAAATGTTTGTTTCTCTCAAACAAACAAAAGAAATAGAATTTACAGTGATAGTGAGATTAGTAGAGAGGATATATGCCAATGACATTTTTATCTGAAATTTTATTACAAAAGGTGAAAATAAAAAAAGTAGTTATGTTTCAGGACATGGAGTCACCTCTGCCCCCTTATTCTTTAGTGGGTCTGACTTTCCTCTCAGGTCAAAGAGGATAGTTTTCTCTCCTTCCTTTGGGATAATGGTCTCCTGCTCAGCAACCTGGAGGCCAGTTAAGCTCCATCTAGGTAGAAACTCCTCCCTGTCATTGCTGTGAAGGAAGCCACTATCCTGATTTCTAACAACACCATAGGTTCCCTCCTTCTCCACTGTTCTTGAACTTCATAAAAATGAAATTATGCAAAATGTATTCTTTTGGATCTACATTCTTTTCTTTAATGTTATGTTTTTGAGATTCATCACGCCATTGTATATGCTTATAATTGGTTTACCTTCATTGCTGTGTAGTATTCCATTCTATGAATATATAACAGTTTATCCATCTCACTGCTGATGGGCATTGTACTGTTTCCAGTTTGGGGCTATTATACATAATAATGCTATGAACATCCTTACTTCATGCCCTTTGGTGCATCTATACATATATTTTCTATGTGGTATATAGCTGGGAGTAGAATTACTAGATCATAAAAGTCTGCATATATTCAAATTTAGTAGACAATACCAAATAGTTTCCCAAAGTGGTTGTACCAGTAGGCACTCCATCAAATTTATGTTTCTTCCAGCAGTATCTTTTAAGACATTTGTTTTTCTTATATTAGCCAGAGCTGGTTTCTAGTGCTTGCAACTAAGAACTTCACAACACACATGGAGAGGAATATTACAGTTGAGAATAGCAAGGAGAAAGGCCCTGAGGCCATTATATAACTACGTTATATTGACTATTTACTAAGCAAATACTGTGCCTAAGCATTTACACACACACACACACACACATGCACACACACACACATTTAGATAGATAGATAGATAGATAGATAGATAGATAGATAGATAGATAGCCAGCCAGAAATAATCTCAGTTAATTGTTCTTACTTGAATTTGTATGCTAGGAACTATGTTAAATAAAACCCTATGAAGGATGATTAATATTTATTCAGATCAAGAAACCAACATTTAATACATTGAGATAAATTGGTTAAGATAATCTCTATATAATGACAAAGCAGGATTTGAACACAAGGTTGTCTGGCTCCAAAAGCTATGCTGTTTATCAATATGCCACACAAAAAAAAGTCTAAGAAAAGAGTTGATGAATTTATGAAGCATATTTAGAACAAATTCTGTTAACTCTAAATAACATTAAACAGCACAAACCATCTTCCAGGGTTTTTTATTTTTCCCAGTATCTGTGTAGAGCATCTTAGGCAAGATGGTAGATATGTCATGGAATGGAGAGCATGAAAATTTTTTTGCCAATATTCTTCAGTTACTAGCAGCTACTGATGCTGCATTCCAACTCTGGTAAACAGAGAGTCTTAGGTAATAAAAATAACTGGTATTCATACAATTTTTTGCACTCTAAAATTTTACAGGTCAGAACACTGCTAGGACACAAGGAGTGATATGTTTCTTTACCATCTACATTCAAGTCTTTCTCTAAAATTAGCCAGTTTTTCAGGATGAGTACAGAGTAGAAAAGGAATATAATTCTATTTTCTGCTATATTTCATTTCATTTTTACAATAAACTTATCAAAATATGAACTGATTTAACCTGGAAGAATTTTACAGCTTATAAGACTGATGTGTTTTGATTGGTTGGTTGACCTTGTTGCTATTGTTATGTTGGTGGTAGTTTTTTGATGTTTGATTGGCCTAAAGTGTTACTGATGCATGGCTCCTGATAAAGGCTTCAAGGACATTTTGTCAAATTAAAGAGTATCTCTTCCTTGGGTGGAATTTCCCTCAATTCTATTTTTAAATTTCTATTATTCTAAAACATAGATAACATTAACAGAAAAATTTTAAATTGAATAGATTTGGCGCATACTAGGGGCATTTCTTCATTTTATGCAGCTGAGGTTATAAAATCAAGTCACATCAAAAGGCAACATTGGAATCCACTCAGAAATCAGTAGTAACGATCAACCCCAAGAAAATACTTTCATTAGCCCAATAGAGAAGGGTAGAGTAAAGCAATAAGAAGAGTTGAAATATTTTCTCTTGGCTGCTTATTTAATTACACTGTTTCCTGAACCAATTCTATTTTGAACACTTCTCTCTAAAAATTACTATTGAGCAGACAGTTACAGTATCATCTGCAGCCTGCTGCTTATAATTGACAAGTGATTGCTAGATGCAAATTGTGTAATTAATCAGCCTTGAAGAAAAGTGAAAACTGTGTCCTCCATCCAAATGCAAAGCTAGTTTTTGGTGTTAGTCTGGTCTATTTTTGCAGCAGGGGCTGATGTGAGCTCATGCATACCAGCTGCTACTCCCATTGGGGCCACTTCAGCATTCAGAATGTGGACAGCTGACTCCGTCATACATTACACCAGGTGGGCCTGAACATCTTCATGCACTTCATCTTCAGTCATATTCAAGGGCAGGGAAATGCCTTTCCATTGTCAGGAAAAGGCAGCTTCTTCTAGTGAAGAACAGACACAGCAGATGCTAAGCCCAACTGTGCAATACATGTAAACCTCAGTAATAGTATTCAAGTAACGCTCTCTTTCCAATCCTCAACACTCTGAATGGACAGTTTATTCTTTCTGAGTGTCTCCACCATTTAATTTAATAATCATAAAAAGAGATGATTCTGAACCTTGAAAATGTACTTACAGTTAAAGACAGATTGGGGTAGAATTAAGCTCTTGATGGAGAACAATCCATTTAGGCTCTGAATTTAAAAAAAAATCCATCTAAGAAACTCAGAGGATGAACCACCACTGCTTGTTTGGAACCTGGTATTTAGGTGCTTCACTTAACAACCTGGTGTTTAGTTTCTCTGACTCACCTTTCTAATTCCTTATTCCCCTTATTTTAATGGATTTTTATTACTTAAAGTCTTATGGGAAGTTAAAAATACAGATAAAACATAACAACACAGCCACTATATTCTTCCTAGCATTCTCTTTTTAACTTCAGGATTTACCCTCTAATATTAATGTATGTATACAAATAGTAACACAAACACCAAAAAAAAAAAAAAAACAACAGTAACAACAAAAAAATTTGATGCACCTTAATTCATCATTACATTTGATGTATACCTGGACTCTACTTGAGCTGGCATGATAAGAATTAAGAACTTTTAGTAACAGACTACCAAATAAATGATGGTGTAACAGAAAACATAACAGAATTCAGAGTAAGGAAGAGTTGTTTTATCAGTTTTTATCCAGGAGGCTCCCCCTCAATTTAAACTCTGGTCTCTATGAAATCTATTTGTTTTGGCTGAAATTTGGAATCTAGCTAAGGTCAGTATTAATCTTAACATTAAGAATTTGGCTTAATATTAAAACCTGTAATAGATTGAGAGGATTCACTTGCTTGATTACTTTTTAAGGGTGCCATCCATACGCTTGAAATATAGCTCTCAATTGTTGTATTTATGAACATTATGTGGCAGTTGCAGATGTTGCTTTATGTAATTTTTAATAGAAGTCCAATGCACGTGTTCTGACTTGGAGAGTCTGAGAATCTCATCCACTCTGAGAATGACTTTGATTTGAAAATAGGTTATACTCAAAGCATCTGTAAACTACAGCCATACCCATTTGCTTCAATCTCCTGAAATGTGTGTGTGTACAAGTAAAAATGAAAATGACTAGAAATAAGCAATAGTAATCAGGACAGTGTGGTATTGGCAAACGAATAGAAAAAAAATAAATCAATGGAACAGAATAGAGAGCCTGAAATAGATCCACATAAGTATAGTCAACTAATCTTTGACAAAAGAGCAAAGGTTATACAATGGAGCAAAGATAGTCTTTTCAACAAATAGTGCTGGAACCAGTGGATCTCCACATACAGAAAAATGAATCTAGACAGACCTTACACCCTTCACAAAATTAACTCAGGATAGATCATGGACCTAAATGTAAAATGCAAAACTATAAATTTCCTAGAAGATAACATAAGAAGAAACCTGGATGATCTTTGGTGTGGAGAGGACTTTTTAGATACGACACTGAAGGCATGATCCATGAAAGAAATAATTGATAAGCTGGACTTCATTAAAGTTAAAAACTTCTGTTCTGTGGAAGACAATGTCAAGAGAATGAGAAGACAAGCCACAGACTGGCAGAATATATTTACAAAAGACACATCTGATACAGGATTGCTATCCAAAATATACAAAGAACTCCTAAAACTCAACAATAAGAAAACAAATGACCAGTTTAAAAAAATAGGCCAAACACCTTAACAGACACCTCACCAAAGAAGATATACAGATGGCAAGCAAGTATATGAAAATATGTTCCACATTGTATGTCATTAGGGAAGTGTAATTAATACAACAATGAGATACACCACTACACACCTATTAGAATGCCCCAAATCCAGAACACTGATGAAACCAAATGCTGGCAAAGATGTGAGCAACAGGAACTCCCATTCGTTGATTGTGGGAAAAGAAAATGGTACATCTCCTTTGGAATACAGTTTGGCAATTTATTACAAAACATACTCTTACCATACAATTCAGCAATCACACTCTTTGGTATTTACCCAAAGGATCTGAAAACTTATATCCACAGAAAATCCTACACACAGATGTTTATAGCACCTTTATTCAAAATTGCCAAAATCTGAAGCAACCAAGATGTCCTTCAGTAGGTGAACGGATAAATAAACTGGTACATCTGGACACTGGAATATCATTCAGTGCTAAAAATAATTAAACCATAAACCAATGAAAAGACATGGATGAAACTTAAATGTATATTACTAAGTGAAAGAAGCCAATCTGAAAAGACCACATGCTGTATGATCCCAACTGTATGACATTCTGGTAAAGGCAAAATATGGAGATAGTAGAAAGATCAGTGGCTGCCAGGTGCTGGGGGAGGAGGATGAATAGACACGGCACAGAAAATTTTCAGGGCAGTGAAACTACTCTGCATGATTCTATGTGATAATGGATACATATTATCATGTTATTCTGTACTTGTCCAAGCCCATGGAAGGTACAACACCAATAGTGAGTCCTAAGGTAAACCACGGACTTTGGGTGATTATCATGTGTCAATATAGGTTCATCAGTTCTACCAAATGTACCATTCTGGGGGTGGATGTGAATAATGGGGGAGGGTGTGCACGTGTGAGGGCAGAGGGTTTATGAGAAATCTCTGCAATTTACTCTAAATTTTTCTGTGAACCTAAAATTGCTCTAGAAAAATAAAGTCTTAAAGAATAAAATACAATCAATAAATAAAAATGACTGGAAGGCGATTAGTTTGACATTTAAATATTTAATGGTGGTTATGAACAGTATTCCATGGGGGCAGGGGTTCTATCTGTTTTATTCACTGGTTTATCCCTAGCACCTTCCATTCCACCTTGCACAAAATAGGTGACAATGAATATAGTTTTGAGTCCTTATTGCTAAGCCACATTCTGTGGGCATTTCTGCATTTTCTCATTTTTTACAATAAAAATACCTTGATAATAATGAATGAAAATGTTATTTTTACATTGCTTAATATTCTACTTCTTTTACTTACATGAGCCACTTTGGTAACTAGTCTATCCAGAAATTAAAATGAAAAGAATGTAAGCGGAAAAGGACATTGCTCCTTGCCGCTCATACAATTGCTTTCTGCAAATGTTTCACACTGGGAGCAGGGTGAATTTATGAAAACTGGGCTTGTTGAGATTATGCACAACTCTTCCTGCCAAGCCTGAGTGTTCGAGGTCAGTGACTGAGCTGGTATGATGGAATTTCCTTCATAATAAGATAAAAAAACCAGAATATGTTGTCTTTAGAAGAAAGTAAGCACTTGCTTTTCCTGTTTAATGGGACCTCAGAGGTCAGGTCCAAACAGACATCTCTATTCAGAAAGATGGATTCTGTTGTGGCAATTTCACACTAATAGGAGGTAAAAACAAATTCCCTCTCCATGAGGGGAAAGGGAATGAGTACCGAGAGTGGTGGTTTAGATACAGATTTTCATGACAGGTCAGAGTCTTCACCGAATCACTTGAATAGGCCAGTGACCACTTCTTGGCGTCCTTGTGTGATATTTTTTTTCCCTTTAATTTACTGAAAAAAAATTTGCTGCAAGTGTCGCTCATACATATGGAATAACCTTCGTGTGATTATCATTATTCACTTCTAGCCCTGTATTTCAAACCTTGTTAAATTGAACAACTTAACCCAAAAGTCAATTCTGTGTTCTCCAAGAGCTTTTCATGCTAAATGGAAGTGATATTTCCACAGCATTGGTCACTGGCTATGATAGAGTTGAGTGTGCTTACTACACCTGGTTCTCCTTTCCTTCCTGGATACATGGGAAGCCTTCCCAGTCTCCATGAGGTCATGTTGGAAAAAGAGGTGTCTTGCTGGAGAAAGGAGCAAGCTCTAACTCTAAAAGAGTTATAAATCATCCTTCTTCTCTCTTGTAGCACCAAACTCTGGAATATCATGTTGAGGCAACGGCATCAAAGGATGATGGAGACTTTGTCAGTCTGGGTTCCTGAGTCACTAGATGGAGCAGGACCTTCTGCTACCCAGCACTGCATATGTTGTGTTGAGTTAAACCACTGAAATTTAGAGGTCAATTTGTTACCACAGTATAATGTAGCCAATACTGACTATTATATTGGTTAACATGTTAAAGACATATTTATGCCAAATAAGAGAAGCAAATACTCAAATGTAGAAATGTATACATGCCTCGTCAGTGTTTCCAGGGAACACCCAGATAGTTTCTGACTTACAAATGTGATCTCTCTTTTTTCTGTGCAAGTGACCTAGATCAATGATGAAATTCATTAATTTATTCAATAAGTTATTTTCAAGCAAGGCACTTTCTATATGCTGCAAATATAACATTGAGCAAAACAGAGAACATCCCTGCTCTCATAGAGCTGAGATTCTATGGATCTTAGATTCCAGGGATGAAATAAAAAGTAAAGGGGTGAAATAGTAGTATTTCAGAAAGTTAAAAATGCTAAAATTAACAAGACAGGGAACAACAAGTGTTGGTGAGGCTGTGGAGAAAGGTGAACACTCCTACACTGTTGGTGGGAATGTAAGCTGGTGCAGCCACTCTGGAAAGTAGTATGGAGGTTCCTCAAGACATTAAAAATAGAGCTACCCTACTACCCAGCAATTGCACTACTAGGTATTTACCCCAAAGATACAGATGTAGTAAAAAGAAGGGGCACCTGCACCCCAATGTTCATAGCAGCAATGTTCGCAATAGCCAAACTGTGGAAAGAGCCGAGATGCCCTTCAACAGATGAATGGATAAAGAAGATGTGGTCCATATATACAATGGAATATTACTCAGCCATCAGAAAGGATGAATACCCACCATTTGCATCAACATGGATGGGACTGAAGGGGATTATGCTAAGTGAAATAAGTCAAGCAGAGAAAGACAATTATCATATGGTTTCACTCATGTGTGGAACGTGAGGAATAGCATGGAGGACCATAGGGAAGGCAAGGTAAAACTGAATGGGAAGAAATCAGAGACGGAGACAAACCATGAGAGACTCTGGACTCTGGGAAACAAACTGAGGGTTACAGAAGTGAGGGGGTTGGGGGGATGGGGTAACCGGGTGATGGGTATTAAGTAGGGCCTGTGTTGGGATGAGCATTGGGTGTTACATGCAACTAATGAATCATTGAACACTACAACAAAAATTTATGATGTACTATGTGCTGGCTAACTGAACATAATAAAAAATTTTAAAAAAGAAATCAAGAAAAAAGAATTATGGATATACCTGACAATATTACATAATAAAAAATACATTTCTTCTTTAAAAAATGCTATGAACAAAAATCAATCAGGCAAGAGGGGATAGGGAGCATCAAGGGTGGTGAAGATCTGCCATACTCCCAGTATTTATGACACCAAGTAAGTCTTCAGTGAATGAGGGCCAGAGCATAGGAGCATACCAGCTATAATTATATGAACTCTCAGCATCCCTTCAGTTCTTGTCTTAGAGTAGTTTAACACCGCTCTATATGTGGATGGCCTTGAGGACTTGCCCTGTTCCTCCACTGCCTAATAAAGGAGGAGTGGCAGATGCTAGCCTCTGGAAAGAAATAGACCAGCCTCCATTAGAGATGTTCCTTAAACTCCTACTCTGATTGCTCACTGCCTTCTATTCCCAATTGGGTTTTGCTGAATTTACTGAATATTGGTTTCATTTTTCCCTCACAAACCTACTCTTGACTCTCGGTACTTAGTGGTGATATTTAAATTTCCCAGTTAACTCTCAATTCCTCCACAAGGGCACACGTCATTCCCCAAATTAGAGATGTCAAGTAATGTCTGCTTACCTATACTGTCTTTTGAAGGAACTACCCCACTCAGCCCCTGGTATCTAAGCGGCTACATTTTATAGAGCACAATCACAATCCCTTTTCTTTATTTCCTTCCTCCTACTCCCATCCAAACTTCAGATAATTAAGCTAATGGTGAGCACCTGAGCGAAGCTAATCCTTTGGCTTGCTGGTATTAAAAAAAGATGAGGTGGGACAGCTAAGTTCTCTGTCTCCTAAATTTGAATTAAGTCATGCAGTCAGAGTGTACCTGTTGGTGGTATGCATTGAAGCCCCCCCCCAAAAAAAATGCCATAAAGCAGAGTTGGGTTCATGGCAAGCCAAAAGCACATGCAGTCCAAAATTATGAGGCAGTAGAAACTATGAATAAGCAGAAAAAACCTCACAGCAAAGAAAACAAAACAAAGCTACCACTTGGAGATGGGCCCAGAAAGAGAAGGAGAAAGAGAAGAAGGTGAGTGAGTGTATTTCATCATCCCCTAGAGCTGTATCATGAAAGCTTTCCAGTTACAGTTCTAATTAGAGTACTAAATCAATATATATCCTTGCAACAAACAGTATGTTATCCAAGCCACCTTGAAAATGTCAATCAGAAAAGCCTAGTCAATGAACCAAACCCTGTCAGCTTTCATGCTTTGCCCCACCACATTTGGCAACTTGACCATTGTTGAAGGAGGTTATCAAGAGGATGGGACCACCGGTTGACCAAAGAGCTGGACCTGAACAATTGGGAGGCTCCTCACCCTCTCCCTTGTCCTCAGAATGTTCTGCCCACTGTTCCCGTAGCTAGAGACATTTCAAGGACACAAACTTGAAAGACCAAGGTGTTGCTGAGACCATTTGAGCTGTGGACTGTGGACTGTGACTGAACCTGATTAAGGCCTCTACATAAACTTTGAAGATTCTGACAAGCAGGTGCAGAGATCTATTCATTTTGCAGTTGCCTGAGACAACCTCATATGTAAATTCCTTTGTTTATGAAACCTACCACCCACCAATCTGGAGTGGCCTGCCTCTTTTTTTGGTTTCTCCCCACCCTCCAAGTATGGGGGCCAGTTTCAAATTTCACTTAGGGAACTCCCAAAGTTGCAAACCAACAATCATGCCAGAGTAGACTATTTCATGGCAACTGTGCTAGACGTTAAGGACACAAGAGAGACCTTTACTAATTCCTCCAGAAGGCCAGGAGACAGGCCTGTAAACCATTATTTTCAATGAAATGAGATAAATGGCAATAGAGATTTTCAAAATGCAAAGCAAGTATTGAGGACGAAAACTCAAATCAGCAGCCACAGGCAGGGACTAGCCTACTGTCTCTAAGTCCCTTACCCTCAATGTTTTAAGTTTGTCCTTCCAGCCTCAGTTTCTCTGTTTGGGGCCTAGGGGCCCCATGGGAGTTAGTACTCCGCCATGGGCCCAGACTGCTTAGTTGGTGCTTGATGATGCCCTGTCTTGCTCCCTAGTGTCCCTGCCCAGGAATTGGACCATGACATCTATTTTTTCCTCTTCCCTGTTCAGCTTCCAATGGCTAGAGTTCTTCCCTGAAAAGTCTAATTGCGTACATCAGGCCAGGCAAATATTAACTGAGCATCAAAGGACTTCCTACCTCAGAGCCTTGTACTTGCTGTTCCATCTGCCTAAAACACTCTTTTCTTTCTTTTTTTTTTTTTCTTTTTCTTTTTTTTCCTATTCATCCATTCAGCAAATCATGGAGTCAAAACAAACAGAAGGGAAAAACCTTAGGGCTCTTCCTCACATTTTACCATTGTTCACTCCCTTATTTTCTTTAGGTCTTTGCTTAAATGTCACCTATGACAGAAGGATTACAGGTTAATGGTATATAAAATGACAATTTGCCCATCATTCTCTCTTTTTGCTTTATTCTTTTTCATAGCACTATCACCATTTGACAGATTTTGTAATTATTTTTGTGTTTTTCCTGTTTCCCCCACTGGTAGGTAAGCTCTGTAAGAGAGAGACATTGCCAGATTCACTACTGTATTTCCAGTATCTGAGACATGATTGGTACATAGTAGATGCTCAACAAATATCTGTTAGGCACATGAATGAATCTAGGGAGTCTCCTAGAGGACAAAGCTTGTGATGGATCATAAAGGGTTTTCATGTAAATACAGATGGCAAAGGCATTCTAAGCACTGGGAACAGCATTAGCTAAAGAGCAAAAGTGAGAAACAAAATGGTGTACAGAGTCACAGAAGTAGGAACAAATTGGTACAGATATATGTAATGTAACTGGAGTAAGGCACAGAGCATAGAGTAACCAGAGGCAAGTCTGGATAGATAGGCCAGATTATATAGAGCCTTATATGCAATACTAAGAAGCATGGGCTTTATTCAGCAGGTAAAATAAGTGCCCATTGAAAAGTTTTAAGCATATATTTGGACTCTACAGTAGGCAGAATTCTAAGGCAGTCCCTCAAATTTCTAGCCCATTGTGTATACATATCTTCTCTCAGTTATTGAATTAAACACTAATTTAGGTGCCACCATGAAGGGATTTTGCAAATGTGATTAAGGTTCCAAGTTAGTTGACTTTAAGATAGAGACATTATCCTAGGTGAACCTGACCTAATCAGATGGGCCCTTAAAAGGAACTGACTTCTTCCTGGCAAAAGAGATTGAAAGCATGAGATAAATATGATATGAGGGAGATTCTCCATTGCTGGAGGGGGCCATGTGACAAGAAATGGGAATGGTCTGTAGTTGCTGAGAGTGGTCCCTGGCTGACAGCCAGAAAACAAGAATCTCAGCCCTTCAACAGAAAGGAACACAATTCTATCTGTGACCTGAATGAGCTTGGAAGACAATTTTGAGTTCCAGATGAGAGCACAGCCAAACCAAAACCTTGATTTTAGCCTGGTGAGATCCTGAGCAGGGAATCCAGCTACTGCATGCTCAGTAAATGTGAGCTAAGTAATGCGTGTGGTTTTATGCTGCCATGTTCACAGTGATTTGCTCTACAGCAATGGAAAATAAATATAGGTTTCATCTGGACCGTGTGGAAAACAGCTTGTAGAGGGTTAAGGCTAGAGACAGGGAGACAGCGAGGGGGTTGACACAGTCTTCCAGATGAAGGGTGAAGGCCTGGAATCTCAATAAGGTCTGCCCTGCTGAGCTGAGCTCACCACTGCCTTTGAACTCTGTGCTTTAAAGCACCCAGCAACTTGGGAGGGAGCTCCTTTCCCTGGATGGGCTGGCTCCCCCAGCTCCAGTGGGTCTAGTCCCAGTTTCCTCATCTTCCTGCCAACATGGTGTATTGGGTCCCAACAAGTTTCTTGTTCGAGTCCCCTGAATTATGAAAATCAGTAATGCTTTTTACCAGTGGCTTCCTTCTGGAGGCAGGGAAATAACAGCAGTCGTTCTCAACCCTGACAGCCTATGAAAATGATCTAAGGAGCTTTGTAAAATAAGATATCCAATGTAACCCCTCACAGATTCTCATTTTACTAGTCGCAGGTATTGTTTTTGCTTTTTTTCTCTACTTTCCCTGAGATTCATAGCCAATGCACAGCCAAGGTTGAAAACAGCTGAAATAAAACATGACTGAATTTGAATGTGTGGGGCTTATGACATAGTAGCAAAATACCGTTCTCTCATCTATCATTATAATAGCATTAAGAAACTTCTCCTTCCTCCTCTTTCCAACTCTACCAATAAGGGAACTATCATCATCATCATCATCTTCTCATCATTACTATTATCATGATGATAATGTAAAATTTTATTTGTTAAATTGACACTTTATTATAAAAATGATTTCAGGTAGCTGATGAGGAAACAGACTCAAAAAAATTAAACAAATTGCCTTAATATCACAAAGTTACCGTGGGCTGAGCACAATCTCAAACCCGTCTCCATGTCCCAAATGCTATGTTGTCCACACCAACACTGTTCCATAAGGAACGAAAAAGAACATATTACCATTCCCTATATCAGCCATCACCTAGTGATCACCGCCTGTGTTGTCATGTATGCTTCTGATTGCATTTGATCTTTACAATGGTGTTATGTGAATCTAAAACAGGTTCAGGGCTGTTAAAGAACGAGCCCAGATTCAGACTACTATCATGTGATTAATTATGTACCAACCTTCTGATTCCAAGTCCAGTATTCTTGATGGTTCTCACTTGAACCTTAGACTCTGAAAAAAGGCACAATATCCTTGGAAAGGATGGAAGACTCAAGTCCAAATAAAACAATAAAAACAATCCCCACTATTTTTTTTCACATTTCTCCTCCACTACTTGGAGTACTCACGTCAATTCTCCAGATGGTTCCAAGCTCCCATTTGCCACCTGAACAAGTAGTACAGACTACTTTATAAAAAGTCTTGCTAATGGCAACAATGCAGGCCCTACAAGAGCAATGATCCTGATAAGAGACTGTATGACAAAAACCATATGAATGTACAGGCACATATTTACATGTCTGTGATTTTAAGTGGGAAACACAAGACATCCAAACCCCACAAAGTTCATCATGGTTATTGTGATTCTTTCTCCTTTCTTTCCTTTCCTTTTTTAATTTTTGCCTATTTCTCTATATTTCATAAATGAACATGAACATGTAATATTTTGTAATTAGGAAAAAAATTAACAGATGAGGAGAAAGAAAATGATAGTCTTCAAAATTCCTTCTTTTTTTCTGCCTTATCTATCCCACTGTCACGTATTAGTTCCCAACCTCTCCCTTCCAAAGTTTATTTGGTATTAGGTCCAAATAAACTGTCCCCTTACTATTGCTATGTTCTTTCCTTTATGATCGCACCTACACACATGTACTAAATACCTATAAATTGTCTATGGCAATAGAAGGGTAAGTAATATTTTCTCTTTGTTCAAGAAACTTGCATCTAGAGTGGAAAACTAATTAATGGGTTATTATTACACAACTCAAGTATTACAATATAAGAAAGAAGCAACTCTTTCCTTCTCCAATTTTCAACCTGAGAAAAATGTCTTCATGGCTCCACTTATCTTGAAAGAGCCTACACCTGGCAGTTGCTACATTATGGGAAAGTTGTAAAAATCTATCTAGAAACAGCATGTAATATTTATGGGAAGAGATAGAGAAAATGTCAGTAGTGGAAGACTGAACTTAAATTTGTTGACTATAAGTAGGGTGACCTTAGCATTTATTGTTCTAACTTTTGAGATATTTTTGAGAATGGAAAGGGGTGGCATTAATAGTTATCTTGGGACAACAGGCATAAAACCAAAACCATCCAAGAAAATTGGGCATATGTTCACCCTCATTGAGGAAGGGAGTCAAGACTTTTTTTCTATTGAGATAACTTCAGAAAATCAAGGGTATTTACTCAGGCCTTTCACATCTGGTTTTTTGACAATGCTGAAATAATTTCCATTCATGGATTTTGTTTGCATCATTCCACACACGAACCACTAATATAATGAGTTTGCCATGTTTATACCAGGATATTTCTACTTGCTCTGCCTTCCTGGGGAGGTCCCCAGTTTCTCACCTGCACCCTAGGACATTTCTGCCCAGGAATTTGCTCTGCTGGCTCCTTCGTCTCTGCCACTACGTTTCTCACAACAGCAGCTGGGCCTCCCTCAGCCTCATCAGTGTGACTGGCAGAGGCAGGCCCAGTCACAGCTGCAGAGACAAAGGTAAAGGCCCCCTGGAGCTGGCTGGTGGGCAAAGAGCAGGGACTCAGACTTTGTTCATAGCACGGATTCCTCCGGGTTGCTGTGGAATATGATTTTGGGGCATAATGAGGAAGCCCTGTCGTGTTCACCACATGCAGGCTTCATCAGTGCAAAATTTCATTCGGCAGATGAACACAGACAGATGCACATTTCCTTCACCAATGAAATATTAAACATGACAGGTGTGTTACCCATCAGGAAGGCTGCATACAAAATGCATGTATAACCCACTAGGTCTTCCCCACTCTGCTTCTCCCACTTGGCTGGGTTCTGGGAGATAATATTCCTCCCACAACTCTGTTTAGGTATTCAATTCCAAAAGTTATGGTCAATGGTATCCTCAAGAAGATAATTTAAAGGCTTTTGGCTTTAAATTAAGAATCCATTAAGATAATAAAATGTTTTCTTCGAATTTATTGTTATTCTGCCTAAGGGATCTGTGGAGGAACACAAGATAAAAACTATGGAGAGAAAGATTCCCGTCACTATGGAAACAGATTCATTTATTTTTATGGGCTGATTTCAAATTCCTCTCCCTGGGCAAAGCTCCCACTAACTTCTGATGCTAGGTGATTATACTCATTCAGAGGACATTTTTCTGCTTGCAGTAGTATTTCCTATTTATTTGGGGAGGGGGGTTGCAGATACATACATGCCAAGATGTATAAGAATATCTTTCCAAAGAGTTGACTCCAATCAGAATAGTCAAGTGATTGGAGTGAGGAGGCCATATTCAGAATTCACTTCCAATAGAGGAAAATACAGCCCCTTAATAGCTACTAGCCTGGTATCAACCCTTAAGATATGCAGAACATACAGACATAAGGGCTCGAGAAACATAACTCCTGCATGAGATTCTATCTATTGGCTATATTCAGCCTAGAACCTATTAATATAACTATATGTAGATATCATCACAAAGGGTGGCATTCTTTAGGAACCTCAATTTGTTTCATGTCGATTATTTTTAAATACTTGGGTCTCACTATTTGCAGAGTTTACATTCTTTAATGGAATGTCAAATTCTGTCTCCTATGAGCAGTACATCTGTGAATAAGTCACAGTGTCACCACTTCCCCTGTTGGTAAAATGGCAATAGTGATATATGGCAACTTCCAGGAACAAAGGAGCATTGTGATTAATATCTGCTATTATGCTGAACTCTTGGCCTGAAAAGTGTTAGGGATATAAATAGCATGCTGATGATTTAACTCAATCTGCTTTCAGAGATCCTGTGTTCTTGTTTATTTGCATCAAAATGGCATCATGCCTGGTCATTCAATGTGCTGTTGCAATCCCACAAACTGTGAGGATGATCCATTGCAGGTCTTTGCATCAGAATTTGTTCAAGACTATGGAATGCAGGCTGGAACAGTGCATGCAAAACTGGTAGAAAGGTCAGTAGAGGAATTCACTCATCAGATCTGACTGAACATTTACCACTCCCCTTTCAGGCAGCTCAGACATTAACCATCAGTCCTGGAAAACCATTGGAGCAAAGCCAGTGAAATAATGATTCAGCAAGTTGGGATTCAGGTAAAGTTCAATGCCATGAGTGTGTGTGTGTATGTGTTTGGATATGGGCGTACAAAGGTCATGGGTGTGCTGAAAGGTTCCCTTAGGTGCAGCAAAATGTCCCCTACCTAATCTTGAGTATAGAGATTAGGCTTTAAGAATTGGCTTTTAGTGGTGGGAGGTGGGAGGGATGGGTGGCTGGGTGACAGACATGGGGGAGGATATGTGGTATGGTGAGCACTGTGAATTATGTAAGACTGTTGAATCACAGACGTGTACCTCTGAAACAAATAATACATTATATGTTAAAAAAGAAGAAGATAGTAAGAAGGGAGAAATGAAGGGGGGGAAATTGGAGGGGGAGATGAACCATGAGAGACTATGGACTCTGAGAAACAAACTGGGGGTTCTAGAGGGGAGGGTGGTGGGGGGATGGGTTAGCCTGGTGATGGGTATTAAGGAGGGCACGTACTGCATGGAGCACTGGGTGTTATATGCAAACAACGAATCATGGAACACTACATCAAAAACTAATGATGTAATGTATGGTGATTAACATAACATAATAAAATAAAATTAAAAAAAAAGAATTGCTTTTAAATGCCTGAATGTTGTGGTTTCATGTTGCCAAACATTTGATATCATGAGACACCTAGATGTTTGACCAAATTCTTCATCACTATGTTTGACACATGTGCTACCATTTGCTGTTTTCAGTGCAAATATGTACAAGGTTCTGCAGGGGGTTGTTTATCTCCTGTTTACCTGCCTCGTGTTCAGAGGACTCTAAATGATACTGAAAGCAGGATGCAGAGGTAAGTAAAACTATGTATAAGAGAAGACTAAATAAGTAAACCTGGGATGGAAAAGTATATGATGTAATACTTTATACTCCAAGGGCATTTTTCCAAAGCAGGGTCGGGGAAGGCAATATGTGTTTGAGGGTTTCGGTAAAACCATCAGCATCCCTCTGAATTAGAAATGAAGCATACACACACACACACACACACGTATATATGAACTATGGAGCAAAGACACACTAAAATCTTAATTTTAAGTCAATAATCTTATATTGAGAAATATATGCAAGGTATTATGCAGAAGATCCTTGATGACAATGATTTTATAGTCTAGTGGAGGACACAAACATAAAAACAATAAATCCTTAAAAAGAGGAAGGGAGAAGGAGGTGCCTAAAATGAATGATAAGATTCTTATTTGAATGACTAGCAAGAAATATGGGAGGATGAACAACTAAAATATTTTTTTCAAATATTACAAAAGAAACATGTACATACTCCTCCTGGCCACTGCCCCACCCAGGGATACAATACTAATAGTCTGCTGAATATCCTTCCACTTTTTTCCTCATGTCCATTCAAGCACACAAACACATAGACATATATAGGGTTTTTTTTTTTAATTTTCATTTTGTTCATAAAATAATCAAATAATATTATATATATATTACTTTGCAAGTTGCTCTTTGACTTCAGAATACATGGACTACGTTTCACACCAAATAGCTGCATAATAGCTATAATTTATTGTCATCTATTCTCCCCTAATGGACATTCAGGTGATTGCCAAGTTCCCACCACTACAAAAAATAAACATCCTTACAGATGTACTCTTATATAATATGAGATGTACTATGATTTCAATAAGATGGAACCCAAAGTGGGGTTGCTGGGTTAAAGGGTATATGTATTTTCCATTGTAACTGAGTCTTCTGATTTTCTTTCAAAGAATGTGAAGCAATTTTTGCTGTAGCAACAATAAATGGACATTTTTAGTGATGATAAGCAATTGTGAGAATTGGGGGCCTGGCAGGTGCTGGGAATGGAAGGGAAGCATAATTTTATTTGATTTTTGACATGCCTGCTGTACTCTATGTTGATACCCAGCAGGCAGTGAGATGCTTAGTGCTGGCCCTAAAAGATCCAAGCGTGAGTGGGGCCATAGGAGTGGATGGAACCAGTCTGGGGAAGAGAGTGCAGCAGAGAAGAGGGTGACTGTAGATTCGAACATAGTCGCCCCATCACAGAGCTGAGTGGAAAACCTAGGAATTAGCAAAGGAGGCTGAGGATTTGCCAACAGAGAGGACAGAAGCATAAAGAGTGCAGACTAAGGAAACAGGAGAGAGACAGCTGACAGTTTCAAGAAACAGGTGGGGGCTCTGGTACCCAAAGCTGGATGAGATCTTCAACCATAGTGACCTGGACATTCTCTTTTTGCACCTTATAGTTGGGGCACAGACATGGGAGTTCCACTTCCTGATTTTTATTTTTTTAATTTCATCTGTGTCAATTCTTAGGAAGAGAGTGATACAGATCCATTAAATATACTTTCCTCCAAAAACCATCGCAGGCATCCCAGCTATTGGTGTTATTCTCCCCAGCCAACAGGACGTCCTTCAGCAAAGCTGCCAATGAGTTGGAAAAATGGACGTGTTTGAGTTTCATCTCGTTTCCCCTCCCTGTGCCCTTTTCGTGAGAGAAGCCCTGGCAATCACAGAATAAAAGGCCCTAAATCATTCACTGAGCAGAAAAACTGCCTCTAAATTATCAGAAGCTGATTACATCGTGCTGACAGACACAGGCTACAATGCCGAAATCTCACTGTCATCAGCTTCTCTCTCCGGACAATGGAAATAGAGTCCTCACCTGCCTATCATCAAAAGTCCTCCTGATGACAACCTCTAAAGATGTCTCTGCAGCACGCTGTGTAATTATCTATGGCATATATCGCATGACATTGTCCTACGTTTGCAGAGAGGATTCAGGACAGGAAGTGGCCTTGTCATAAATGGGCACACATATCCACACTTAAAATATTTAACCGCCTGGGAACACTTACAACCCCCCCACCCACTCATTTCCTTTATTTAGTAATGACCCACCCTGTTAATGGAGCCACATATGTGGGGGACACTTCAGAAGAGAACAGCCATTTCATAATATTACGAGGACATATCCATGCTGGCCTGACAGGAATATGTGTGGAGGAAAGTGAGATTTTCAACTCTGACCTCATGGAGTCAGGAGACACAGGGGTATCAAATGCTGCTCCTCAGACAGGTTTTTAGGAGGACGGTGTTTGCACAACAGTGATAAAGGCTACCCTGGGAATTGCAAATTCAATTTGACTTACAGCAGTCACGCTTGCCCCTGGAGACTGGGAGGATTTGAGCTGTAGGAAAAAAAAAAAAAAAAACAGCTCTTTGAGCTGCCTGGAAATGAGTATGGATTGACAAAATGAAATGGCACAGTAGACTGGCAGATAGACGATAATTGCAGTCAGGCGACCAGGGTTGGTCTAGCCCAGAGGAGGAAATTATCATTTTGATTATGTTCAGGAGGATCTATTTATGAGTACAGGTTTCCTGGTTGAGTCAGACTGAATATTTTTCTGGGTTTAAGAAACAAAATTTGGATAAGAATAAACAAAGGTAAATTCTTAGACCCAGGGCATTTTCAATCATTTCTGCTTGATGACGAGCAGTCCTAGTGGAAAAGAAAGGCTTCCCATCATATCACAGATCCCTTATACATGAAACTTGGCAGAGGTCTTAACCCACTTTTTGGCAAAGAAAGGCCAAGTGTTCTCCTCAGCATACACCCACTCCTGTCATGCCTGAGTCTTCGTTTCGTCATGCTTTCTTGGGCCACGTAGCTCATCCCAGGTGACAGAAAACACTGTCTCTGTAAGAATGAGGAAGTGGCAGGACTGTGGAGAGGAACGGCAGTGATGCTTTAGCATGAGGTAACCAGCAGCTCATCAGACTGTGGATTCAGACAGACCTGAGTTCAAATTCTCTCTCTGTCATTTATAACGTGCACGACCTTGGGCAAGTTACATGTTTGTTTCCCATGTGTAAAGTAGGGAAAATAATACCCAAGTCTTAGAAGTATGGTAAATATTAGAGAGAAAAATAAATAAACAGACAAATATTTGAACCCATACATCCACACGTTTAATGCCAGTGGCACATAGTAGATACCATCACAGTGTCATAATTATATTGAGAATCTATATAATCTTATAAAAAAATGCCTGGTTGTTGACTATGTAACAAACTAGTTTTCTTTAATGTTAAGTGCCAAAAGCACTACTAAAGAAATATTTCTTCTCCAATGTTCTTCTCAGGAAACCCACAACTTTTTTCCTATCGAGTCACTTGGAGGGTTTGGGGATGGGGACCCCCCTTCTAGTTTAATTGCACTGAGGTCAGAGGAAATTAGCAGATCAGGAAGCGCTTTCTAATTCCTTATGTGGCCCAAGAAATCTACATTATGGTAGTTTGTCCCACTTGTCCTATAGATCCTGCTGCAGGACCACAAATTCCCTGTCAGCTGTCTCATGAAAATCCCTACCACCATACTCCATCACTGTGGGTCTCCCCACCCAAGCTCTGTTCATGTCCCCCACTTAGAGCTGGCCTAGCAGAGGGTTCCAATCACGAAGTCTGGTTGTGACCAGAAGGCTGGACCTAGGGAGAGGTATCTACCTGAGCCACTCTTGGAATGGCAAGAGCCAGAAGGGTGAGCCCAGGCCACCCTCTCCACATCTACAAACATCTGTGTAGTACCTGATCTGTGCCAGGCCCTCACCTAGGCATCAGAAAGAGAGTGATAAACAAGCCACGATCCTTTAGTGTCTAGTAAGGGGTATAGACACGTGAACTGTACTTAATGCCATTATTGCCCATGATTGGGGAAATTGAGGGCACACAAAAAGGAGGTCCCTGCCTCCGAAGTGGGGGAGTCACCAAAAGTTTCCCCAAGGAAATGAGATTGACATCTAGGTAGAAATCGGCCAGGCAACGGAGGCTAGGGTGAGGATGAAGAAAGGAGGAGGTTCTAGCAGGGGTTCTAGCATATATGGTTAACAAGCTGGCAGGGGAACCAATGCAGAGTCCATTAGCCAAGAGACAAAGGCTGGGAGGCAATGTAGTGAATCCAAGTAAAGGGGTTTGTACGTGGACAGACCTGGGATGAAATTCCAGCTCCACAAGCTCTCTGTTTCCTCCACACAACTTGAAGGAAGTTATTTAACCCCTCAAAGTATCAGTTTCATTTTTGTGAAAGATAGTATAATGTCCGCCTCTGGGAATTATCATGGTGACAAAATAATATATGAAAATCTCCTTATACCTTCCCTGCTATAAAGTAAGCATTCAGTCTGTTAGTCATTATTAGTATTAATAAGAACACCAAGATGAACATATAAGATTCACATGGCAGGAATGAGGCTGTTGAGGGGCAGGCGGGGAAGATGGTACCTGGGAGTAGTTCAGCTGAGTTCAGATCACCGGAGAAGAAGTAAGGAAAGTGAGCACCACAGACCTAGGTGATGCTGTAACCGCCTCAGACCATCATGTGACTGCTCTTTCTGGTCATTGGGCCTCGGATGCATAGATAAATATATGTCAGTCCACTCAAAAGCACGGGGACAAGAGTCAGGAGCAGGTGAATGGATGATTTTCTCAGTGCAGGGTTCTCTGTTCACAATTCTAGGTGGGAAAATTCTTTGTTGTGCGGGACTGTCCCTCCCATTGCAAAACCTGTAGCATCTCTTGCTCCACCCACTGTGTCCAGTAGTCTCCCATTCTCTGTGACAACCACACTTTTTCTAAACACCCTCCAGGTTAGACTGTCCACCACTGAGAACCAGCTTTTTAACCATGGGTATTTTGAATTTGAAATCATTCCTTAGTCAAGAAAGATTAGAAACTTAGCCTAGAAAATGTTTAGATAAGGATTTAGAACTTCAAAGTAATAGGCTCTAGTGAAGGTAAGTGCTTCAAAATATATCCATGTTACAAGCTACACTGATAAAAACAGAGTTCTCCAGAGGGAAATCCAATTTAAATAAGTGACATTCACATAACTTGTGCCTTTCTATCCTATATTCACCCACAAAGAAGAAATACTCCAGTAGGGATAGTAAGTTAGTTCCTATTTCTGGTGTGGAATAGGCTCATTCTATCTCTGGCAAGCACCCACAGAAAACAAAGCAGAAACTGGCACAAATTATATGAATGGCACAATTACAGCTGTCTTTCAGAACTTTGTCAACAAATTAATTTCTTGGGCTATTTTATTTTAATTTTTTAAAAAGATTTTATTTATTTATTTAAGAGAGAGAGAATGAGAGATAGAAAGCACGAGAGGGAAGAGGGTCAGAGGGAGAAGCAGACTCCCCGCTGAGCAGGGAGCCCGATGTGGGACTCGATCCCGGGACTCCAGGATCATGACCTGAGCCGAAGGCAGTCGCTCAACCAACTGAGCCGCCCAGGCGCCCATCTTGAGCTATTTTAAAGAATTATCCAGGCATTAATTTTAGAGAAAACAAAATTTAGCATTAATTCCTTAGATCACTTCACAAAAGTGAAGTGATCAAGGCTGATCAGATTTTATTGGTCTTTTCAGTGCTATTACTGGATGCACTGAAACTCCCATTTCCCCATATGTCCACCTTGCTTGTCTCTATAAAGATAACACAAAATACCATAGCATATGTCATTAGGAGATAATCACTGAGAGTCCAGGCCGGAGGACGGATTAAAAGATAGCAAATTCCATTCCAGAATCACGTTCTACTGTCCTTTTTGGGCTCAAATTATCCTCTGCTCTGTTAGTCTGGTGTCCCAAGATCACAACTGGGGCAGCTTGAAGACTTAGAAATCAATTGCGCCCTTGGGAATACGGATTAACTCTGCTCCAAGGCCTGATGCCCACTGTCTGCCTCTCACGGGCTCTGCAGGCAGAACGTCCCAAGAAAGGCAGCCCCATATGCTGCTTTACCCTTCAACAGAAAGTAGCACTGGCTGTCCAGCCTGCTGGCTCTTTTTTAGCTCTGCTTCTCATCCTTTGGCTGAACAAATGAGGACGAGACCCAGAGGGAGGACAATCAATCTTTCTGTTCCTAAACTACTAGTCACATGAGATTTACTATTAAACAAGGTTGTGGTGTTTTACCTTCAGGGCAGAGAAACAATGCACATTTTCAAAAGGATTTTTGAGATATTTGGGGTAGACAAACAAGACTGTTAGAGTTGTACTGAAAATCCACAGTGATGAACATAAAGAAAGAATTAAGCATGGTTATCCAACCACGAAACCTATTGTTGGTCCCGCCGGGTTATGCATTAAGGGAAAGTATGCCGAGAGGGAGAGATGTTTGGGAAAATATGTAACAGTGAACAGTGTGTGTACCACAGCTGCAGCCTCAAGCCAAGGGTGCATGGTTTCTTTTTTCTTTTTTCTTTTCTTTTCTCTTCTCTTCTTTTCTTTCTTTCCTTCTTTCTTTCTTTTGGAAAAGTGAAAAAAAATAATTTTCTCACCACCAATTTTTTAATGTGAAATAAAGAATAAAGTCTAAACCAAATCAATTTTTTTTAAGATTTTATTTATTTATTTGAGAGAGAGAGAAAGCACATGAGGGGGGTAAGGGTCAGAGGGAGAAGCAGACTCCCTGCTGAGCTGGGAGCCCGATGCGGGACTCGATCCAAGGACTCCAGGATCATGACCTGAGCCGAAGGCAGTCGCTTAACCAACTGAGCCACCCAGGCGCCCATCAAATCAATTTTTTAAAAGGCAATGATATAGGGGCACCTGGGTGGTGCAGTTGGTTAAGCATTGGGCTCCTGGTTTCAGCTCAGTTGTGATCTCAGGGTTGTGAGATCAAACCCCACATTGGGCTCCCATGCTCAGCATGGTGTCTGCTTAAGATTCTCACTCCCTCTCCCTCTGCCCACCCCCACTCTCTCTCTTTCTCTCCCTCTCTCAAATGAATAAATCTTTAAAACAATTTTAAAAAATAAAAGGCAATGGTAGATAATTTAAAATGTTTCAATGACATGAAATAAGTCTAATAAAGAATAGTAACAGTGTGTCCTATAAGATTTCCTAAACTTGGATGATTTCTCATTGAAAAGATAAGGCAGCATATGGTTAGACATATACATTATTAGAATGGGTGTCAAAACAATTCAATGGAGAAAGAATGGTCTTTCAACAAATGGTACATACACATTTGCAAAAGAATGAACTTAGACTTCTTCCTCACACCATAGACAAAAACTAACTCAAAAGGGTTCACACACCTAAATGTAAGAACTAAAACTATAAAACTCCTAGAAGTAAGCATAGGAGTTAATCTTCATGACCTTGAGATGAGCAGAATCTTCTCAAATACAACACCAAAAACATGAGGAACTAAAGAAAAAACAGGTACATCGAACTTCGTCAAAATTAAAAACTTTTGTGCTTCAAAGAACACCATCAAGAAAGTGAAAAGATGACCTGCAGAATGGAAGAAAATAATTGCTAATTACATATCTGATAAGAGATTTGCATCCAGAATCTATAAAGAACTCTTGTAACTCAATAATAAAAAGACAAATAACCCAATTTAAAAATGGCATAGAATTTTTTTAAAATTCCCCAAAGATTTACAAATAGCCAATAAGAATATGAAAAAATGTTCCACATATGAGTGAAACCGTATGATAACTGTCTTTCTCTGCTTGATTTATTTCACTTAGCATAATCCCCTCCAGTTCCTTCCATGTCGATGCAAATGCTAGGTATTCATCTTTTCTGATGGCTGAGTAATATTCCATTGTATATATGAACCACATCTTTCACGGGTAATGGGTATTAAGGAGGGCACATGTTGTGATGAGCACTGGGTGTTATACGCAACTAATGAATTGTTGATCACTACATCAAAAACTAATGATATACTATATGTTGGCTAACTAAACATAAAAAAAAGAATATGAAAAATGTGGAAAAAATGCTCAACATAATTAGCTATTAGAAAAGTGCAAATCAAAACCATAATAAGATACTACCTCACACCCACTAAAATGACCATAATAAAAAACACAAAAAATAACAAACATTGGCAAGGAAGTAGAGATATTGGATCCCTTATATACTGACAGTAAGAATGTAAAATCGTACAGATGCTGCGGAAAACAAATTGTTAAACACAGAGTCACCAGATGAGTTAGCAACTCCGTTCCTGGGTATATACTCAAGAGAAATGAAAACATATATCCATTAAAAAAAACATGTAAACAAATGTTCATAGCAGCATTACTCATAATAGCCAAAAAGTAAAAACAACCCAAATGTCCATCAGCTGAAGAATGGATAAATAAAATGTGGTATATTTGTTCAGTGGAATATTACTAGACCATAAAAGAGAAGTACTGATTTTACAGATGGGAAAATCTGTTTGGAAAGATTTTGTCCCTTATCCAAAGTCACATGATTTTCAAGGGGCTGAGCTAGGTTTAGATCACTGGTCTGTCTCTAAAGTGGATGCTCTTAACTAGTCAGCTTTTGTAATTCCCTATGGAAATGATACCATAGACTGCTTTTATTAAATATTGGCTCAATGCTAGGTACTTTGTATACATTATCTCATGGTTCCTCATGACACCTCTGCTAGGTCAGGGTTATTATCTCTACAGCAGAGAGATGATCAAAAGGAGAAGTTAAAGGCCCTGCCCAGATCATAATCCTGGAAATCGGGCAGAGGTGCAATTTGAACCCAGGTCCATCCACTCCCAGAATTAGCATTCATCCTGCTAAATCTTGCTGTCTCTGTCATCAGGTTCTCGGGATGATTCTTTAATGCATCTCTGGGGTCTGCCCTCTTCCTTCTTTTTTCAAGGACACAAGGCTAGCCTGATGCTCTGACAATTCACACCAAGATTTCTCTATGAATTTCTTTTTTTTATTATTATGTTCAGTTAGCCAACATATAGTACATCATTAGTTTCTGATGTAGTGTTCAATGATTCATTAGTTACATATAACACCCTGTGCACATAACAACACATGCCCTCCTTAATACCCATCACCCTGTTACCCACTCCCTTCTGAGACCCTCAATTCGCTTCCTGGGGTCCATAGTCTCTCATGGTTCATCTCCCTCTCTGATTTCTCTATGAATTTCTGGTTGGGCTCATTTCCATGAACTTCACTCTCTCTCCAATCCATTTTTCAACCCCCAGCTTCCTCTAGCAGATCACTTCTATTTCTCCATCACTTAAGAACATGCAACGCCTATGAAACCAAATCCAAAGTCCTCAGCTTAGAATGCATCGGTCTCCATAATAAATGTGGCTGTAGGGGCACCTGGGTGGCTCAGATGGTTAAGCACCTGCTTTCAGCTCAGGTCATGATCTCAGGATCCTGGGATTGAGCCCCACGTGGGGCTCCCAGCTCGGCGGGGCGTCTGCTTCTCCCTCTCCCTCTGCCTCTCCCCCTGTTTGTGCTCTCTCTCTCTCTCTCTCAAGTGAGTAAATAAAATCTTAAAAATAAATAAATGTGGCTGTATACTACAATCGATCAATTGGGAGCTTTTAAAAAAATCCTGTTGCCCAGGCCACGCTCCAGACCAATTTAGTTAGAATTCCTGGGTGTGGGACCCAGGCATCAATATTTTTTAAATCTCCCTAGGTGATTCCAATGTGCAGTCAATATTGAGAAGTACTTAAATAAACCAATTGGCTCCACAGTTTAAACCTCCCTCCTAATTGCTAGGATCATTTCTTTATTGTCCTTCATATCTACCACCTCTACTCCCACAATCCTACTCATTTGCTCAGGGAGAACACTTTCCTTTCTTGTCTATGATACGTCAAGTCTCTCTCACCTGCCAGACCTTGACCCAACCCCACCCACTCCAGGAAGGCGTCCCTGAATATACTGACCTCTGCACAAACCTCTATCTAAATATGCATTTATTGTCCAGATAATTTAGTTAAGAACCTGATAATACAATACTTTTGCTTGCTTCCCAACTACTTTACAACTATTATTCTGTGGTCCCTACAATTGTGGAAAATGTTAGTGCCAATATCTTCTGTATACTCTGTTATTCCACTGAGGTTCCTTTGTCTGATTTCATAGCCTGGTACCCTTTAAGACCTAACATGTGCATTTGTCTCCTCTCCCTAAAATCTTGACTACCCACCCTTCTCCCAGTGCCTTGACTTCTCCGTAACTATTCTACATTTCTTCGCCAGACCCTGAATTTTCACTCCTTCATGAAGTTGCCTTTGCCCAGAATTCCGTACTCTCCAATCTGGCAAAATTCATTTTCATGGCTTCCTTCTGGCTCAACTCATCTATGATTCTCCCCTTGTCAGACAGAGCTAATGGTGCCTTCCTTCTTGTTCCTATTTCACTTTATTTATTATCAGTAATTTAGAACTTACCACAATGGGTCAAAGTTGGTAGAACTCTGCTGATTTTAAATAAGAAAGCACAGTGGATGCACATGTGAAAAACAGAGGCTCATTTAAACACAACGTCAAACTTCTGACACTGTATTTTCCTTATAAGCCTGACAACAAAGTGCTGTTGACTTGAAAGACCATTTTCATGGCTCGTCACATCACTGGGGGGCTGACCTTTGGAAGGTTCTGGCCCAGGACACCTGCTGTGTTGTGTGCATGTCACATGTGTAGATATGCACTGGCTTCCTTTCAATAAAAGCTGCAAAGAAAGGAACTGGTGGAGAAGCAAGATGTGCAAATGTGTCCTTTTCTTTGAAGCCAATCACTGATCAGAGATAAAAAGATCTTTGCACTGACAGGGAAGCAAACTTGAAAGCACAGTGCCTTAAGCAGGCCCACGTAGTAACAGTTCCTTTTTTTAAAAATTCTAGATTCAAAATAACCTTGAAATAGTCCATTTTAAAGAGTCACCAAGCGTAGCTATGACAAATAAGAATTCCATATCTAGGAGGATCTTATCAATAAGTGACTCTAGATCCTCCTCTAAGAAATACACTCTTTTTATAGAGGACTAGGGAGTTAATTGCACATTTCAAAATAAAGCTGAAACATGGTTGCTGCTATTAAAGTCTGTGAGCTTAGTTTCTTAATCTTGAAACTGCCATTCTCCTATCTCCATACTAACACATTATAATAAGGATAATAGATACCAAGGAGAAAGCATATAGCATGAGACTATAATTCTGTGGAGAATCTCCTCACCGGAAATTCAATGTATATAAAATTGAATTGTGCCCAACCAATTTCCCTTTTGTAACTAAACACTCATATTCCAGTTTCTTATTCTAAAGTCCCCTTAAAAGATCCCAGATTGAACCCCAAATCCTCTCAAGTCCCCACTTTAACATGTGACAATGATGAACTCACCTGCAGATTTTAGGAAAGGTTTCAATTCAGATCACATTCCTATCTCCGCATGATGACTCTTTCCCAGTTTCAGCCAAAGTTCATTAAAACCAGGTTTTGTCTAAACAAGAATTCACACTGTGTGATGTCATGACTTGTCTATAATATATCCTCAGCTCTAATCAAGTTATTCCCAGGCTGAAAAATCTTCAACAGTGAAGATGCAGGCATATGAATTGAGGCAGAATTCAATCAAAGTGGGCTGGGAATATGAGGAAAGGTGCAGGAATAGGATTTGTGGAAGGGAGAACTTAGGATTTGTTTTGGAAAGTGAGCATCTTTGGGTATCTGGAGAGAAGTCGTTCTGGATCAGAGGGAACAAGCAAAGGCTCAGGGATAGGCAGAAAGAAATTTGTCACTGGCAATGTGCCAGGTACAGTTGGTTACCTACTGTTACATGCTAAATTGTGTCCCCTCGCCCCCAAATTCATATGTTGAAGTCGTAGCCCCCCCATACCTCAGAATATGACTGTATTTGAAGACAGGGCCTTTAAAGAGCTGATTAAGTTCAATGAGACTTTTAGGGCGGGCTCTAATCCAATCCCTGGTTCTGCCATCTGCTCGGTTTCTGCTTACTTTCACCACTCCTTGTGTAAGTTAAGGCAGTTCATACCACCTAATTTAGATCAGCCAATAAAAGATGGGCATCCATGTGACAGGCAAACCACTGACCCCCACTACAATAGTAATCATTGTAAGAACTACATTTATTGTACCCTTATTGTGTGCAGAAACTACAATAAAGATTTGTGTATACATGCACTGATTTAATCCTCAGGCAATCCCAAGCATCTACTAGCTGCTAAGTAGCATCTCTTCAGGAGACCCTTTCTCAACTCCAGCTTGAGAGAGGTGGCCCCTATGAGCTCTCATTACACCTAGCACACATCTCTAACAAAGCACACAGCTAATAGTATAAATTCTTGTGAGTTATCTCTACCTTCCTGAATACAGTGTAAGCTCCTGGAGGGCAGGAACTTTGTCTTACATATTCTGTGTCTCTAACATGAGACATAAGGATTGGTATATAGTAGGCACTCAATAAATATTTGCTCAACACTGGCAGATACTTTGACTTAGCCACCCTAAATGCTTCCCCAGTTCATCCCTCCACTCTAGAGAGTGGGAAAGCTAGATAATTTTTCAGTTTTCCAGAAGATTCTGAAAAAAACATTCCTCTTCCTGATACTATGAAGTTGTCTCACAAGAAAGCTCTGTGAGGATATGATACTTAGAGCTTTGGCAGCCATTTTGTGATGATGAGGGAAAGACCAAGAGAATCACAGGAACCCAGAAGCCGATCCTTGATGTCTCTGAGCCACTGAAACTTTCCTAGGATTATCTCTTTCTAAGACTACCTCCTATATAAGAAAAATAAACTCCTTTTGTTAAAAACACCGAGAGTTTCTTTTACTTGAAGCTTAAAGCATTCCTTCTTATCCATGAACATTTTGAAGTCAATAAGACCTGGCCCCAATCTTAAAAAAAGACCCAATAGACATGGTGTTGCTACAGTAAAAACAGGACACCAGATTAAATTTTTAAATATAGGACTTTTTAAAAACAATGAATTACTTTTCAATGTAAATATGTCCATTCAATATTTGGGATACACCTATATTAAAAAATGGGTGCAGTGAGAAGTGGGGACATGGAAGAGAAGAAAGAGCTATTTATTCTCTGAGTCTCTGAATGATAATTTCACTGTCTACATAAATAGTAGCTGAAACCATTAAAAACAAATACAAATATACTACAAACATGGTTCACATTCTTGGGGCTTCCCTCCACGAGTGAGTCCTGGAAGTCTTCTGGGGACCTCTATACACTTGTGGGGGCACCTGGGTGGCTTGGTAAGTTAACGTCCAACTCAGTTTCGGCTCAGGTCCTGATCTCATGGCTCACAAGATCAAGCCCCACGTTGGGCTCCACGCTCAGTGGGTGTCTGCTTGCAATTGTCTCCCTCTGCCCCTTCCCCCACTCTCTCATTATCTCTCTCTCAAATAAATAAACAAATCTTCAAAAACAATACTTGTGGTTTATTAGAAATTCAAATTTAACTGTGTGCCCTGGATCTTTATTTGCTAAATCTGGCAATTCTTTATGGATAGTAATAAGCAGCTTCCAAGAGAAGCAGAAGAGATTCTTAAATCAGAACATCCAATTTACCAAACAAAACCACTCCCTGAATGAGATAACAGCAATAATAACAACTTAAATTATACGATCCTTCAGTTTTCAGAGAACTTTCAGACATTACTCATTCATTAGATAGTTGCTGTTTACACTATATGTATTAAAAAAAACCACTTGATCTTAATGAGTTATTTGCTCAAGGTGGCACAGAAGGTAAAGGAACTGAGATCTGAACTCTCATCTCCAGATGCTTGGTTCAGTGCTGTTTCTTTGCAACACAGGCTGTCAGACTTGACTGTGCAGCAGAATCAACTGGAGGGCTTGTTAAAACACAGATTGTCCAGGGCCTTTACCCAGTTCTGGAGAGGGTTCAAGAATGTGCATTTCTAACAAGTTTCCAAGTGATGCTGATGCTGCTGGTATTGGGACCACACTTTTTGGAAACCACTGCTTTATATGACACCAAGACAGCTCTGTTCTAGGTGGACAGAATCAACAACGTTTAATTTCTTTCCACGAAGAAAAAAACCTAGATTATAGTATATCAAAGCCCAAAGATAACACACTATTGCAAAGAAAAACAAGCCCTCTTTTTCTTTGACTTGTATCATTTGGAGCTTGAAAGTTAAATGCATACATGGGGAAGCATGTTAAAATAAATGTGATGCCTTATTTTCCAGTTTCTTGAACACTGGTTTTTATTCATGGGTGTAGATGCTGCCCAAAGAAGCCGTAGGTTTTACTAAAATGTGGAAGTATGTGGTGTGTGTGTGTGTGTGTGTGTGTCACATTTCTGGAAGACAGGCTGCATGAAAACTCTGAGGAGCCTGGAAGTTAGAATCCCCAATAGCCTCATCTCTAAAATCATGTGTGGGTCAGACATGAAACTTGACCCTTTGGATGATAAGCCAAGAGATGTTCTTCATTTATCCAGAGTCAATTACATTCTCCCTCTTCTCTACTTTCCTTGTCTCCTTCATACTCCCACAGCAACCACCTACCAGACGGGAAGATGAAATAGAAATGGAGAGGACCGGCCAATTGTGAGGCAGTCAAGTGCAGCTGTCAAACCGCAGGTGGCGGGGGGGCGCAGTGAGAAGTGGGGACATGGAAGAGAAGAAAGAGCTATTTATTCTCTGAGTCTCTGAGTGATAATTTCACTGTCTACATAAATAGTAGCTGAAAGCATTAAAAACAAATACAAATATACTACAAACATGGTTCACATTCTTGGGGCTTCCCTCAAGAAGTCCTGGAAGTCTTCTGGGGACCTCTAACACTCCCCAACAAACCCTAGATCCCCAGCCAGTAGGTATACCAGGACCCTTCACTGCATTCCAGGTTAGCAACAACCTCTTGTCTACCCAAATAGTTTCTCCAGCTATGAGAAAACGAAGAGTAATCGGTTTCCTTTTTTAATTTTCTAAAACATTAATGTTGTGGAAAACTACATAGAATAACATAACCACAAATGCTCACAGCCCTATGATCCAGATTTAGCAACTGTTAATGTTTGGTTGTATCTCTTCCAGGTTTTAATATTTTGCTATTATGTAGTTAAATGACAGATAAAATCAAACGTCTTTTGATGCCACCTATCCCTTTCTTATTTTTCTTCTTCGGCAACAAATGCAAATTTTGATTTCTTTTATTTCATTTAAAAAACTTTTACCAACATAAACATGCATTATAGAACAACATATAATTTATTTTTGTCCTTTGTGTTTGTTACCAGTGGAAATATATTTTGTTTATATAAATGATTCATGCTGAGTATTTGGTTCTTTTCACCCCACATAAAATTCTTGAGATCTAATCAGTTGATTTAGATGATCACTTTTACATGCTCATTTTACCTACCCATACCTCTTTAAATGGACATTTAGATTGTTTCCCATTTCTTTACTCTTACAAGCAAGGCTGAAATACTCGTCCTATTACATGACTCTGTACACAAGAGTTTTTGTTGGATATATACATAGCGTGGAATGTTTGAGACCTAGGTACAGCATCTTGAATTTTACTAGATGTTGTGTCAATCAAGTTATATTCCCAAGACCAACGCAGTAAAGTACCATCTCACCCAAATGGTGACAACTCCTGATGCTGTCAGATCTTAATTTTTGCTAACGTTAGACTAGGTGATAGTTGTAATTAATATTTCCTTGTGATGGATTGAGTTTTTTCTGATTCAGTTTTCCTCTCTGTGAATTGCATATTCACACCCTTTGCCTGTTTTTCTTTGTGATTGTCTTTAGTCTACTGATTTGTAGGAATTCTTATATATAAATAAATATTTATATATAAATAATAATTTATGCCTTATATACAAATATTGCAAATATCTTCTCCCTGTCCATGGCTTGTGTTTTAACATTGTTTATGAGTAACTTATTACTAATTAGATAAAGAAGCCAAAAGAAGCGATCGCAGACCAGACTTGGCACTATCACACATAATCCTTCAATGGACTGGGGATGAAGTAACTGAGACTCAAAAGCAAAGAAGCAACTGAAGAAACTGACATTTGAAGTCCTGTCTGAAAGCCACAAATCCAGTCCTCACTCCACCACAAATCAACATTCTTGCTCATGTGTTCCCTCTTTCACAAACACTGTAAAGCCTTATCACAGTTAAAATGTGCAGAGAGAATTTATGGCATTAGAAAAATTTGGGGACATTTGTTAAAAGGGCAAAGATTTTTATTCTGTAGGACTGGGGTGAGTCCCAGAAATATGCACTGTAAACAAGTTCCCTAGGAGACAACGGTTTAGCAGGTCCATGGGCCAGACTTTGAGGACTCTTGATGAAGAGCTGAGAAACCAAAGTACTTACTGAAGCTGGTGGGGGTCCATGGGAGGTCTGGGGTTCCAGACCAAGAAGTATTTGATGTGCCTCTCTCCTGTTGGTCTATATACTCTGTGAGGGCAGGCACTTGCTTCTTCTGTTTTCTCCTAGCATCTAGCATAGTGCCTGACTCAAAAAATATTTGTGGAATGAAGAGATGTTCCACATATCGTATTCTGTAGGTAACTGCCCACGGCTAAGAAAAGTCTTAGGAAAACCTGCATTTAGCCTCAAATTCTAAACTTCCTTCTTCCATAAAAAGGGAGATAGGTAACAATAATTCATTCCACATGCCAAGTTGCTCTTGACCTCGGTTAATTTACAGTATTGACCCTCCACACTGATGGTTGTCATCACGAAGTACATACTATGAAAACAAACATTCCTAATTATGGTTGTGTCTATAAAGTGACAGTCACCTCAGTGGTCAAGGAAATTTGTCTAAGCTGTTTACTATGTGAAAATAAAATACCCAGGAGTTTCTTTGGAAGCTGATGCTCAGAAGGTACTTGTTAGGATCCTTTCAATACCTTCTCTTTTCACCTTATCCTGGTGCCACAAGGCAGAACAAGTTTCAAGGCCCCTGTGCCTCATGACATCTCTTTGAACAAGTATGATTCATTGGGCCTAAGCTTTTAGTCCTGACAATTGTCTGCATCCGGTGCAGACCATCTCTGTCTTTGATCAAACCTGTCAGCATTTCCCTTCCTTTACGTTTTAGTCATACACTATTGAGATGACCAGGAGATCTTCTCTCCAAAGCCAGCCAGCCAATAATACCTGTCAAGCTAGGCAAGAATTTACCACAGTAGAGCTTTGTGTGATACAATGTTCAGAGATATTTGCCAAGAAGAAAAAAATGTAAGCATTTCTAAGAGCTTTGTCACCTCCACCTATTTCTGATTCTTCAATGGGATAGGTCTATCTGAATATCCCCAAAAGGCATAATGAAGAGAGGCCCTGAGAAGTATATCTGAGCAGGAGGTATGACAGAGCTATGGGGGAATGTGGTTCTGGGAGACTCTTATTTCTCTCAGATATTTTTATTTTTAGAAGTAACATTAAAACTTTTTAAAGTAAGAAGATGTTAAAACTCCTCATATGCTTAATCAAGAAACAGCATGGAGATGCTGCTGGTTTGAAGATAAAGACCGGGAAGTTGTCTTCTCTATAGCTAGAGAATGTGATATGAGGACGCTTATCTTCTCATTCCCAAAGAGTGTGGTGAGAGTCAGTGTAGTGAGATGCAGGTGGCAGCTGAGACAGAGCAGAGGTGGGTAGAATATCTTCTCTGGAGGACGGTATGGAATTCATTCTATCTACCTCCCCCAGGCCAGCAGACAAGCTTAACACTTTGATCTTCAGAGCAATTGCCCTCTCTTCACTTCTTCCCTATAGGAACCAGACTAAAAATGGATCTATACAAAGCTGTTGCGTAGGCTTCCATATACTATGGCTGTGTGGGGAGGGCACTTAGAAACATAATGCATAAGGAGTACAGGAATTTATTGGCTGGCTTTGTCAACTGACAGTAAAGTTTTCATAGCGTGGATGAATTGAATCCAAGGTTTTTTCTTTTTGTTTTTGTTGTTTTTTGTTTTTTTTGGTTTTGTTTGGGGTTTTTTTTGCCTATAAACTGCCAAAGTTTTGTCTATAGCCTGCCAAAGATATTTTAAGCTATATAATTCTGATGAATTTGCACTTGACTTATAAAAACACTTTTTCCAGTCTAATGTTGTGTGATAATTATTTTCTGATCTTTTTAAAGCTCTTGGCCTTGGAAACAGGAAGTGGGAAAATAAACCGGAAAATCAAAAAGTTCAAATTTAAGGCAAAACATGAGTCACACTAGTTCTGGTACAGTGTAATTTCTAATCCCGATGTCACAAATATCAGCCTTACAATAGGTGTGAAGTAAATAAACACTAGATTTAAAACAAAATGTCTGCAGGAGAAAAAAAAAATATCCCAATTGTTTCCTTAACTTTTCATAAATTAGTGTTTGAGAGGAAACAAGATGGAAAAGTTTGGTTTTCCTGTGACAGTTCAATTCATTCTCCTCACATTTCAAAAGTTCCAAGTAAGAGTAAGTAAGTCTCTCTCTCATGGTCCAATCTTTCTTACCTGCTATTTGCTTGTCCCCTCTTCTTGCAAGTGCAGGTATGTGAGTGTGGTGTGTGGTGGTGTGTGTGTGTGTGTGTGTGTGTGTGTGTGTGTGTGTGTGTGTGTGTGTACTTTGCTCTTACATCTTGTTTCAAAGCTCTAGAAGCCAAGATGTAGTGGAAATTCTTTTGGATCAGTATCTTTCTCATTTCCCTGGCCACATTCCATGCCCCTACCCTCTGCTTACCATCTAACAAATATGTGATCATGACACATGTGATCATGATCAGTTGTCATTTCTTGAGTGCCAGGTATTGGCATGTTAATTTATCTCATTTAATTATCAAAACAGGCTTATGGTGTACACAATACAACCCCAATACACAACTAAACAAGCCGAGACTCAGAATATAGAGTCAAATGCTGGGAAGTTATGGTTTCAAGATTCAAACTCAAATCTTACTGATTCCAAAGTACAAAATTTTCCTCTACATTACACCTTCAGAAATAGACAAAGGTATGAACTTGCAATGAATTTAAGGCACATTTGCTCTATTTTTTTTCACCAAATTATCCCTAATGGCAGAAAAGAGTGAATGTATGTGGGTGAGGGGATATGAGCACATGTTGCCAGGTGGGGAGGGGATATGTGAAGGGATATAGTATGCTTGTGAGGATATTAGTTTGAAGTGCCAGGCTGCATCCACATAATTTCTTTTAAGTCTCCTATTTATTTAAAAAACGTATTCTAATTTTGCATTCTATTCCTTAGTATATTCATGTTTGTTACAATGTTAAAGAAAAGGGTTAAAAAATAATACTTGCCAGGGCGCCTGGGTGGCTCAGTCATTAAGCGTCTGCCTTCGGCTCCGGTCATGATTCCAGGGTCCTGGGATCAAGCCCCGCATCGGGCTCCCTGCTCTGTAGGGAGCCTGTTTCTCCTTCTCCCTCACTTGTGCTTTCTAGCTCTCTCTATCACTCCAAGAAATAAATAAAATCTTAAAAAAAATAATACTTGCCATTGGCTAAATTTATCTTGCAGGTCTATACCATTGGTGCTTTTAGGATTAATGTAACCCAGGGTAAAAGGTAGAAAAAAATAAGTCCATTTCTATTACTGAAAGTACAACTGAGAAGTACATTTCTTACAAAGAATGTGCCAACAGCATACTATTTGCACATACTATCTGCATACAAAAGAACGTCACATTACTACTAATGATCATAAGATGGATTTTGAATACTCAGTAGGGGACTATGGGGATAATAATATACAAGAACAGTATAGTGCAATTTTTGAAAAGTGGGAATTATTTGTACAGCCTAAACCAATCAGTTTTAAAGCCTAGCACAGAGAATCAATTAAATCCTAAATTCCTACTAGAGCACACATAATTGTGATACACAGAGACAACATGGTGGAGTGAGAAGAGCTTTGGACGAGGGCTCAAAACCTGGGTCCTAGACTCAGCTCTACTATCAGCAAGTTTCCACATGAGTTTTGATAGGTGCTTGGCTCCTGCATTTGAGTCTATAAAATGAGGTGTTGAATAGTGGGCTAGATGACTTCTGATATACCTATGAGGAGTTCACTCTATATTCACTCTATGGAATCTGTCTAATGTATTGCAGTGAATAGAATACAGGCATTGGGATCAGATAGACCAGAATGTGAATCCTAGTTGAGGCATTTAATTGCTGTGAGAGCGTTGCTTTCCTGTGTGTGAAATAAAATATACCTCATCAGGTCACTGAGAAGGTTAAACGAGAAAATATTTGTAAAAATCTACCATGGTGCCAAGATAGATTGTTGGCACTCAATTATGGTAGCTATTATTTTGATGATATTACATATATAATAATAAATAGCACTCAGATTGTTCTGCTGAGTTATCAGTTGCACTATTTAGATCCTTTTACCATACTCTTTTGGTACCATGTCATTTGTCTTCATAGCATTTACCACAAACTGTAACTATCTACTTATTTCTGTGACTCCAGGAATATTTATTTAATATCTTCCTTCCCACATTGCTATAAGCCCCATGAGGATAGGGAAGACATCAGTGTTGCTCACATGTGTATTCCCAGAATATAGCATAGTGCCTGAGACAAAGTCAGTGCCCCCAAATTATCTGTCAAATGAATGAATGAATAAATAAATAGTCCTAAAAAATCTTAGTCCTTATCTCACCTAATCTACAGACATCATGCCAAGAAAGGTACTTGTTATCTGGGGCCCAGGAAAATTACTTGTTCAGTCCTACCTGTATTAGTGAGTCTGACAATAAGCAATTTCATACACAATGTACCATGTTCAATGATAGGCCATTCTGCTATCAGTTCATAAGGCTACCAATTTTTAGAGCTTACTCCAAACTTCTACCCACCATGGTTCAGGTATACATCCAACATGGCTCTCCAATAATATAATTATCAACTTAGGGCAGCAATAAGGAATGCTCTGTTTCCACTGTGCTTACAGAGAAATGACAGTGTATTTCTTGCATTTTATTTATTTTTAATGGTCTAAATTGATAGATGTTAGTCTGTAAAGTATACCAATATCATCTGGGAACCTGCTAAATATTCAGATTCCTGGGTCCCATCCCCAGATAGTGTGATTCTGACTTAACAAGCAGAAAAAGTGCAGGTAAAGACTGATCAGGTCATCCACGTTAATGGGACATTCCATACGCTGCGGTCACAAAGGAAGTAAAAGTTCTTCTCACTGCTGATGGACTGTCATGAGTTGTGCCTAAAAGGCTTTGAGAGCAGTGAATAAAATCCATGGTTAGTCTAGTAGACTGAAGGGAGAAAACTCTGAAAAGTCAAAGTGCAAGGCATTTCTGCCTATTAAAAATCATGCATGTGACATATCTTCCAACTTAAACAGTCCCAGTCTGTAGGTTCTAAAGCTATTTTACTTCCAGACATCTCCCATATACCTGAGAATAAAATATCAAGTTCCATAATGTAATTCTGCCTCTAATTTAGAACCTGAATTTCATGTCTTTAGAGGTGTGTAAAAAGCCTACGTCAACTTTTTGTTTCTTGCAAAGATAATAATTTAGGCTATCACCAGACACCTGTCTAACCTGTAATTTTTCCTTACTCCACTTTATTTCGTCTCCATGAATATGTAGATAGCAGTGTTTGCCAGAGTGCTAACGTGCAATACAAAGAGCATGCATTTAATTATTCAGGTAGAGGTAAAGGGAGGAGAGTAGTAACACAGGTACTCAGTGATGGTGAGTCCCTAGCATTGGAACTGACTGTCCTTCTCCTTCATTTCATCCCAGGTAATTATAGACCATCTCTTGTACTTGGTACTAAGCAAGGAGCCCAGGAAGGCAATTAGGGGAAAGGGAGGAAAAGATATCAATGTAACTAATGGGAGAATAACAGGAGTGGCATGAAGAAGGGCAAACAGGAGGCATGATCATTGAAGGAAAATTCTTAATTGACTTTGTTCTGTTCCTTTATTCAGAGAGGGTGGTAAGGCAGTATTATCATCTAGTAATATAGATGTTACTATGTGTACTAAGCAATGGGAAGCCTTCCAGGTTCCTTTGGGTTCTGTCTCGTCTGGGGACATTGATTCATTTATGTTACTCATTCAGAAAAAGTACTTATTGAGCACATACGACACATAGGATTTGCTCTAGGCACATAGGATACAATAAAATAAGATACATTTCTGTGCTCAAGCAGCTTTAAGTCTATTGGGAGAAACATACCAATCAGCAAGTCATTTCAACTCAGTGTGTCTTCCAGCTAGGACCTGGGGGGTCAAGATTGGCTTCCGGGAACCGATACTCAAGCAGCAGTTCCAAGAACAGCAAAAGCTGGGAGGAGACAGTGAGGGAGACTAGGCGAGAAATGGATAAGGAGCCTTCCGGGTAAGTGCCTGGCAACAGTAGAGGAGGGAGAATCAAAAGGAAGTGGGCAGTGAGGAAGTATGTTGCTTGGAGGCAATTTCTGGAGGAGAAGAAGAAAGATTTGTGAAAAGTGTTTCACTTTCTTTGCCCACGATTTCTAGACATAGAAGAATCCTTTTCCCTTCTGGTACCTTAAGCTATTCTAACCAAGCAGCCAAGCTTTGAAGACTGACTCATGGTGGTTTCACATCCATTCACTTGTAGCCAAAGTAAACACAAAATATATTTTCTTAATCTACCTACATACATCAAACTCTAAGGCTCTGTTTCCTTTCAGCCTGTCTTCTTTACTTCCTTCATTTTATACACAATGAACAATGATATCTGCAGTACTGCCTTTCCAGACAGACTTAATACTATCTCTATGTGTTTATATTGTCTAGATTAAACTTTGTAAAAAAATGTATCTCTCCAAGTTCTTCTGGTTTCATGTTCAGTTGTGTTTATATTCCTTTCAAAATTCTAAAGAGTCTTTTTGATGTTTTTAGGAGTGGCCTACCTGGCAAGCCTGGTCTCCCCACTCTTTGCCGTTGATATGATCTGTGCATTAAGTTCACAAATGCCAGGGCTTCATACTGGCACCCAATAAAGCATGCTAGATGGTCATATCCCTGCTCTTTAACTTACTTTGCTTAGGATGGGAGTTTAGAATCACTTACATTTCCCTGCCTGGTTTTTCAAGCATTCTCCCAGGAAATTAATAAACTTTAGTTTCTAAATATCTCATTTGTATTGGTGTGCTGGAACCAGTCCATAGGAGCTCACGAGAAATGATGATTAAACTTTTCAGGAACTTTGTGAGCTGATTGTTAAACACTGGTTGTTGGTTAAAAATCAAATTATATGTACTAACAAACAAATTATGTTTAAAACAAGAGTAATATATACTCAACCCCAATCACTTACTAGTTACTTTATTACCTTTCACTATTATCTATGCTCTTAAGTGCATTTATGCCTATTGTTTTGGGTGGTGTAATATTATTATACAATGCTGCGCTACTGTGCATCTCTTCCCAACTCTGAATTCAGTGATGACATGTTGGTAACTCGAAAATGGCCATGATGGGAGTATTTGTACCACAAAACTAGCAAATGGGATAAAGCAGGACTCATTTTTTTTTCCTTCAGAGGTCAAGAATCTGTTAACCCTTGACTCATGTACACACTGCTCATATGGAATAAAGAATGAGAAGACTGGTTGGAAAGGAGAAAGGATAGATATTGGCAGAAAAATAGTCAGCCAGTTCTAATACTATGAATAAAATCTATTAAACTTATAGTCCAGGAGAGGATCGGTTGAAGTAAAATCATATTCTCTGAAATTGTATGCATCTGTCCTCTTGAAGTTAATAAATTTTTAAGGACAATGAAGTCATGACATGTTACTCCTGTTCCTTTTTGCCTTTAGCAGAACAAGTGACTGCAGGAGAAGAAACTACGGGAGTCTAGAGTGTATAAAACCTGTTGAGGGCACCTCCCAACACACTCTCATGCCCTGATAGCAGCCTTGGTTGCATAAGTTCTCCCAGACATTTGAGAAATCACGAAGTAGATGAACTTGTTTTGTGAATTAAGATAAAAGTTGTATTAATATTTCACAGTCAAAATGATTTCTTCTGAGCTTCTGCAGTTTCTGGGTGCTGTAAATGTCATGTAAATGGCATCTTTGTGCTCAAGAGAATATGCAGGGCTATTTAACATAAAGGCCCAGGAGAAGTAACAGCCTAGCAGACAATGACAATGGTGATGTCATAAGTGACTTTCACTAGAAGGATCTCCTAGAGCTTTTTTGATTCTTCAAATATCCTTGAGGTACAGTCAGGGGGCAAAAGCAAGTAACCAATTGTTTGGGGAGGGAAGCAGACAAACAGTGCTTTAACAACCTAAATTTAGGAGTAGATAAAGTAAAAACAAAACAAAAACGGACCGGAACCCCCAAACTCTGACTCTTAGTCATAGGCAGAGTACACTGCCAGATGGTAATGAATAGTGATTCCAAAACCTCAGCTTCAAGTCAAGCAAATTATTCTAATGGATAAATAAACAGTGGCCTGAATCTCCTTCAAAGTTTTAGGAAGTAGGAACTAGTTTTTAGGATCTAGGAAAACCTTTATTAAATAAACTAACAAAAGACAGACTTGTATATCTCAAGCTGTCCAGGGCACTTATCATAAATCCCGAAGTGTAGAAGTCAACACAATTTTATGGCAAACTTTCTTCTTAAGATTATGTAGGCTTAAATAATTTTATGATTTCTGCCTGATTTAAAGACCTCTCAGACCTGATTCCATCAAATGATTATATAAAGTCTCCAGTTTACAAGTAGCTCTATGCGCTTCATACTAACAAATTATAAATTGATTGGTAAGCAAAGTAAACTTCCAAGTCCCACCTAATGAGTGTGAGTGAACAAGGAATTTCTAGGTGCTTCCATTAATTCCCCAGACAACGTGCATCATCTGGCCATTTGTTCCAACTGGTTATTAATAGAAAGAAAGCATGTGAGGTTCAGCCAAGGAGTTAGAATCAAGTCTCTAAAAACTTGTCTTGTTCGAGAGAATTTTCTACTTCTGGTTCTGAAAATTATAAAATAATCTTGCTTCTTCTAAAATGGGTTATACCTCTCTCAAATAAAGATGAAATGCACAAGAGAGCACAACTCTAGCTAGGGTTAGCATATACAAGGCATTCTTGTCTTTACCTGCCCAGGATAGACAGAGCTAATCTATCAGGATTGGCCTAAATCTCAATCAAAGAGGATGCTCATTCCCTCTGAGAATGGATGTAGTCTTAATGGTTCTCAACATTCTCCAGCACACCACTCCCAATGAATCTGAATTTGCATTTGAGACAAGCCCAGATCTGATTCAACATTTTTATTTCATTGAAAGAGATGGTCAGAGAGGTTACTCGCTTAAAGTCACAAAACTAGTTTCAGAATTTGAAACCAGGTTTTTAGCGTTCTTTCCACTGTAATATATTACCTTACTTAAACCACTGAGGGTTTTGGTCTGTGGGCTGATGCAATGTGAATTTCCATGAGTAGGTCTAAGAATTCAGTTAATAGATGCATCAGGGCAGACTGTGAAAGGCAGCTACAGAAATCCTGTAGATGGAGCTGCTTATGAGTTACCACTCAGAAAAAACTTTAGTCATTCAATATGTTTTTCTCTCCATATATGAATTATCAGTGTTTATGGTGTCAAAGTCAAGTGAAGAAATCAAATGGGCCAAAATAGAGCTCTAGGATTAAGGAACTTTGCAATTATTTATTAGTTTATTTACTTAAGCAGAGTTATGAGTTGTGAATGAACAAGTTATTTTAATCTTAAAGGGCCTCATCTTTACCTTAAAAACTGTGGAGACACAAGGTATGTGTGGGGGGAATTTGGAAAAAAGAGCTGAGACAGAAATGCAGACTATTAAAGAGGGAAATTTGGCCTAGCTTTTCTTGTAAGGACTCTGTTCATTTTCAAGTGGGTCTCATCTGTCAAACCCAAGCCTCTATTATTCTGATATTCTTAGTCTACAGTACCATTTTTGATTCTGCTATGTTAGTAAACATTTTCAGTATTGCTAACAATTTTCAAACCATCATTTAAAACACCAGGTGAGGGGCATCTAGGTGGCGCAGTCAGTTAAGCACCAGACTCTTGGTTTAGGCTCAGGTCATGATCTCAGGGTCCCGGGATCGAGCCCCGTGTAGGGCTCCATGCTCAGGACAGAGTCTACTTGAGATTCTCTCTTCCTCTCCCTCTCCCTCTGCCCCTCCTGCTTGTGTTCTCTCTCTCTCTAAAATAAATAAATCAATAAAACACTAGGTGAGAGCTATCCATTTTTGCTTCTCCTTAACCATGCTTTTTAGCCTGTGTTAGGTTTAAAGATACTCATATGTGATGAGGAGGAACTAGTTCCATGCATCCAGCAAAACCAAGAGCAGTAATTTGCAGATACCATCGCCTGCACCTATCACACACATTCAACTATGTGGTTGGGACAGAGGAAAGGAGTAAGTATCGCAGGCACAGCAGATTCTGCTATCTCTCAGAAGACTCCCAACATAACAGCTGCCCACACAACATGAATAACATCCTGTCCTGGCCTCAAAGACATGAACATGTTTTCTACCTCCACCCTCGGCAATAGGCCCATTTCAGTGTGCCACTTTGGTTTCAAATTTGCCTCACTGGTTAGTATGACTCAGGAATTTCATATTTCCAAAATCCAGTTAAAATTCAGACATTTTAGAGAAAGGGGAATCCAAAAGTGTAGGTCTTCTCTGCACGTTCCTCTATTTTAATGCTTGAGCAGATGGTATGACTGTTCTTTGCCCAAAAGATGACTTACAAAATTGCATCAGTATAAATAAGACTATAGGTGAAAACTATTAATGTTACAGTAGAATCTCATGGCCCCCGAATTTGATCCCATTTATCAGAAGTATAGCATTCCATTGGTATTATTATCAAAGGAGTTCTTGCGAATTTAGCAAACCAAGTACTTATTAGTTGTTGCTTAGCAGGGCTATTTACAAATTTTGTCCCTTAAAAAAAAAATCCACATCTTATTCAGAGAATATGTTGTTAAAGGAAAAGTCTTAGGTATTTTTCCTTTGATGCCAAATGATACATGTTGCTCTCAGCTCAAAAAAAAAAAAAAAGATGAGGAAACAAAGATCAGTGAAGAGAGTCCTAAAACCAGAGGCAGAAGGGTGCGTTTTAGACCAGTAAATTTCCTGTTTTTCAATTTCCTTCTCTCCAGCCCTAAAACTCTCTGGGGATGCATGTGAAGCATGGTGAAATGTTTAAGAATATTTGGAAATCATTCTCTTGAAGCACTGAAAACTACTTTGGCGTAGGAGATAATGAAAGTACCAGTGAGGGTGGTCCACATTTTCACAGATAAGATATAAAATGATTATGAGAGATATAGGCAGGCATACTGTTTTTACATTAAGCTTCTCATAAGATCTTATTTTTTAATTGATAATGGCCCCATTCCTAGTCACATGAAGTCCTTCCAGATCATTCTTTCCTAAGCAGTTTATGCTGTAATTTGTTGTTTTGTACTAATTTGCTGTTACTAATTTCATAATAATAGAAATTGGGGGAAAGCCCACAGTCAAAAAGGCCAAAGGAAACCAATGCAAAGAGGCCTCTATGTGTGAGCACCAAGTCTTCAGTCTGAGGTTGACAACCCATAGATCACCATCAATGGCGAGGCAAAGGTAGTAATTAGGAATGGAGGTCAAGAATGCAAAAGAAAAGGAGGGGTCCTAACATTCAGACACACAGATTTAGAAATATAGAGCAGGTTGAATAGAGCAGACAGAAAGGGAAGAAGGCCTTAAATACCTGGGCATACCTACAGGTATTTCTATCAACCTTGGCTATGCAAATTAATTCCTACATTCCCAACCCCATATTAGGAATGTGGTCTTGACCTGATTTCAACTCCAACAGTGGGACAACCCAGTTCAATGTTTCCCAAAAGTTAGAGTGCTTATCACTAGTGTTACAAATGATGATTTTTTTTAAAGATTTTATTTATTTATTTATTTGACAGAGCAAGAGAGCACAAGCAGAGGGAGCAGTAGAAGGAGGCTTCCCGCTGAGCAGGGAGCCCAATGCGGGGCTCGATCCCAGGACCCTGGGATCATGACCTGAGCCGAAGGCAGACGCTTAACCATCTGAGCCACCCAGGTGCCCCTACAAATGATGATTTTAAGAAATACCACATTTTAAAATTTAATTTTAGTTGTCATGGTTTTCTTTTTATATATGTTAGGAAACTAGAACACAAAACCAATAATTTCTTAGGTATTATTTCTTAGGACAAAACTATGGTTTTAAAAGCACATCGATTTAAAGAAAAAAAACTATGGTGTATTAAGTGAGGTGATATATAGATAAGGCAAAAAAAAATGTGAATGGTCTCTGAAAAACTTAAGTTTGGGAAAAACTGATCTAATCTGACAAATGTCAATAAATATTTTATTTACTTGCCCCCCCTGTCTCCCCAATAGGTGGTGATGCTTTCTAGACTCTAATTCCATTTTGCTCAAGACACAGTGTCACACAGTAACAAAAAGATATAAAATGATTATGAGAGATATAAGCAGGCATACTGTCCTAGGGAAAAGGCACCAAAACAAATCCAAATTCATTCTTTTGAACAGATCTTTAGCAAGAGGGTAAATATTTAATGAGAATTTTAATGAGATTTTCTTCTCCAAGAGTTGCAAACAGTACTGTTTCTGAAGCTGGGGTAGGCACATGAATTATAGTAAAAGAATGTTCTGTTCTTGCAACTGATGAATCCCTGAACTCTACCTCTGAAACTAATAATACACTATATGTTAATTAATTGAATTTAAATAAAATATATTTTTTTTAAATTGGAGAAAAAATGTTCTATTCTGAGAAGTGGAAATGGCAGACACCCGAGGAGCAACACAATGCAACAAATGTGCTCAAAGTGAACATTCCAGTCATGGTGTTCCTTCCTTTCCTGTTCCTGGCAAGGTGCCATCTGCTGCCTGATGGGAAGCTCAGCATTGCAGAACACACCCTCCACTTTATAACCCCATAATTTTTAGAATACATCTTCAAGTCTTCAAGAGTCAGAATCTTAACCATTCCTTCTAAATTCTCACATTTTGAAGGGATCTCTCCTAAAATGCTGTATTAATTGTTTAAAAACAAGGTTAAAAAGATAAAGGGAAAGGAACATGTTCCAGATTACAAGAAGTTCAGAAAAAGAAAAGTCAGGGGAGCAGGGTTTAGTGCAAGGAGCATTGCATTCTTTTATACTAAAGCAGTAATGTCAAGGCAGGATATTTTTTTTAATATTTAAAACTGTTTTAGTGATTTATTCTGTAATCGCTCATTCCTTCATTCCCTCACCCCAACAGTTTTGAAAATAAACATTATCTCACTCCAAAATGGCTCTTAAAAGGGTGCTGCCCTTTTTCCTTTTCCTTTTTTTTTTAACTGAAGACATACAACATTACATTAGTTTTAAGTGTACAATATAGTGATTAGACAAGTCTATATGTTATGCTATGCTTACCACAAGTGTCTATATTCCCTGTACTGTGCCTTTTTTTTTTTCAAGAGCAATGAAATATATTTAACTTGGGAGACGTATCAGTGTAAACCCCAAAATGTGTCTTACAAGTCTTCCCCATGCATGCCAGGGTCTGTGGTAAAGTTCAACAAAGCAGTCCACCTTTGCCTCATGAACTGACAAAGTAAGAATTGCAAAAAGGAAGAGGCTGAGGTTGGAGCTCTCAGGAAAGAGAGACATCAAGCCACAAACTTCTTAAAATATAGCATGTCTTTAAAACAATGTGCTGGGCCCATAAATCTTCCAACAATGACAAAACATCACAAAATGTCCCAATCCAGTGTCCTTCCTGAGAAGCTGTCTGGTCAGCAGAGAAGCCTATCAAGATCAGTCTTGGCCAAAGTAAAGGAATGGCCAACAGGTCTAAGTAACCTAAGTCTCAACCAGTAAGATTCCTGGTCTGTGTTTAGAGCATGCTGGTCTCTGCTCTTCCTTGTAGAGAAATTAACAATGGAGGCAAGAGGAATGAGACAAAGAGATGGTACAGGGCTGCAATAAATACCTATTAAATATTAGTATGTGCCACATACAAAGGTGAGCTGTGTGGACCACAGATTTGTGAAAGGGTAAGGAGATAAAACATTCATTGTGCAACTACAATGAGTCAAGCACAATTTTCAGTACTTTACATATAACAATTGATACTGGCAACAAATGGTAAGATCAACAAATGTGTGAGGTAGGCATTACATAGATGAGGAAAAATAAGACACAGAGATTCTGAGTAACTTGTCTAAGCGTATACAATAAAATGGAGGAGGAGGGAATGGTGATGGAGGGGTGTGTGTCAGATCACACACTGGTCTGACTCCTAAGGGTTTTTTGTTTTCTTGTTCTTTGTTGTTTTTCCTATTATTTATTGAGCACTTGCAATGCATCAGGCATTATACTAAACGATGGATTATCTCAGTAAATCTTCAGAATAACCCTATTAGGTAGTAAACGTAAATTTTGAAATTTGATAAATGAGGGAACTGAGGTATAGAAAAGTAAGTCACTTGCTTGAGGTTATACAGCTACCCAGTGGTAGATCTAGGGCTGGAACCCAGGCAGTTTGGTTGCAGGGCACAGACTCTGTCAGAACAGCACATACCCTCTGCATTGTTGTGTCTAACTCCAAAATCTCCCAGGGAACAAACAAGACACACCGAGACCATGTTGAGTACTGGTGTCCAGCACGTGCCGCGCACACACACACATGTGCGCAGGGGCACACACAGGAGCGCACGCACGCATGCACACGCACACATACACAGTGGGTGTGAAGTGAGTTATCTGAATGATTGGTATTATAGAAGAAATTCAGGAGATAGTAACTTGCTGTAGCATGAAGTGGAAGGCTCAGAATCCCATTGTCCCCACTGAAATTATTTCAAAGTGAAAATCATTTGATTCAATAGAACCCAATAGTCTATGTGATTAGGATATCCTAATTTGGTGAGTCCTGTTTTTTGGATTTATAGATCAGACAAATTAGACGAGCAAAATATGGACAGACGTCTTAGAATTACTGGTTTCTTACTTTGCCAAATAAGTTAAAAACAATAATTACCATCTATTGTCACTATCATTTCATAAAAATAAACACCATATAAATTTAAATTTGTGGAAAACTACTTGTACTGTAATTATTTTACACTGTCGTGGAACGGTGAAAATCATGTCAAGATCATGCTGATTCACAAACAGGCATCTGGGAACAGACTTTGGGATGCCTGGAAATGCTCAAAGCATATGATGAGACCCAACTGAATCCATTTAAATCTTTGTTGACACATTCTATTTTAAATTATTCTGTTCATAGACTCTAGAATATTCATGCAGGATGGAAGGGATCTTAGAGTCCAGTCAAGCCCATAACTTAAACTACTACTTTAACATTTCAGAGGACAAACCTGAAGTCCAAAGGGATTCAGTGACAGCCCCAAATCAATCTTCCAGCTAGTCAGCTCAGTGACAGGACTAGAACCCTGTCCAAGGATTCTTTGTATACTCCCATGCTAGGAAGGTAAGCATGAGTAACTTTTAGCAGCCCATGTGGAGGGTAAACTCTGGGGAACATTTACATGTTATAAAACAAAAAAATGTTGTAAAAGACAGCCTTCCCAGAGATTGGCAAGTCTACAACTGGATATATTACAGTATTCACACATAGTCTCCAACTCCAGAAAACCACTCTTGGGAAAGAGAATCACTTTCAAGTCACTAACATCTGGGTTAAGTGTATAATATTTATGCTAGAATATATTTTTTTCATTTGGAGCCCCTTGGAAACAGCCTTTAAAATGATATTATAAACATGAGCACTCTAATATAATTTAATTACTCTTTTATGATTTAGATTTTTAGGGTCTTATCATTTAATTTAATCATTTAATGAGGTCATCATTAAAAATACCAGTTATAGATCTCTTTAATGTGCAGAGGTTTTCTGGTTAATGAAGTTTGGCTAGTAATTGAATGTGTGCTCACAAAGAGCAGATTTTCTTCTGCATGCTGTCTAGTCTTTAGGATGAAAGCACCTACCGTAATGTCTGGCAAATAGTAGATGTACAGTAGATTTGAGTTTCTCTCTTCCCTTTCCCTTAGGTGCATATGTGGCTATTTTGATGTGGGTGGCAGTGCATGTTGCGTACAGGTGTGTCTGTGTGTGTATCTATTAATAGGGAATTAAAGTAGCTGCCACAAGAACTCAGACTCCAGAGGACTTACTTTATGACCACCTTACCAATGGCAACCAGAATTGGCACTAGACGCTTCACCTGTGCAGGCTTGTCCTATTCTGCTCCCTGCAGTGACACATGTCTCCCCACCCACAGAACATCCCTGGTCCTAACTAGAGCTAATCTGAGAAGGAGCCTGGAACCCATGTTCTCTGATGATCCCTTTCCACTTCAGAGCAGTGATTCGACTCCAGAGGGAAAGACTTATCCAACTTGTCTAGACCTGTGCTTCTCAGACTTACTATGTATATAAATCTCCTGAGGATCTCGTGAAAAGGTACATTCTGATTCTTTAGGTCTGGAATGGTGTCTGAGATTCCGTGTTTCTAACAGACTCCCAGGTAAAGCCAAATGCTGCCGGCGTACAAACCACACTCTGAGGAGCAAGTATGTAGGTGGCCACTTCCAACTCCACGTTGGTGGCCAGGGCCACCTTTACTTACAACCATGGTGAGCTCTCACACTAGTGGCAGGACGGTTATACCCTTCTGGTGAGTTAGAGAAGAAAACTGTTTACAATCAGAAAGCACGAGAGTGAGAATAAAAACAAAAGTGAAGAGAGATGGACTGAGGGGGAGAGGGAACGATGGAGGAAAAAAAAAGTAAAGTGGGAGTTTTGAGGTCTCTGATATTCTTTGAATATTCAGCCTCTATATGGTAACATTGATTTTGCGATGTTCTTCCACTCCCCAGAGTATTTCTCAAATCCTAATACTTTGTTATTTGATTTTCACAACTAAATGCACTTCTGAAGTTCTACATCTAAGTACCTGCCATATAATGTACAATTATGTGGGGTTCTCTTCCCAAAACCAGTCAATAAGAAAATCAGTAATGACTAAGTGGTATTCTAGATCCTGGTATGAGCGTATCTGTGTGTGGGAAAGTGAAGTATGGCCTACTTCCACTGGCTTCTTGCAGTAACAAGCAACTGTGTAACAAAGCTTACCTTCCATTCATTGAATATGAACATAGTCTGTGAGGGTTTTAATTTGGTAAGCTATCTCACTAGAGTGAAGAGTGCCTGGATTAAGTCTAACACCTGGGTTCCTATCCTTATAACCTTTGCAATTTGGGGAAATTACTGATATTCTTTGAGCCTTTGTTTCTACGTCCATAAAACATGGATAATTATGTCTACCTTCTGGTTTCTAAAAAGAACTAAATGAGATAACAAACGAAAACATCTACTATAATGCTTAGTTATGGGATAGAGACTCAATAAATAGAAGCTAATACTGATATTTTCATTCTGTAAAAGAAAATAACCATTTTCTTTTAAAAGTTCGATAAATGATAGTGACTTCAAAATTATATTAATATTGTGTTATTATTAACCATTTTAAGGTTACATTTAAAAACAAACAGAATAAGCCTTCAACACCATAATCTGCACCATGACCCATTTCAAGCTTTCAGAATCTACCTGTGGTAGGCTGACTACAGAATGTCTTTGAACTCATCAAAACAGCATTTTAATTCTAGAAGATTTGAGAGAAATAGAAAGGAAGAAAAGGTAACATTGGCAATTTGGGCTTTCACAAAATGTTCTATAATTTGGGAGAAAGATATACTTGCCTTTTAAGAGTTAAGAACAATAATTAAATCCAACCCCAGATTGACTATATAGGCACTGTAATTATTGAAATATCAATTAGTATTAATTGGGTACAGACAATCCTATGTCACTCCATTTAATTCCTATTCACACCAACTGAACATAAAGACTACTCACTTTTCACAGAGAATTCTCTTTTGCAGAAAAGATTGACTTTTACACCATCTGGATATCATCAGAAATGAAGATCAGACAGAATAATTTACTCACTGAACAGACATTGAAACAGCCAGTGTGGTGGATGACAAGAAGCCCATGTTTTTGTTTTTTAAAAAAAACATTTTTGTCATTTGGCTCGCATGCATTTCACATTTCGAAATATTTTGGGACAAGCATTGAAACTGTGAGCCTGAATCTCATCATTATGGAGAAAGAAGCCATCTTAAGGGAAGACATTGCCAAGTCACCCAGACGGCTGACCCCTCCTCTAACCTTTTTGTTAGTCCCAAAAGGAAAACTCAGGTCAGAAGTTACCAGGAGAACGAGGCAGCCCACACAGCAAACTGGGAGGTCATCTTGCCTAATAGATTGGAAACACTAGGAGTTGAGTTCTGGCTGGCTCTGAGTGCACCCCCACGCTGCTTTGGGCAGATTCTCTCACCTCCCAAATCTTTCTCAGTCTTTTCTGCAGCCAAATGTAAAGAGAAACTGTTTTAGCTCTCAGATTATTTACCAGGCAAGGCTGGTTAGAAGTAGGAGGATATAATTAGTGAACACTTATAAAACTGCACGTATCACCTGGGGCAAAATTGTTCACACCCAACCGGGTGATGTTGGTGGAGAAGGAAGCAGAGTTGAGACCAGAGCTACCATGAAGAAAGGAGGTATGCTGCTAGAGTGTGGGGCCCAGGCACCAATCCCTCTCCTAGCACTTAGCATCTAGAACCAAAGAATAGAATCCCAGGTTATAAGAAAGGAAAGGCTACCATCTCAGGTAGAACTGCTCTAGGAGGGGACATTACATCACCTCCACTCTGTTATGGAAACAACTCCTTTTGGAGCAAGGTCAAAAGCAGATTAGGGCATGTCTGGGAAATATCGGGTCTTTGAGTTTTTCAAGACTTTCCCTCCCTTCCTCCCCAAATTTATGTTGTAGTCTGTTGCTGCCTCAGAACCCAGCTTCCTTGATGAGGGAAAAGAAGGAAATCTACACCCAACCATTAGTAAGTAAAACAAGTATTCAAGGGCATCTGTACCTAATTAGATTTCTTTATCAAGGTCTTTCAAATGGGGACCCCAGTCCCTGAGGCAATTCAGACACCAGGTACACCAGGTACACCAGGTACAAAATAGGGCCACAAATAATTGATTATTGTTATTAAGAGAATCACATGTATGGTAGTATATTTTCTTTTTAATAAGCAGACCACATACAAGGGGCATGAAGAGACAGGAAATTATAATGGTTTTGACAGTTGTTCTTAACTCTGCCTGCTTTATACCCTTGAAGCTAATTTTTGTTAAATCCCTACAAATAAGAATTACAGATTTAAGCGCTTGGCTCTGGAATCAAACAAACTTATGTCTCATCTTAATTCAATAAATCGCTAACTGTGTGACCATGCTTCCACTCCACTGCTCCCCCACAAGATGCATACCTTACTTAATCTCTCTAAAATATAGATAATATTGGACGCCTGGGTGGCTCAGTCAGTTGGGTGTCTGCCTTCAGCTCAGGTCATTGTCCCAGAGTCCTGGGATCGAGTCCCACACTGGGCTCCTTGCTCAGCGGGGAGCTTGCTTCTCCCTCTGCCTGCTGCTCACCCTGCTTGCACTCTCTGTCAAATAAATAAATAAAATCTTTAAAAAATAAATAAAATAAAATATGGATAATAGTGTATCTATGTCAGAGTTATGGTGAGGATTAAGCGAATGAACAGAGTTGGCCAAAACATACACTAAATAAACTAACTTATTTTTATCATGATTATTTTTTCTTCTTATGCTAAAGTAGATGTAGTTAAGTTCTTCTAGAAGGTTGTCAGAAGACAGCATCACTGTATGAGTGTTTGGGTTGCATCAAGATTTTACTCTGACCAACTATGTAACTAAAGCCCTGTAACAGTGAGCTACTTTATAGATTTCTGAACATTGCACGTGGTGCCTGATTTCACTGACCAGAATTGCCAAGTCAGAGGGTATGCATATCTTATCTTTTGATACATGTTGCCAAACTGTCTTCCAAAAAACTGCACCAACAACAAATATGAATTTTCAACTGAGCATCCACTACGTGACAGGCACTATGCTTATCTCATTTGGTTCTCCATATGATTATACAAAAGTAAATTTTATCTTCATCTATGGTATAATATTATGAAAACAAAGCTCAAGTGTGTCAAATAATGTGCTGAAATCATATAGGTAGTAGGTGATAGAGAAGGATTTAAAACAGATCCGAATTTAGATGGACCAGATGCTTTCCAACTGCACCATGGGAAAATATAATTCAAGATAGAAATGAATTTGAGGTGTTGAAATATATTCATCAATCTGTCAGATTTATAACTGAATGACATCTAATCCCTGCATTTATTTACATGTCTATAAAATTAGAAGGTTCAACTTAACTAGTGTTTATGATTGCTTCCAACTCAATGAGTCTGTGTTTGGGGTACTCTTCAGCATTAGCCCTGGTGGATAATGGGATGTCTATATGTAAGAATTTTAAGAATGTGACTATGTCAGTTGTTCTCCACGTTTACAAAGTACCAAACAAGAAAAAATAGACCTTAGTTAGGTACAGCCAAAAGGTTTTAGAGTTAAAAGAAGATCACCTAAGATTATCTGATTCTCTCAGTGAAAAACCCAAGATATAATAATGGGTTCTCTGCCCTTAAACAGCTCCAGTAAGAAAAAGACCATTAACAATCCCAGGTGGTTTGGTTATAAATATGCTTGAAGCACAAAGCCTAACCAAATGGTCTCTTAAGGTCCCTTTAGCTTTGTGCCTCTATGGTTTCTCTCCCTATGCTAGAGATTCAGGCTTATCTGAAGGTTAAAGTTAACATGGGGAGCCTTAGTGACAAAGGTGTGCATAAATTATATTTGTGTTCCCCAAAGTTAGCATCAGATATGCCTGCTGTCAGTTCCTAACCTGTAATGACAAGGCACTAGGCCAATAATTTTCAAGCCCTGGCTTCTTATTAAAGATGTAGTTCCCTGGGCCTCATCTGCCAGATTTTAATTTCCAGGGTTTCTGACAGGAGCAGGAATTTGCACTTGTAGTAAAAACTTCGGGTGATCTAAGTGAAATGGTTCCCATGCTCCACTCTGAGGAGCTAACCCTGTGCTCAGCGGATGTAGCAAAGGACAGGAAGAGACATCCTCTTTGAGCTGGCACAGGGCCTTGATACACATGGAGAAGAATAGTTAAGGGGCGCATGGGTGGCTCAGTTGTTGAACATCTGCCTCCGGCTCAGGTCCTAATCCCAGGATCCTGGGAACAAGTTCTGTATCTGACTCCCTGCTCCGTGGGGAAACTGCTTCTCCCTCTCCCATTCCCCCTGCTTCTGCTCCCTCTCTTTCTCTCTGACAAATAAATAAATAAAATCTTTAAAAAAAAGAGTAGTTAAAAGTTTAGAAAAAGTAGACTGGAAAGGGAGTTCCTTTGGGATATATGTTGCTGCTGCATACTATTACTGAGATACCAAAGACCATATATGTTGTATTTTGTTGTTGCTCTTTAAATTATATTGTGACATGAAGGCCTATCTATTGATAACAAGATAAATATAAATCAAAAAAAATGGTAAAAATAAGTATCAGCTAAAGCCTTTATGATTCCTCTAGAACAGTTTTCTATCTTTTGTTTCACAAACTGACAATTTTCTTAACTGTCTGAAAATAATCATTTCCACATTTGTGAAGAGATAAAATTTGTCCACTTTCCTTTGGCGATATTAACAATCTAATCCTACCCTATAGAAATACATGACTCAATCAGTCAATAATGTTTATTGAGCACTTAGTAATAGGGACACATAAGTAAACAAAGTAGATAGAATCCCTACTCTTATAAACCCTATAAACTATTAGTAAGCATTAAATGCAAAATTTTAAGTATGAACAATATTATAAATGCAAGTAGAAGATGCTATGAAAGTATACAATGGAAGCAACCAATAATTTAATGCATGGGATCATGGGATGTTTTCCTGAAAAAATACACTAAGTCTGAGACCTCAAGAATGAGTAAGGGTTTGCAAGGGAAAGAAAGGATGCAGAGAGAAGCATGTGAAGGAAGAACACAAGGCATTCAAGGACCAGGAAAAAGGCCTGTGTGGCTGTAGCATGAAATCTCTGGGGCAGGGTAGCAAAGGAGAGATGGGCCATTTTTTAGACTGAGTTAAGAATTATGGACTTTACCCAAAATTCAGTATGAAACTATTAAAGGGTTTGAAGCAGAAGACAGGACTGATCTGGTTTGTTGTTTGAAAACATCATTTCTAGCTGCAACATGGGGATAGTACTGTAAAGGAAGGAAAATGGATGCTGGAAGATGAGGTATAAGGTTCCTGAAATGCCCCAGGTGGACGATGTTGGCAGACTAGACTATGGGAGTGGCAAGAAGATAGAGAGAAGTGGATGGATTCACAAAATATTAAGGAGGGGGAATGGGCAGGAATTGTTGATTTAGATGGATCTGGGTAGAATGAGAAGTCAAGGACATTCAGGCTCTAGCTTGAGCAACTGGGTACCATTTCCTCATACGGGAAAAGGTAGAATAGGATGAAGTTGTGATTCAGATAAACGACTCTCCAGTAGAAACTCAAAAATATGTAAAATGTATTTAATTGGTAACCAGCCACAGCAGAATCAGGTACATACACACAAAAAATCCACCCCTCCCATTCAACTTGTTCCAGCTATTATCATTTCTAAAATATTTAACATGAGGATCCTCGATCTAGGATCCAACAAACACAAAATCCCATAGCAATTTTCTGCCCCAGCTTCCACTTCCATGGAATTCTGACCTTAAAGCCAATAATTTTCTAAACCTAAATCATATATTAAATCAAACTGTTCACAGAGAATGTCTGTAATGATATTTGATCTTCTCTTTTATTATACGATAAACTATGATAAACTCTTTTAGAGACCAAGAATGAATCAATTGGCCACAGTATATTCATCATTGACGTAGTTCAAAAAGAAATACAGAAATCCTTAATGTTGGAGGTCCATTTAGTGTTAGAGGTCTCTTTGAAAATAGATATCTCTATACTCACTGTATACTTATTTATTGAATTTTTCAAGTAAGTATTCTTAATAATCCAAAACTACAATCCAAGTCAGTCAGACTACCACTTGGTAGGGATTAGAGTCATATTGGGTCAGAAAATACCTAATAATATATGCCATTCACTCAGTTCCTACTTAGCGCTTTGTATTTACTTTCAAATCTTTCAACAAACCTAGAGACCTTTTTTAAAGATTTTAATTATAATTATTTCATGATCATTTTACTTATTAAATATTAAATATCAATTAAATACTAAGTAATTGATTGATTAAATTTAATTAATTTAATTAAATTGATTAATTAAATATTAAAATATTTGATAATTATTTTTAATTTTATTTTTTAACCCAATGTGGGGCTCAAACTTACAACCCTGAGATCAAGAGTTACATGCTCCACCAACTAAGCCAGCCAGGTGCCCCAGCTAGAGACCATTTAATGGCTAAGAAACGTGGAGTTGAATTACTGAGCTGGCCAAGGTCACATAGTAAGTGGTAGAGGGAGAATTCACACCCAGGTCTACCTGCCATCTGAGCTCGTTTTACTTCTCTAAGCTGCCTCTTGTGAACTCAACCAACGAACAAGGCAGGTGATATTTTCAGGTTTAAAGAAAAATGTTAATTATTCCTGCTCCACAACTGGGAAACAAGTTCTTAAGTCTCTCAATCCTCTTCATATGAATAGCAATTAGTAACTCCTTAGTGTTCATCGTTCACTTGTCTCAATGCCTTCATGGTAAATAAAAAGATCTTGACTTATTTCAACCTAATTCAAGAAGAATGTACATAAAAACATACCTTTAAAAATAATACTCAAATCATCCTAAACTGGAAAAGAACCCAATTGTACATCAACAGGAGAATAAAGAAATCGTGGTGTATTTAAATAATTGAATTACTCTACAGCAATGGAAATGAACTCACTATAACTGCAGGCAACAACATGGATGAATCTCACAAACATAATGCCCAAGAAAAGAAGACATATGATCTAACAATTCCACTTCTGGGTAATTATACAAAGAAAACAAAAACACTAACTCAAAAAGATATATGGACCTCCATGTTCAGTGCAGCATTATTTTATAACAGCCAAGATATGGAAACAACATAAGTGTCCATTGATAGATAAATGGATAAAGAAAATGTTATATAAAACACACACACACACATAAACAATGAACTATTATTCAGCCATAAAAAAGGAAATCTTGCCATTTGCAGCAACATGAATGGCCCTTGAGGACATTATGCTAGGTGAAAAAAGTCAGACAGAGAAAGAGAAATGTATTATGATCTTGCTTATATGTGGAATCTAAAACAAAAACCAAAACCAAAAAACCAAGCTCATAGATAGAGAGAACAGATTGATGGTTGCCAGAGGCAGGAGGTGAAGGGTGGGCCAAATGGGTGAAGGGAGTCAAAAGATACAGATGTCCAGTTATAAAATAAATAAGTCATGGGATGTAATGTACAACATGGAGACCATAATTAATTATACATATTATTAAATACACATTGCATATTTGAAAGTTGCTAAATCTTAAAAGTTCTCATTTTTTAAAAGATTTATTTATTTTAGAGAACAGGGGCAGGCAGAGCGAGAGGGAGGGAGAGAATCCTCAAGCAGACTCCCTGCTGAGTGTGGAGCCTGATACAGGTCTCGATCCCAGGACCCTGAGATCATGAGCTGAGCCAAAATCAAGAGTCAGCCACTTAAGCAACTGAGCCACCCCAGCGCCCCAAAAGTTTGAAAATTTGTAACTACATAGTGATTTGGTTTTGGTTTTTTGTTTGTTTGTTTTGTATTGAAATATAATTGACATTGTATGGTGACAGATGTTAACTAGACTTATTATGGTGATCATTTCACAATATCAAATCATTATGCCATACACACCTGAAGCTAATACAATGTTGTATATCATTTTTACCTCAAAATTTTTTACAAAAAAGAAAGGAAACAGGGGCACCTGGGTACTTTAATATAGTTCAATAAAAAAATTTACTGAAAGATAAAAATACTTAAAATGACTTTCAGATTTAGGTGAGACCTTAGATATTTAGAGTACTCTAATCAATGAAAATACCAAAATGTTCCCTATAACTTAAGCTCTGACTTAGTATTTAAAGTAGGTATATAATGAAAAGAATTTACAAAAGCACAGATTAAAAAAATGGCAGTCAAAAAATACTTTCCACAAAAGATTATTAATGCATTTCACTGAAGGATAAGACTACAGAAAGACTTCAACCATATGGAAAGTTGGACAACAATTCCCACTGTAATCATGGATCAATTACTAAATTCTTCAGTTTCCATGTCACCACATCTAAGAGCAGGATAATTCCTACCTTCCTCACAGGGGTGTTGCGCTGCTTAATTAATGTTTGTAAAGCACTTTCTGTTCCCTGGGTGAAAGGTACCACAAAAGAGCAAAGCATAATTATGTTTTAATTGCAGGGCTGATTTTGAAGATGCAAAAAAAAAAAAGTGCCTATGAATTGTGATTTAATCAGATCACTCCATTAGAATCACTGTCATGACATATGCCTTGTGGCTTCTGCTAAACTTGAGAAAATGGCCTTTAAAATTTTGCAAGTCTTTCTGCTCAGCTTCTCTATCTGTAAAATGGGGTAACAGGCTTTCCAGGATTTGCAAGTATGTCTTTGTTCTTTGCAAAAGCCCTTCAGTGGTCCTTAGATGAAAGAAGCCACATGTTGCTGTGAAAAGAAGAAATGCAACCTCCCGCTGCCTGGGATGAATGGACTTGCTTTTCTCTGGGGGAAACTAGAGGATCAGATGTCTTGCAGAAAGGCCACTGGGGAACTGGCTCTGCTGAAGGAGAGTCTGAGAACAGCCAGTCTGCAGGAAGCCAGGCTACTAGATGAGAACTTTTGGGGGTTTGTTTGTTGGCATTCCGGGTGGTTATTTCCACTCTCCCAAAGGGACCGTTTATTCTACTGTCCCTTTCATTGAGGGACCATCATTCCTATTCTTAATCCAAAGGGTTTAAACTTCCACAGAACCAGCCATTAGAAATCCATTGATACATACAACTCAAACTATGACCTTTCATGTACTGACCAACCAAATTGAGCCGTGTGATCTTGCTTTCTGAGCCCTGAGACTAGGTCTTTCACAGATCTTGACTTGGGGAGATCAAATAATTATGTCATTGTAAGCTTACGTAGAGGAGAAATTCTAACTATATTTTTCATTTCTCCTTTTTAATAGGCTAGGTAAAACGTAAAGAGACCCACAAAAAAGGTCTTAGAGTCCTTGATGAAAATGAAAGAACTTCATACATGAACAACAGAGAGCTTTTCTGGCATTAATTACCCCTCCTATATAGAACTAAATGTATCTTCTCTGTCTTCTATTTAGTTAATATATAGAAATATTCCTTATTCCCCCCCTCCTTGATTAAAGAAAATAAATGTCCCGTCAGAAGAGACTTCTCCCAGTTTTAAGTCATACTTTCGGGCAATATATATACTTCTATTTCTGTATGAACTCTTTCAATAATTAACCTTCTTCTTCTTCCCTCTATAAAGACAAATCACATGGAGGTACTTTAAAAATAAAAAAGCAGTATAAATCTTGATGACAGTAGATGTGACTTTTCAGTAGCTAAAATTCCCCCTGAAAGATTAAGTTGTCTATTTGACTATCTCTGTACACCCACCAAAACCTTTTAGGGAACAGTACTGATGCATTCCCTTAGGAAAATACAAACCAGTTATGTGCACCGACTTAGTGAATAAAAGTTCTGAGAGTTTTCTGAAATCATACTTCGCTATTTGATGATCTAATTTTAAATGCTCAGCAAGATACTCCCTATTCCTAGACAAACATACCTGGGGGATATCTGTGTAGATTTTGTGGAATTCTAAAAGAATACACTAAATTGTCTATACATTCAAATCATGCCATGTCCAAAAAGCACATAATGCTAAAAGTCGTTTTTGAGGGTGGGATGAGAAAGAGAGCAATGAAGGGCTTAAATAATAGTTTCATTCCTTTTTTTTTTTTTTATTTCTGGAAGAAAACAAAACTTCAGCTCTTCTGCTGTGCTGTCACAGTGGGAATGGTTTTTAATGCTGTGGGTGAGGAACCCATAAAAAGCTCACTATACTGTGTGTGTGTGTGCCAAAAAGCAACTCCCACTGGACAAAGAGAGCCCACCTCCACAAAGTTCATGTCCAAGTACATGGTCTGATTCCTTGGCCATCAACATGACGAGTCATGTGAATATTCATCAGTCATTCCTTTCTAAAGTTCAATTTAAGGGAGAACAATTCAAATTCTTTCTGGAGGACGAATAAATTAAGAGAGATTCCAGAGGTTTATGTCATAGTCCTTGATGCTATCCACCAACCATTTCCAACTCTCTGACTTCTGGGTTTGGTAGGATTGTATGAGGTATAATCTTTGTAGTTAGGTATGGCCATGTGACTTAATCTGACCAATGAAATGTGAGCAGAAATAACATGTATTATTTCTAAGCGGGAGTTTCAAGAACCAGTGAGCAATTTTCCATAGCTTTCATTCCCTCTACCGCAGCTGTTGGCAATGTTCCAGGTGTGGTCTTCTTTGTCAGCTGAGGCAACAAAGTGAAAAGAACACAATGCAAAGTCCCTAGTCACACACAATGGACATAAATGGTATGAGGGAAAAATGGTATAAGGGAAAAAAACCTGCTTCCTAAGACACTGAGATGTGGGAGTACTTTGTTTCCATACCATCACCAAGCCTCTCTGACTGACTCAGCTTTTCATGGAGGTAAAGACTTAGGACTTCTGGGACGATGACTGGGGGGATGCATGTAGTATTCCAACAGTTTTGCCTTCAGTCTCATCCAGCCTGGTCCTGGGCCATGACACCTGTTTCCTTTGGCTTCTATTACCCATTGAGAGACTCTCAGCACTACTTCCCCAATGTCCACAGGAGGGTCATCACCGCAAATCACTACAGGGACAGACAGGTGAGTAAACGAGTAAACACACCAATGTGTTCACATCAAACACTCATTAATCCTACCACTCCCTCAAGAAAACTCTTTTCTTGAACCATGAGGTACTCATGGCCTGGCTTAACTGTTCAAAGGAGCAGTCCGGGTGTGACGATGAATTGCAGCCACAACTCTACGCCAGTGTTGGGGAAATAACAGGGACGGGTAGCAGCTACAATCTCCTTCCAAGAGTTGGTGTCCATACAGGAATGCATACCAAATATTACTTTTTTTTTTAGAAGCCAGAATCTTAGATTTTTATTCTAAATCTCCAATTTTCCTTAAAAACTACCCAGGCCAAAGAAAACATGAGTGGACTGCATTCATCACTCAGGCCCACTGTCTGCATTCGACAGGCATCTGTAGCTGAACCTTGTGTTATGTCTTTGTGGGGACAATGGCCATTATCCAATTTCGAGAAGCCCCAGATTGCTAAACCCAAACCCAGGCCAGCAACCAAGCTCAATTTGGAAAAAAAAAAAATGTTCAATTCTGCTACCTTTATTATTAGAAGAAATTTCCCTATCTTGCTAGCAAAAACTAGGCTAACCAAACCCAAGTCCAAGTCAGTATTTCACCTGTCTGTTGGTCCCACCAGCTGGCTAGCTTCTGAATTCACTTTTTCTTCTCCTGATTATTAAAGCAATACATGATTATGACTAAAATACAGCAAAGTATCAATAAGAGAACAAGACGTACTCATAGGTCCAAGATCCAAAGATAATGAGTGTTGCCATCTTAGCATAATCCTTCTTATAATAAAGTTTAGGATATACTTATGTTTAGAACTTTGTATTTTTACTTGTTTGGTATTCTAATTTTTTCACTTCTTCACAGACTAGTCAAGTTTTAGATTTGACTTTTTTTTTTCTGGTTTCCAGAAAGAGTAATTTGTTCTTAGAATATTCCTTTTCAGAGTGCTTCACTAATTCTTGCAGTAATTCTATGGCAGGACTTATTCCAAAAGAGAGAGTGAGAAATATCAACTGTTTTGTTATGAATGTAGGGATGAATGATTTCATTATTTACTTTTTAAGTTTTAGCAAGTATAATTTTTTCTTTAAAGAGTAATTCATATTAATTATAGACAATTTGATAAATACTAAAACATGGAGAAAAGAAAACAGGCATCCATAGCCCCACAACCAGAAGATAACTAATATTATTATCCTGGTGTATTTTCTTTCAGTCTCCTGTTTTTATACATAGGGTTTAAACATATGTGTGAGAAAAAATAAACAAACATATGTGTGTACATATGTGCACATGTGTGTTGTATATAGCTATATATACACTATCAAGTGTAATATATATATTATATATATAGAGAGAGAGAGAAACAGAGATACAGAATATTATACATAACTACACACAACTATACTATACAAACATAACTATACAAAACTATACATAACACACACTTTATATATTCAGTTATAATTACATATTTTTGTTATGAGTTTTTTCACTTATTACATAAATGTTAGCTGGGGAACACACCTCTGCTACTCATCTTCTACTTGAGGGGGAAAGTTCTCCCTTATAGGGAAAATAAAGGAGAAACACTATGCTCCCCACCCCCCAATTCATATATTGAAGTCCTAGCCTTCAGTAATTCAGAATGTGACTGTATTTAGAGACAGAGTCTTTAAAGAGATGGTTAAAGTAAAAGGAGGTCATTAGGGTGGACTCTAACAATATGACTGGGGCCCTTAGGACAAGAGGGAAGACTAGGACACAGAGAAATGTGGGCACACAGAGGAAGGACCATGTGAAGACAGAGGGAGGAGACAGCCATCTACAAGCCAAGGAGAGAGGTCCCAGAATTAAATCAACCCTACTGACACCTTAATCTTAGATCTCTAGGCTCCAGAATTGTGGAGGCTGTTTTCAGCTTTGCGTGTCCCCCAACACCTCGAGCATAGTATGGACTCAACAAATCTTTGAAGAATATGCTGAAATGATACCATTTTGAATTTTCTCTCCCAGCAAAGTGAAAAAGAGCTCTGATTGGTCTCTGTTTTCAGTGGATTCCAAGACTTTCTATTTCTGGAATATTTGTAGAGGCCACTTCTTTGTGGGGTCATTAATCTGGCGGGAATTGAAATAATGTTGTTTGCTATAGAACTTTAAAAGTACATTAGGGAACTAGAATTCTTGGAGCCAGCTGTCCTTTTAATTAACTTTGGTCTGGTAGCAAGGAGCTAACTACCTCCTCAATTGCTGTGCTTCTAAAGAGGTTAATAAGAGCTGAGATTTGACCTGTTGTATTCCTAAGGACTTGCTTACAGATCATTTCCCTGTGACAGCAAGTGAGTAGTTCTGTTCAACTCAGACATTTCTTGAATGCCTGTCTGCAATGCAGAAAACACTATGAGAAATGGAAAGATAAATAAGACATGAGCAGCCCTGATACCCAGGAGTTAACAGTCTAGTCAGGGAGACAGATGTACATCCAAAGCCTAAAATACAAAGCGGGCTGTGATGGGGCTTATAATGGAACATGTGTAGTTATGTATAATATACTGCAAAAAGCGAGGTTAATTTTGATGGAGACAGGGTAGTCTGGGCAAAGCGGCTTCACAGAGTAGATGGGATTTGAGCAGGAACTTGGTAGGAAAACAGTGATAAAGACATGGACATTGTGATATCTTGCTGTGTTAGAGCTGACAACGATCTCAGCCAACCCTCTCCTCTATCTGGTGAGGAAGGTGAGACCCACGGAAGAACTATGACCTCAGGCACCTTGCCCGCCCTCCCTTTACAACCAGCCATATGCAACTTCAAATTCACAAGAGAAAAAGACTCTTAGACTAGAATATTTTCATTCCTGGACATTTGTGACAAACATCGGAGGCAGCAATTAGTAGTCTGACCACGCAACAAGCCCAAGGCCAGAGCAGCCTCTGCAGGAAGCCATTGCTTTTGGTAGTTATCAAGGGACCAGATTTAGCTGCTAGCAAAATCACACCTGGGTCCTGTAACTGAGGGCTATAGAACCTTGGCAATGGAACAAAAGTAATAGGGATAGATCAGAGCAAGTTTTAAACTCTGGGTAGGGAATCTTGTGGAATAGTCCAACTTTGGTTCAAAAGAAAAGATCTCAAAAGCAACCAAAGGAATGATGATTTGCCCTAGAATTACAGGGCTTAATATATCACAGGGGCAGGCATGGGTTTGTGCTCTCATAGGGAGCGTGTTTCCCTGAGTGAGCCTGGGAGGGTAGGCACAGGTGTCCCAAGTCTCCTTCCCTCCCTGTGCCCCACTCACTCCCCACCCCTTAAATTCTGCTGTCAAGGACACCAGACCATCCTGATTGGGCTGATGCCAACCCAGAAAGCAAACCTCCCACGGCGAGTCAGAGAAATAGCCAGGGCCCAAAAGAATGCCCTGTGACAGTTTAATTTAAATAGATTATTCAGTTCTCTTCACCCTCATCACTAACAGGGCCTATGTAACTGAATAATTAAACAATAAATCTTTATTTATTTATTTTAGATTCATAGGAGCAGCTGTGCCTTTTTCTCTTTTCTAAAGGACACACAGACTTGATTAGGATCTGTTTTGTTTCTACCTAGTTCTCTCCCCTCTATCTTCTCCCAACCCTATATCTTCATCTCCCTCCTTGTTCCCGTCATGGAAATATGTTGTGCCCGTATTCGTCTACTGAAAAAAATCATTTTTCTATAAAACAACAACAGAAAATTGCCTCCAGATAGCAGATGCAGTAAAAACGGTCTGATTAAACTCTGAGGCTTTATCTCTTGAAAAAAGTTACACTTATTTTCCGTACATGAAACACCCAGTTAAAGAGGCATGACAGTAACATTACACAAATTATCCGTACAAGCGGATTTATTTCCCAATGATGGAAATGTGTTTCTGGATGACAAACAAAGAAATTCTTAATAATATTATCACTTTAATATAGTTTATATCAGTTTACAGAGCACTCTGAGGGTATAGAAGGTAGAATTTTTCCTAACAAAAGTTAAATAAGATATGGTAATGGGATGTTAGAGCTAGGGAAAGGGCAGGGATTATAAGCAGCCTCTAGACCAACCATTTATTATCCAGATGGGGAAACTGAGATATAGAGAAACCAAAGGATTTTCCCAAAGTCAGACAACCAGGACAAAGCCTCATAGCAGATGGGAAAATTCCAGTCTTTAGAAATCCTCCTTAGTTCAAGTCTCTTGTCACTACATTTAGTCTCTGTCTCTTTCACAGTAGCCTATGACCTATATATGTGTGTGTACATTATATATGTAATATGTATATATCTCAGGGAAGGCTCAGACTTGCTGAAAGGAACCTAGCATTGAGAAGTCTCAGTAAGATATGATACTAATTCACTAAGGAACTCTTGTCCCAGCATTATCCAAATCCCAAATAAATGGCATGTTCCTGGAAGTGTTACTTAGCTTTCTATCAAGGTTTCCACAGAGACAAAGAGCCAGACTCAGTCAACATAAAGAACACTTTTTGCCCAGGAACTAGCACAGAGTATATGGAAAGTTTTCAGGAAATGTCTGTCCACTTGCTGTGAAGAACCTGGAATACATTTTCATGACACAACGGATGATAATTTCCAGAGTAGAAAGTCCATACAGATTGCCTAGCGAAGTTAGGAGAATGCTGGAAACATTCACGGGATGGAGGAGGAGGAGTCTATGGGGGAGGAGAAGGAAAAGGAAGGCAGAACCATCAGCTTCTCTTGGGCCCCCGACACTGGAAGGTCATTGATCAGATACCTTTATTTCATTTCAGATCAAAGAGTCTGCCTCTGGAAGCCACTGATTACAGCTATTGACTCAAGGTCTCATCTACTCAAAAAAGATCTGGAACAAAAGGACTTTAAAAATCCTATTAACATTTTGCTTCCTCACATTTTGCTTCCTTGCCTCCCCCACACATTGATTCCGGTAAAATAAAAGGCCATTTAAAAATTCTGACTCTGGGATGCTTGGGTGGCTCGGTCGGTGATCATCTGCCTTCGGCTCAGGTCATGCTCTCAGGGTCCTAGGATGGAGTCCCACATCGGGCTCCTTGCTCAGCGGGGAGCCTGCTTCTCCCTCTCTCTCTGCCGATTATAAACAAACCAGAAAACTACTGTGTGAGAACCCTCCAACCCTGTGTTCCACTAGCACCAGAAATGCTTTCAGAGAATCGTCTGCCTGAGAATTCAAGGAGCCAGGTCCATGTCAGTTGAATTGCCATTCTTCTTCCCAGCCTTGAAACCGAATCACCTTCTATTCTCCCCTTCTTTGTCATCAACCACGTCTGTTTTATTACCAAGACCTCCATGTTTCACGTCTGATATGTCCCTCATTTGGATCTTCTACTCTCCATCCTACACCATCCTCCCAGCCAAAGGTAAGCCCAAGTGGATCATACAGTGGCTATTACAATATTAGTTAGCCAATCTCTATAAATCAGCTTCTCTTCATCCCAATCGAACCTGTACACCTAGGCAAGCATCACCTTTAATACATATTCCTACTCACAACTTAAAAAAAAAAAAAATCAAAGATATCTAATCTAGTTCCAAACCCTCCTATACCTCTAGAATCATATGCCCTGCAAGTCACTTTGTGGAATCTTCTAATCCAGGAAGGCAAATCTCCTCACTGAGTCATGAACTTGAGATGTTTGTTCCTTTCCATGTCCCGACTCATGGAATTCTATTTGACAAGCCATTTATTTAATATCTCTGAGCCTCAGTTTCTTTAGCCATAAAGTGAGACTACAATACACAGCAGGGTTTTAGAGAATCGCAAATAAGAATAATTTATTTGCAAGTTTTTCTAAATTGTTAGGCTCTAGAAAAGTTCAGCTATTTATTAACCTTGGTCTGCCTTCACAGTTGTACCCCAACACACTTAGCACATATCATCCCCCAGAACAATTCCACTATCAGTACATGTGCGTCTCTGCCAAACTTGACTATAATCTATTTGGGAGCAGAATTTCATTTTGTCACGCATCACCTTGAGCTTTTTCCTAGCCAGAAGAGGTTAGGGATATGAGCTTAGGCCAGGCTTCTGGGTCCTTTTCAAGGCCCACCACAAAGTAGACAACAATACACATTTGCCAGTTGCTTTAGTTGGGCCCTGAAAACAAATAAGGGAGAGCAGCAGAATCTCATCTCATCAGAACAACTTTCCCATTAAGGAACAACAAAAATATGTGGTGATTAGTGAGAAAATATCTGTGAAGTGTTAGAAATAGTTTGAGAAGCATTTGCCGCAAATAGCAACTTCCTGCTCTGGGGAACTTTGAAATTATGGTTTCCAAATAGTGACTTGATATCCAAACCTCGCATTTTGCATGTTATTAGCTCAGGAAGGGCAGATGGCTACACAGAGGCCGCCAAGTGTCATAAAAGATGGACTCTCAGTGAGTCCCCATGAGTAATCAGAGTGTCTAGATTTAAAGGTAGTGGAGACTCGTAAGGTTTTTTGCTGTCTTTTTCTCCTTCCCCCTCCCCTGCCATTATCTGGAGAAATGTGTGTGATACAGATTTTTTTTTTTTGTAAGCTACAAAAGAAAGCAAGCCACTGGTTACATTCTCTAACAGTCCTTTGGTCATAAAACTATGATTTATGGTTAGCAAAGTTTAGTGAGCTCATGCTTCCCCCCATTACGCAACTTACCCCTGATCAAACATCTTCTTTTCTTTCCTTTCTGCCTGGGGCTTCCATCTGCCATCTCTTACAGGAGTCATTCCTCCCACACAAAGATGACATAGCCCATACTACTCATAATAGTCCATTTTTGAAGTATAACTGTGCACCTTGTAAATGGGCATAATGTTCAGAGTAGCCTAGAATTATATGGCTATCAGAACATTTAAAATTATTTATAACAGACTTGTAGTCCAGTTAAAACCTTTACAAACAGACGAACAGTCTTGGTCAGTCTGAAGATTTCCTGAAGAAGGACACAATCTGTAAAAATTCCTTAACAACCTACCACCTGGCAAATTAGCTGGGATTTATTTTTTAATGGTCAACACTCACTCTTGGAAATGGTGTGGCAAAATGGCCACTTTTATACATTATGGGGGAGCGTGTAAATTTGAAAAATTCTTGAAAAAAAATTGGGCAAAATGTATCAAGAGCCTCAAACTGTTCTAATCCTTTGATTTAGTAATTCTGTATCTAGAAATGGCTTAAGGATATAAAAGCTGAAACACAGAAAAGAAATGCTTAATGCCTAAAATATTTCTTAATTATAATTATTACAATAGTAAAAAAGGGAAAAACTTAAATGTCCAACACCCCGGGACTGAGTATGAACATTGAACAAGTGGAAATTGAAACCACATCCCTCAACATGGAAGAGGGAAGGTGAAGAGTCAGTTACAAAACAGATTTACTGTCATAACTGATGAAGCACACACCAGAAACCCCAAAGGAAGTCCAACTGCTTTGTTTGTTTCTGAGTCTAATGATATACAGGTCTGGTGGGATGAGATATGGCCCATCTCCCTTGTCTTTTTCAAGCCCTACCATAACGTAGACAACAAATACTAGTTTGCTCATTACTTATATTGGTCAATAAAATTGAATAAGGGAAAGAAGAATCTCATCTGAGAAATTTTACTTTAAGGGAGAAAAAATGATGATGAGTGATAAAGCATACAGTGGGTGGTACAGTTTCAAGATGAGCACCTATTACCCACTCAATTCATCCCAAGCTCAGTTCCCACAAGATTTTAACTCTGAACTCCATGGCACCACGCTGGAAAATATTACATTTATCAAAACACTGTGAAGGATAACATTCTGGTGACATATTTCTTATCTCTTATCATATTAACAGATGGACTTTTCCCAGTAATAAGTGACATCATGGCAGGCTCCCTTCTTTTTAGTTTATTCTAGAGTTTCCAGACTCTAGGAATGGAGACGGCGGGAGGGAGGGGGGGACTCATCCCACCATCAGTTATTATACACTTATTCAACTAAGATGGGGGAAGGCAAGATAAAATTATAAATGGGAATATGGATGACTTGCTATCACTTTTTTATTTTTACTTTTCAACTGTTTTCCAAATTTCTTATGAGGAATAAGTGTTGTTTTACAATTTTAAATGAAAAAATTAAAGGGAAGACATCTTATTAATAATCTAATTCTTTTTTAAAAATTTTATTTTATTATGTTATGTTAGTCATCATACATTACATCATCAGTTTTTGATGGTAGTGTTCCATGATTCATTGTTTGCGTATAACACCCAGTGCTCCATTCAATACGTGCCCTCCTTAATACCCATCACTGGGCTAGCCCATCCCCCCACCCCCCCCAACACTTTGTTTCTCAAAGTCCATAGTCTCTCATGGTTCGCTAATAATCTAATTCTTAACCACAAAAATTTAAACCAGTGTGCCTTCCTTGTTTCAACAAACTGTTAACTGCTACTTTTTGCCAAGTACTGTGCTGGATAAAAAGATGAGAAAGCCATGCCTGTATTCTCAAGGAGGTCGGAGATCTCTGAGGGAGAAAAAGAGTGGCATGGATTCAAGTGCTGGTAATACAGGTTAATGTAGGAGTACAACAGGGGCACAAGAGGTTCTGCCTAGACTACGGTGTGAGTAACAGAGGATTTCATAGGAAAAGGAACTCTGAAGCTGAGCTTAGGAGAAAGTTTCATTTCACTGGGGGTAAATGACAGAAGAAAATTCCAAGCAGAGAGAATAGAACTAAAGAACATGATCAGGCTGGGAACTCAGGGAGGTCTGTAATGAGCAAGAAAGAGATGATGGAGGTATGATCATATGGCAGCTGCAAAGAGAATGACAGGCAAGGAGGACCTGAATGACCAGACAGAGGTAAAAGATGACAAGTCCATCTGTTAATATGATAAGAGATAAGAAATATGTCACCAGACAGGACTCAGTGACAAGACTGGCTGTAGAGGACAAGGACTGAAGAGTGACTCCGAGTTTTGTAGTGTAGGAAAGACTAACTAAACCTAATCCTTGATTTAGTTAGGGGGACAGTGAGGCCATTAATTAAGTCAAGAAAACTACAAGAAAGGATAGATTTGGGAAGAAGGAAAACAGAAGATAGGAACTCACTGTGGACATTTGGAGTTTGAGCTGCCTCTGCATGAGCATCCAGACAGTAATGTCTACTACAGAGAAAGAAGTGTGATACTGGCAGCCAGGACAAAGATCAGGGTTAGAGGCTGACATCTGGGAGTGGAGACTGTTGTCAAAATAACAGGTAAAGGTAGGAGAACAAAAACAGCCTCCTCACCATCCTCCCTAATTCCAGATCAGCCTTCCCCACTCCCATCTAATCAACTCTTCATACTGCAGCCCCAGTGATCTTTCAAACTAGAAGGCTTACTATTTAATGCCTCAGCTTAGGAACACTTCCATGTACCCAATCTCACTGGTAGTCAGAGGAATGTCAATTGAAAGGACAATGAGATTCTATTTTTTGCCTGCTGGGCTGGAAAAAATTAAAGATTGATAATATCCACTGCTGGTAAGCACATGGGGAAATGAGCACTCATACATTTCTGGTAGGAGTGCAAATTGCTATGATATTTTGGGACATCTATTACCATTTTAAACTCTCATAACTTCGGGTGACAGATGGTAGCTACACTTGTGGTGAGCACAGCATAATGTACAGAGAAGTTGAATCACTATGTTGCACACCTGAAACTAATGTAGCATTGTGTCAACTATACCCAGATAAAAAAAAAATTTTAAGATAGAATTATAAACCATAAAACAAAATTAAATAAAATCTCATAACTTTGGGTCTAGCAATCACACTTTTAAGAATCTTTTAGAAACAAAAGCAACGGTACAGAAGGATATATGTACAATAGTCCTTATTGCTACCATGTTTGTAAGAGCAAGAACTTAGAAACAACTGAATGCCTACTAAAAATGTAATGTTCAAACAAATAAATGGCAATCCACATTAAGTAACAGTAATGCAGCTATTAAAAATTAATAGTAATACCCATACATGTTTAGATTTGGATCTAGAAAGATCCAAATGTGATAGATTAACTAAGATTAATTAAGAAAAACCTAAGTTGCCAAATTCTGTGTGATGATTTAAGAGAAAACAAAGAAAAAAGTGACATTCATAAAAGCTATGCTAGTAATAATTAATATGAATATTGTGCTTACTTTTTATCAGACATTATTGTAAATGTATTAATGTGCTACTCATTTAATACTATAACCTCATAAAGTAGGTGAAAGATTGTTATGGCTTCCATTTCACAGATAAGGAAACTGAGGCCCAAACACATTGATTTGTGCAGGGTCACACGGCTAGCAAGTGGCAGGCAGGGTTTACATCAGGCGGTGTAGCTAAGCTTGACCTCTGCTTTATTCTACTACACAAATTATTAGAGAAGGGCTGGAGATCATTATTTTTTTCTACCATTGTACTATTGGACTTATTAAGAAATGTGTTATTTCTATAATTGAAATAAAGCTCACTAGGAACAGAAGGGGAGTGAGACTCCAAAGACTCCAACTGTCCTTAACAACAAAAGTACATATACTTCCTACCTCCACCCCTCATGAGCAGAGAAACCCTTTTTTTTTTTTTAAATATTCAGTCACCACAGGCTAGGGTCTAGCCAGCTGGTGATTAAACTGCATGCATAGCTTGGACATTCATTTTATGCAAGACAATGACAATCTACGCTCATAAAAGTCTTTAAAAACTTCTGAGGACCTGGCCTCGTAGAAAGAGAAGTGGGAAGAGAGGAGCTGGGCTTACCAGTTCACGGTTCACATTTCAGAACCTGATGGTGCCTCAGAAAGAAATCCATTATCAGGGAGCACAAAGGGGGCTCAGCCTTGTCAGGCCTGACAGGGAGCAGACTGAGTGTAACAAAGCTCTGGTGCCTTATTTATGTGGCAGCTCACAGCTGCTGAGGATGGGCCTCCTGTTCCCCAGGCACTGGCAAACCACTCCGGAGGTCATTCTCAGGCCTGCTGGGCTGTGTCCAAGTGCACGGATGGGACCCCACATCAACACCCAGAATGCTCCCCCTTTGCTATCCAGAGGACTAGCTGCCTCCCAGCCTCTGCGTCAGCTCTCAGTCCCACCAGAAGGAGCAGCTCCCCTCACCATCTATCCCCTCACTCTGCATTATTCTTCCTCATGGCGTTGATCTCTACCTGACCCTGCAGGTGTTAAGTTTAGTTTCCTCGCCCACACCACCCCTCCCAGGGTTTCCGTGGAACCTGTGTAAATGGCACCCACTTGAGTCGTGTCACAGGGTGGCTGGGCTTCCTCAGGAGAATAGAGGTTCATTCAGGCAGGGACTTGCTTCATTCGAAGGCACAATGTAGGTGTTTGGTGCACAACCATTGAGCAGAGGAAAGTGCTGACTTCCATAATTGCTTCTCTGCTGGATGCTAGCAGAAGTCTCTTCCAGTTTTTTCTCTCTTCAATCTAAGATTTCTCAATGTGAGATATCGAGATATATATGGACATATTGCATTACAATTTTTTTCTTTTTCACTAACTACTACTACTAACAAATAACCGAAATAATGCCATTTTCACCCATGTGCATGCCAGTATGCTTAACTTGAATAGGCAAGGGATAGAATTTTATAATGTTCATAATATAATAGCCAGTGGACGCATGCATGCATGCATGGGGGCGTGCACACACACACACACACACACACACACACACACACATCCATTTTAAGAATACAAATATTTATTGAGAGTCTTGACTCAAGTTTTTTCTATCAATAGGGGAAGACAATTTAAAAAGTTTAAACACTGATAGTTTAAAGAAAGAAGGGAGAATAATGCAAAAGCCTCTTTCAAGAAAACATGGGTTTCTCTCAGAGGTGACTCACATAGCAACAGCTATCCTGGCTACACAGAAAATAGAAGGAATGGCCCTTTAGGCAATTCCTATTAGAGAGAGAAAATTAGAGGCATGTCCTGGGGCACCTATCATCTTGCTTATTCAGAAATCTGCAGACCCAGCTTTTCTTCCGAGTGACTTTGCACTGCTTAATGTATTGGTTGCCATTTTTCTTTCTCTTTGCAATTTTCTGTCCACTTTCTGACTAGAACAGCCCTAGCGGGCTCCAGGTTCTCATTCAGAGAATATCCACCCCTCCACCCCTGCCAAAGGACAGAGAGAAGATGCTTTGTGAGTTTATGGGGAATGACTTCCAGCCCCAGAAAGCCACCACTAATCTAACGCTGAAGACCTTTGGTTTTCAACCACCCATCACCTAAAATCTCCATGAAACTGATTCTCTGGTAGGCACTCAACACAGGTCCAAAAATAGGGGCATGTTCTGATTTGGGGCTGGAGAGGGTACACTTGTTACCCTTGAAGGACATCTTTTATTAAAAGATTGAAACACAGTTTTCTGTGGGCAAGAGCTACATGTGGGCAGCCCTTTTTTGTTGAAGAGAAACAAAGAACTGCACAGGCATGAGGCTAATTTATCTTCCCTATAATATAGAATGTTCCATTGGTTTTGCAAGTAGATTTATTGAATATATAAGCCCCCAAATGTTATTTTGACAGACTCGTAAAAACATCAGCAGCATCTCCCCTTTCTCAGTATTGCTCTCAGGCAGCTCCTCTCATGGGTACCCAGTGTCGGTGGGACCAATACTGTGCCTTAGATGTCTGCATATGGCAATCAGTTCCAGGGACACAAACTGCACCAATAATGCTAGCTAATGGTGTCACAAAGGCTGAGTGGAAGACTCTGGATGCATGGTTGCAAATCCATCAAGGCTACAAAAGAAAAAATCATTATCACTCCCAGTTTGGCCTCCTAATAGAAGAGCCAGAGAAATAAACTTTATGTATGAAGGTCTGTTTTGTATAAATACAAGGGATTGAGGTATCTGGTGACTCTGAATATCAGCTGCTCAAAATATAAGGTCAAAATTTCAAGTATTATAAAAATCTTTGGTTTCCTGCTATGTGTGCTTTTTGTTACTTTGTTTTTGTTTGTTTAGCTCTATCTCAAATAGTTTCAAGCTCAGATTTCTCTCCTGAATCCCAGAACCATATACCTACCATCGGCTAACTGAATATCTCCACTGGCAGGTCCCAAAAATGTCTTCATCCCAAATTGTCCCAAGCCATCTCCAATTGTCCTTGCTGGCCTCCCGAATCTGCTGTTCCTCTGGTGTTCCCCCATCATAATGATGATATCATGGGGACTGGTTTCTACACCAGAAAACTGGGTGTCCACCTTAGGCCCTCCCTTCAATGCACATCTCACATCCAATCTATCAAGTATCAATGCTGTGCCCCATTATCCAGGGAGGATTGTGTTCCAAGACCCCCAGTGGATGCCTGAAACCGTAGATAACAGGGAACACTATATATACTATGTTTTTTTTCCTATGCATACACACCTGTGATAAAGTTTAATTTACAAATCAGGCACAGTAAGAAATTAACAATAACTAATAACAAAGTAGAACGATTGTAACAATATACTGTAATCAAAACTATGTGAATGTGGTCTCCCTCTCTCTCTTAAAAAATACCTTATCATACTGTACTCACCCTTCTTCCTGTGAGGCTGTAAGATAATAAAATGCCTAATGAAGATGATAAAGAAGATGAAGCGAGGTGAATGACACAGACACTGTGGTTCAGTATTAGGCTACTAGTGACCTTCTGATGCCAGAAGGAGGGTCATCTGCTTTCAAACTGTGCTAACTGAACCCACAGATAAGCAGGGGACTCCTGGATTGTGCAGCATAGTGTGGCGGACAAGAGTTCAAAACATGCCTCTAGCACTTCCTAGCTGTGTGTCCTTGAGCAAGTAACTTAACGACCCCATGCCTGAGTTTCTTCATCTGAAAAACACCATTATCATCATCATCATCATCATCATCATCATCTTCCTATCAACCACATATGGTTGTAGAGATTCAATGAAATACATGAATGCAGAGCGCTACAAACAACCCCGGACAAATGGAGAGCCCTCAGGAGATGTTAGCTACTGTTAATGATATCTTTCTACACAGCACACGTTTTATACACAGCCTTCCCCTTGCGCCTCCCAGCCTCTGAACCAGTCTTGCTTTCTTCAAACCTCCACTGCCCTCTCCTAGTTCTCATGCTGCTGCCACACTGATCTTCCTGGGCCTATCCATGGGTAGGGAAAACTGAGTGCTGCCCAGGCCTATGCTTGGGGGGCAGATGGTGGGGGTAAGATGAGCCACAGAAGCTTCATCTTTCTCCTCTTTTCTGAATATCATTTAAATTCAATGTTGACATCTCCATTTTAAACTCTATCCCAAGAGGCCCACAATATATGACAACAGCACAGCCTTCTTTCTTTCTTTTTTTAAATTTTTTATTAACATATAATGTATTATTTCTTCAGGGGTACAGCTCTGTGATTCATCAGTCTTACACAATTCACAGCACATAGCCTTCTTTCAAGCTCAAATAGCCTGGGCAGCCTCTGTCCTGGTGTACTTGCCCCCTTTCCCACAGCCCCCAGCTTCCTAGGGGTTGCCAGGTAGTAATGAGAACTGAGAGCAGAGTTTATACCGTTTATCTTTGTACTTCTCAGTAGAGCCTGGCCATAACAAGTTTTCAAAAAAATGCTTGTTTAATGGCTAGTTGGATGACCACAATTCTGTAGGTCTGGGCCGATTTACCACTATTTGATGCTAGAGCAAGTCAGGAGTATAGGATAAAGGGAAAACCAGAGGCAATCTGGTTTGTAAACTCTCAGTGCACTAGCCATGCACACACACACCTGTAATAGGAAGATGATCATGTTACCTGCCTTGTAACACAATAGGTCACACCACACACCAATGTTTCAACCTCCCAACCAGGAAGACTAGAGGACGATTTGCTAGAGTCTAGCAGGGTTGAGGGGAGCATCCAGTGCACTTATCCATCCAGCAAATACCTACTGAATACTCACAATGGACTTGGCACCGCCCTTACAGGGGACCAGGACTTCTGCGCTGTACAATTCAAGGGGGTGTTGTTTACACTCCTGGGGAAGGCAGAGGTTAAGGCTCGGTTTCCTTCCTGTATGGTGTGGCATAGTATCATAAAACTGATTCCATTCGATAAAGAAATTAGTTATCTTTGAATGAAATTTTTCATTGTTATTTCTTCTGACAGTTTGTCGATCATAATGTGTCCCTTTCAGTTCACACAATGCTTCTTATTTGAAGTCTGATTTTCCCTGTTAGTCCCACAAAGACACAGTCACATCTTCTTGAGCACCACAACTAGGTAATTAAGAAAAATGGAGTGTCAGATGCCACAGAAAAAATATCCATCTTTGAGGGGAAACCAGCTTGCTTTCTGTCCTGGAAAATTGGGTGTTCAAGTGAATAGAGCTCCAGTTAATGTTCTAGGTCCTAAACTGTCATTGACTCATGTGACCTTTGGTGGATTGAGTATCTCCTCTGGGCCCTAAGTTCCTTCTCCTTAATAGGTAATTGATAGCCCTACCCCAGGGCTACAGTAAACAAGGGGCCACCTGCCCTTTTTAAGACTGATCACCAGAAGCAGAGTGAAGATTCAGGTGTTCCTTCAGAATCCCAGGAGTCAGAAAGGACCTAAAACTTATGGGAGAAAAATGGCTTTTCTTTTAAGATCTCTTGGTTTTCTGTGGGGAAAGGAAGATTCTCTCTTCTCTTCTTGCATACAACTTTCCTGGCCTGCATTCTAAGTATTTTATTTAAAATACTCAGAGCACCACCTGCCCTCCCCCCAGTTACTATTCATTAATTGCCTAATGTATTTTGCAATGGGATGGCAATATCCATGAAACTCCTGTACTCCACAGAGGTCTGTTGGCTGTCTCAGCAGGACAGAAACTTAGAGTTAAATTTCATATTCCTCTTTTACAAAAATACAAATCTTCTGACATTTTCTGTAATATAAGAGATTGCTAACCCTGGAAGGCATCTAGAAGATATTTTCTCAAAATAATAAATCCACTAATTCACTTTCAAAAAGTTTAATTCTTTAAAATCTGCCCCTCCATAATGGAGGAGTATTTTTACAATGAATTTAAAAATTGCTTGTTAAAAAAGAGAACATTTTGAAAACAGATGTCTGGAAATAGTTCCATGATTATGTGATCTTGTTGCCTGAAAACACTATGTCTCACTTAAAATATTCTCTTATCTGCTCTTTTTAAAGATTTGCATCTATTTTCAGTCTCCCAAATGGGGAGTTGAACCAATTTGTTAAAAGTTTAGGGACCCAACATCATCTGATTAGTTTATGAGAGCAACTGAGTGACAAGTTTAAATGTCATGTGGAAATGTATTGGCTGAATGAGATAAAAACAATTATTTGCATAATTAGTAAATGAGATTGGAAAATAAAAGAATGTCCTGATTAAGTAAGCATAATCAAGGATGTTCTTCTTAAATAAGATCCTTGGCAATAGAATTGGAATAATGTCTACTGGCCTGCAAAACCTAGCATGATCCAGTCTGTTCTGCTGCTCCAGTAGAGATAAGGCCTGGTTGCTAGGGCAAGGGAGAGGTGATATTCCCTCATCTGAGAACTCAGGGTAACATTAACTTTAAAATATGTAATAATTTTTTTCCAAGTTTTTATTTAAATTCCAGCTAGGCAATATACAGTGTAATATTAGTTTCAGGTATAGAATTTAGTGTCAACACTCCCATACAACACCTGGGGCTCATCACGACAAGTGCAATTTTAGAATTATAACATATTGGAAGAGCATCTTAAACACTGACCACTTAATCAAATCCAAAAAAAAGAAAAATCCAGATGTTCCCTCCATAAAAAATCATAATTCAGAAGCAATTCTTCATTTGGTGACTGACCATGACTATAGAAGCACTGTACACAGGAGGAAACAGTAGCTTCTAAACTTCCAGCCTAGAAAGTCCTAACCTGGAAAGTCACAACAAATGTCTCTCTTTCATTCACAGTGTCCTACCTTTCCTGGCATGAGAGAACAAAGAACTCAATACCAGGAAGTCATCAACATAGACCCAAACCGGCTGTGCTGACACAGGCAGAGGGGAGATCTGTTGTTGTCTTAGCAGGATCGCAAAGCACTAGGAGTAGTCATGACCCTGACCCTGCATAATGATCCCTCCATAGCCCTTCAGGGTACCAGGAGAGGGGAGAAATCAATGGTCGGGGCTTGGAGTCTTCATCCTGGATCAAGCCCTCATTCCTTCCTCACGTAAAAGTCATTTGCTGATGATTTATCAAGAGCCAAATGCTCAAGTCTAAGTTCCTGGAAATAAAAATCAATACCCTAGTCAATGAGTTTATTCTCTTGCCAGGGCTGATGAACATGGATACTCTTAATTCTTCTCCAAGTTTCACTGCCCCTTGCCTTCCCAACCCCGACACAACTGTTTTTCTTTGTCTCCTCTCACATACGAAGAGAAAGAAACTACTTCTTAAATTTCAGCTTCTATTATGTGAACATCTGTGAGTAAATAAACTGCAAGTGTGGTTTCCATCCCTCTCCCTGCTTGGGACCCCACATTTCACTTCCAACCCATTGAGGCCCACTGCACCTGGCAGAGATGAGTTGGCGCTCAGTGGGGTGGCTTTAAATCCATAAATGATTCAAAGGCAATAACCAAAATAAGGATTGAAAGAGGAGACAGTATTTAGGCGTTTATCACCTTAGGCCACAATTTAGGAAATTATTTTTCAAACTTAAAAGAGCTGATAAATGCAGGGATGAAATTTTTCCTGAATATTATTAGAACAATCTTTGTCATTTTCTATTTTGAGTCCACACTAGCTATCATTAATAGCTTTCTAGGAACTTAACCGAAATGTCACGCTGGAAATTCTAGTAAGCATTATAAATAAAAACAATAAAATTTTAAACAAACTAGCATCTTTGTCCAAGAAAATACATTTCAAACGTCCTAGATAACGTGAGGTTTTGGAGAAGTTCTTTTCCACGGTACGCTCCCAGGGCCCTAGTGCATAACTGAGAAGCAACAGAAGTACTGAGGACATCCTTGTCTGTTGGGGTGGGGTCATTCTTCCTTTCTTTTAAGATAAATTTGGAAATTTTCCAGCTGAGCCAAAAATAAGTCACCCTAAGTAATTGTAGAGTTGGTGAGACTCACTTCTTTGCTTCTCAGCATGCTAACACAAGATCTGAAAAAGAGACATAGGGGTTTGGATATAACAGTATAAATGACCTGTTTCTGAAGATGGTCAGCTTCTGGAGGGAGTAAGACTATCATCAGGGCAGCTGCCTTACGAAGGGTTAGATCCTAAATTATCCACTTCCATTTATTTTAAAGCTTCTTGTAAAAGCAGATACTTTATTTAAAGAGCTATGAATAAAAATCTTCCAATTCAGGAGTGAGAATCTCCCAATTCTTTCTTATTTGTACTTAACAGTGTCCAAAGGTGGGACGCCTGGGTGGCTCAGTCTGTTAAGCATCTGCCTTTGGCTCAGGTCATGATCCCAGGGTCCTGGGATCAAGCCCCACATCATGCTCCCTGCTCGGCTGGGAGCCTGCTTCTCCCTCTGCCTGCCACTCCCCCTGCTTGTGCACGCTCTCTCTCTGATAAATTAAAAAAAAAAAAGTCCAAAGGCAGTTTGGCCATCTCGGGCTTGGAAAGATGCAGGGTTCAGCAGAAGGAGGTGGGCAGGCTGTGTGGGAGCAACAGGCAAGCAGAGTAGCACTGGGGCCCTGGACACAACCTCTGCTCTCAGGCAGTGCTCTCTTATAAAGAGCTGCCTTGCTCTTGGCTCCTTGTGGTTGGTGTGTGTTTGCAAGTACAAGGGGTCACACGATACAAGTTACAAACCATTTCTAGAATCTCTACATGTAATTCCTATTGGGTGATGACTGCAGGAAAATCTCTGTGATTGTTCATTTGCTCATTCATGCATTCATTTATGAAGCACACGTGCATGGAGCACTGCTCCGTGCCAAGCACTACTCTTTGTGCTAAAGATCCATCTGTGAACAGATGAGGACCCTGTCCTCCTGATGCCTACATTCTAATAAAAGAAATAGAGAACTCAGAGTGAGTCAATAAACAAAGTCATTGCTGAGTGTGATATATAGGATAAGGAAATTAAACAGGGTGCAGAGATATAAAGTAATAGAGAAGACCTACTTCAGATGAAGAGTTCAGGGAAAGGTCTCTCTGACATTTGAGGTGACATTTAAGAATTTAAGACTTAGGACTTGAGAAGGGGCCAACTGCAAAAGCCAGGGGAAGAGCCTTCAGACAGAAAGAAGAGCATGTTCCAAGGCCCTGAGGCAGCAGAGTGCTGAGCCAAGACTGGAAGGCCTGAGCAAGCCTGAAGAGGAGATAAGAGCCAGAACCTGCAGGGAGTGGTGAGCTCCAGTCAGGCATGCACCTTGTATTTTCAGGCAATGGGAAAAACCTTGAAGGGTTTTAAGCAAGAAAATGATACAATCTGATGTATGTTTTCAAAAGCTCTCTTTGGCTACTGCGTGGAAAATGGATTGGACAGGGTAAGAGTGGAAGGATTTTATGCTAAGATGCTAAATAAGTTAAAACATGGTCTGTGCAGGGTGCCTGGGTGGTGCAGCTGGTTAAGCATCTGACTCTTGGTTTCAGCTCAGGTTGTGATCTCAGGCTCCTGAGATCGAGCTCTGCATGGGTGCCTGCATCACTGCACCTCGTTCAGTGAGGAGTCTGCTTGGATTCTCTCTCCCTCTCCCTCTCCTCCCCACCCCCAGTAAATAAATAAATCTTAAAAAAAAAAAAAAAAGGGCTGTGCAACTAAGGCATTCACGTGACCAGCATGGTCCGTGCAGTGGGGTACATGCACCCAAGGCACCAGAGCAGTACCAAGAAGGAAAAATTGGGTTTGATCCTGTCACCTATCAAATCAAGCCATGTTAAAATACAGTCAGATAGATATAAATGATATTACCTTGCATAATTAAGGCATTGATCTTTACGCAAAAAGTACAACTTGAAAACCACTGGGCATTTTATCAGATACTGAAGGCTCTATATATGGAGAAACAAGAGATTTTGCTAGTGATCCCCAACTTGTAAAAAGAGTCTGTCTCAACAGCTTATCTGGAAATCTTTTGTTTGGAAAAGGTTCTCTTCTGACAAATGCTAGCATCAGGTTCCCCCCCCCCCCCCACGCCGGGTATAATGAACTTCCAACTATAACCCTATCCTGGTGATGAATGTTGAAAAGAAACCTTCTTGAGTACACGAAAAGATCTACCTCTATCCTGATTTGCTAGATCAAATTCGTAAAGCCCAGGAGTTTACCGAAGTTGACCAAAGCCATTTTCCATATTAGGGAGTCAACAGCAGTGTATTGCTCTCAGCTCCAAGTGAGCAGTGAGCATCCGCATGGATGAGAGCAGTTAGGAGGTGAGAGAGGGGGCTTGTGGTTGAACTGGGAGAAGAATACAAATAGGAAATTAGGAAGCAAGGATGTCTACCTCCTTTCCCTCCCCACATTCCCTCCTGTAGCAAGGAGGCTGACTCTGGGTGTGGCAATATAGTCTGGCAGCAAAGCAGAGAGAAGGGTCTGGCGCCAAGCTGGTGAAACCAGGTTTTCCCTTCCCTTCCTTCACCATCTTTACCATCAGTGCTGGGGACCTGGTGACAGCAGGAGTAGACAGAGTGTGGAAAGGACCACTGTGGACATCACAGCCTGTGCACGAACCCAGTTTGGTTATTCACTCATTGTAGAGTCTTGAGTTAGTAACTTCTTTGATCTTCAGTTTCCTCATCATAAAATGAAGATAGTACTCCTTCTTAGGTGGTTTTGAAGATCAAAGAGGAGTCAAGTTGACTCTACATCTACTTTCCCTTCTCTTCCTTATCCCACTTGAGAATCTGTACTGGTCCCTGGTGCCAGGAAACCAATCCTCAAAGCAGGAGAAAATATGGCCTGGCAAAAGAGGCTGAGTGTGTGCTACCTGCTGAGTGGACAGTGGTTACATAGAAGAAACAAACAGATTGACGTTAGATGCTCCTAAGTCAAAGAATCTCTCACTGTGCTCAAAAGACCACAAAGATATGCCCCAGATGCCCCATTGTTGTTCTGACATTAGCACCTGCCATTTCTATTCCCACCCCCTGCCAAAGCAAATTTTGTGACCTGGTTATCTTATTTCTGATCAAAGATGAACAGATATTCATACCTTTGCAGATTTCCTTTCACCTTGCAATGACATTTTTAAAGTTCCTCATTATTAATAGTTTTTATAATGGACATCAATATAAATTCCATTTAAAGAACTCTTAGGATCATTTGATTAACCACCAGTCCTTTCATACTTGTTAATGCCAGTGTCTACAGTAATTGACAAAGAAACACAGCACGTGAGTAGAACCCTGTTAGCTGTAAGAAATTTTCTACCTATAGTACAATTAAGCACATATCTTTCAGACGTTCCCAGGGACCTCAAAGTATTTCCATGGCTTTTTATCCTCAGTTCTCCCGGGATGCATTATCCTCAATTAACTGCTCGATCTCACTGAAGTCATGTTCCAAACCAAGACTAGCCGAGGCAAAATGCTTACTCCCTTTTCTCTGTCGGCAATGCAGCTAGTGCGGTGGTGAAGGGGAGGCCATGAACCGGACTGTCAGAATGTGAGTCTTGGTGCCACCATTTACAAATGACCCTGGGCATGTTCTTAATTCCAGAAAATGGAGACAATATTAGCATCTACTTCCTTGGGGTTGTTAAGAAGAATAAATTAATTGTTAACATCGCTAAAATGTTTAGAACAGTGCCTTGGCACACAAGCAGCTCCCAATAAATGCTCATTATTATTATTAGACAATAAGGTGAAGAGCTTTGCATCCTCTCTCAAATATGGAAGCTGCCTACAACTCAAGAGAACACTGTTCACGGTCCCCTGCCTTCCTGTGACCATAAAACTCAAATAATAAATGATGTTTGTTTTGAACGCCTGATTCAGAACAAAATTTAAATATACTTTTGTAAGTATCCCAGACAAGAGTCCAAGCGATGTTGTGTTCTCCACGGTCAGGAGGTTCTACCCTGGGGCTCTCACCTTCTGCCCTCAGTACAAGAAACAAGAATAGCAGGCTAAGGTGTGCTGGGAGCGCTCCCTCCCTGAGTGACAGCTGGTGCTGTCAAAAGTTGTTACTGCTGGTGTGCACAGACCTTCTGGCAAAGGCAGGCGGAACAGAAGAACTGCAGTCTCCCTGCCCACCTGTCAGCCTTGTCCAGGAACAGCAGAGAAATTTGCTCTTTTCTTCCATCAAAGTTTCCAGCAAGCCCCAGCGCCTTCATTAATGCTTGCCTCTTCAATCCTAGCCTGCCTCCTCACCCTCCCTGAATACATACTCTCCAACCTATTCTTCCAAGAAGGGGATTAGCCCAATTAATCTCTGGACAAATGTCAAGGAGTCTGGGGGAGGGGGCACCTTTCAAGTGCTGCATCCCAAATAGCAAATAGGAGCGGACATGCGCCGATGCGGCACAGCTCATGGGTGAGCTACAGCAGCTGCCAGCACAACGGCTCCGAGGTCCTCTTAATCTCAGGCTTAGCCACCGAGGGGCTCTCCGTCTTGCCAGGCTGCCCTGTGGGACCACAAGCACAGGCACTGGGGCTCTCCTCTTGCCATCTGGGATGGGAGTTTTGCAGGAAGGAAGCTGGGATAGAATCGGTTTTTGAAAAGCAGGCACCACTCTCCTCTCCTCTCCCAAGTATCTGCATCCCACGCTCCTGTCTTTGCCCCTTCTCTCTCAGCCCACCCACCTTCCCCACCAAAGCGTGCTCAGAAAATGAAAAGTCCTAGGTTCAAAGTAAGGAAATCGAGAAGGCAAAAAAGCCATCACCAGGGAAGCTGGGAGGAGGGGGTGGGAGTGGAAGGAATTCTCATAACACACACAAACACAAACTGTGATTATTTCCCCCCACTGGCCTAGTCCAACAGAACTTTGGGGAAAGTCCTAGGAGTATCTTTTCTTTGCTCTAATTCCCAGGAAGACCTCATCCAGTCCATCCAAAGGAGTTCATAGTCTTGCAATAATTCTCTGAAATAGAGGTTTGCCAATTGTTCCATAAAGTCATTTTTAATTTATAAGACATTCTCTAGTAGTTTATGCTCTCCCTCTCTCTCTGTCTCCCCCTCCCTGCCTCCCTCTCTTACTCCTTCCCTCTCTCTGTAGCCAGCCAAACCTGGCTTAACCAGCAGGCTATTAAACAACACTTCCACATGCTACAGTCCAATGATTCAGTAATTAATTTTCATAATGATGATCTGGAAGGATTTCTAGATCCCCTTGGAAGATCCCAGAATTATCTCTCCCTACTGGTTGTGCATATGCTTTGGGTGGAACAGTCAGTCTGGGTGTCCAGTCCTGGCAATGCCACTTAGTAGCCATGTGAGCTTGGCAGGTTACTTAACCTCTCTGCCTGCCACCATTTCCTCATTGGTAACATGGAGATACAAAGTTTATTAAGAAAGGTAATACCTAGGGGCACCTGGATGGCTCAGTTGGTTGGGCGTCTGCCTTTAGCTCAGGTCGTGGTCCCGGCGTCCTGGGATCGAGCCCCGCATTGGGCTCCCTGCTCAGCAGGAAGCCTGCTTCTCCCTCCCCCTATGCCATGCCCCCCTGCTTGTGCTCTCTCTCTCTCAAATAAATAAGTTTTAAAAAAAAAAGGTAATAGCTAACACTCTGGTTATGAAATGTGTCCCATGAACCAGACATGGCGATAAATGATTTACCTGGATTATCTTATTTAACCATCACAACAATTGCTGAGTTGACATTAAGTCTGTTTCATTATAGTCTAATTCGTTCAACATTAGCACTACATGTACACCACCTCTAGTGACCAGTAAGCAGAATATCGGGTTAATGGAATCACCTCATTGCCTGAATCTGTTAGATGACAAAGACAGTCTTCTTCAGAGTTACAATTATCATCCCAAACTCCTATGTTCTGATGTGCTTTTGAAATCAGAATTTTTTGGACTTTAGAAAGATAATACGGCTAATATAATAAATAGAACACACTGGTTTGGAGCAGCATCCTGTAATTAAACACATTAAAGTTTCAGCAATAAAATATATAAATTTTCTTCCCAAAGAGGACAAAAAGAGCTTCACATCATCTCAAGAAACGTTTTATTGCCAAAAGTAGATCAGGATAGGTAAAAACTCTGCCATCAAATGAGTTAGAAAGAAAAAATAGACTTCTGTTGTTTTCGTTTGGGTTTCAGAATTTCAGATAAGGGATTGTGACCTTTACTACACAAGAACGCTAGATAAAGAAGCAAAATGTTAGTCCCAGTTCTGACAATAATTGCGGTGTGCTCTTGGGCAAAACACCAAAACTCTCTGGTTTCAGAGTCCTCTACAAAATGGGTGATTACCACTGCCTCCCAAGTTCTGCAGAAGTAGCTATGAAGATCAAATGAGATAGGATTCATCAAAGCATCCTGAAAAAATGAAGTGTTTGGCAAATCCAAGCTGTATATTATCTCTTAAAAATCATTTTAAAGATTGTTATAGTTTTATTTTTTTAATTTTTAAAAAGATTTTATTTATTTATTTGACACAGAGAGAGAGAGCACAAGCAGGGGGAGCGTCAGGCAGAGGGAGAAGCAGACTCCCCGCTGAGCAAGGAGCCCAATGTGGGACTCAATCCCAGAACCCTGGGATCATGACCCGAGCCAAAGGCAGACACTTAACCAACTGAGCCACCCAGGGGTCCCAAGATTATTAGTTTAATTATGCACTATTACTTCCTATTTGAAAGGCAGAGTGTTGCCGGCACAGGACGGGCTCCCACTTACATCTCTCTTGTATACATCCCTTTATTGCTTCTTATACATCAATAAGGATCAGCACACGCGGGGGTGGAGCAAGATGACAAAGGAGTGGGAGACCTGGATTTGTCTCGTCTCAGGAATTCAGCTGGATAGGGATCAAACCATTCTGAACACCTACGAACTCAACAGGAGATCGAAGGAAAGAATAGCAGCAACTCTCTGAACAGAAAAGCAACCACTTTCTGGAAGGTAGGACATGTGTGCAGAGAAGTGAATCCGAGGAGATATTCGGGAGGATAGATGGTAGGGGAGGGGGCCTCCGACGGCCGCTTCTGGCAAGTGATAGAGCAGCAGAGCACAAAATCAGAACTTTTAGAAGTCGGCTCCACTGAGGGACGTCGCTCCAGTGGCTAAGCGGTGGGTGGAACCCTAGCGGGACAGTGTGGTCTCAGAACCCGCGGGGTCACAGAAAGACTAGGGGTGCCTGAGTCCGGCAGAGCTCCTGGGTATCAGAGCGGGGAAGCCGGCTGCAAGGATGGAGCCGAGGCACGGGCTCTCAGCTCGGGGTTGCTATAAACTGTGATCAGCGACACAGTTGGGCCACTGCTCTTCCAGCAGGGACCCAACAAGTGGCAGATCCGGGGAGACTCCCCTTCCTCCCCTGAGAGAAGCGGCGCGGGAGCGCACCGCGGAGATCTGCTCGTTTGGAGACTCCACACGGGATCGTGAGCCAGAGATAGAAATGCTCAGTAACAGGCCGGGTGAGCACGGAGTGTGGCCGGAGACCGGGGAGACGGGAGTGACTGACTGCTTTTCTCTGGGGGCGCACTAGGAGCGGGCCCCGAGTTCTTGTTTCCTCCGGGTGGAGATTGGGAGGCCACGATTTTCACTCTCCTCCGCCAAAGCTGTACGGAAAGCTTGCAGGGAACAAAAGCTCCTAAGAGCAAACCCAAGCAGATTCCTTAGCCTGGACAGACAAGGGAGGGGCAATTCTGCCTCCAGCAAAGACATTTGGGAACCACGGCAACAGGCCCCTCCCCGAGAAGATCAGCAAAAACAGCCAGCCAAGACCAAGTTTAACGATCAATGAGAACGGCAGAACTCCATTGCTAGGGGAATACAGCACATAGAATTCATGGCTTATTTATCACGCTTTTTTAGTCTGTCAAAGTTAATTTTTTTTAACTGTCTTTTCTTTTTTGAATTTTTCTTTTTCCTTTTTCAACCAACATCTTATCAATGCCTTTTTTAAAAAAACATTTTTATTTTTCATTTTTAGAGTCAATTCTATCCCTTCATAGTAGTTACCCTTATTTTTGGCATATATATATATAAGTTGTTCTCTCTTTAAAATTTTGAGACACAGTTTCTTCTAACAGATCAAAATATACCCTAAATCTGTAGTGTATGGCTTTGTTCTAGTCTCCTGCCTGATCACATTCTCTCCCTCTTTTCTTTCTTTCTTTTTTTTTAAATCCTTTCTTTTTTCAAACAACTTACTATCAATTCCTTTTATAAAATTTTGTATAATTGTCATCTTTACAGTCATATTCCAACCCTTCATCGTATCAACCCTTATTTTGTACATATATAAGTCTTTCTTTCTTTAAAATTTGGGAGGCACTTTCTTCTAACAGACCAAAATACACCCAAAAGCTAGTGTGTGGCACAGATCTATGCACCAGCCTGATCATATTTGATCATATTCTGTTTTTTTTTGTTTTGTTCTGTTTTTGTTTTTATCTTTGTCTTTGTCTTTTTCTTTCTCTTTCCTTTTTCTTTCTTTCCCTTTCTGTTCCCCTGGTTTTAGGTCTTTTCTAATTTGTTTAGAGTATATTTTCTGGGGACGTTGTTACCCTGTTAGCATTTTGTTCTCTCATTCATCTATTCTGCTCTGGACAAAATGACAAGATGGAAAAAATCACCTCAACAAAAAGAACAAGAAGTAGTACAGTCTGCCAGGGACCTACTCAATATGGACATTAGTACGATGTTGGACCTACAGTTCAGAATCGTGATTTTAAGATACTAGCTGGGCTTGAAAAAAGCATGGAAGTTATTAGAGAAACCCTTTCTGGAGGAATAAAAGAACTAAAATCTAACCAAGTCGAAATCAAAAAGGCTATTAATGAGGTGCAATCAAAACTGGGGGCACTAACTGCTAGGATAAAGGAGGCAGAAGAGAGAATCAGCTATATAGAAGACCAAATGATGGAAAATAAAGAAGCTGAGAAAAAGAGAGATAAACAACTACTGGATCACGAGGGCAGAATTCGAGAGATAAGCGATACCTTAAGACGAAACAACAATAGAATAATTGGGATCCCAGAAGAAGAAGAGAGAGAGAGGGGCAGAAGGTATATTGGAGCAAATTTTAACAGAGAACTTCCCTAATGTGGGGAAGGAAACAGGCATCAAAATCCAGGAGGCACAGAGAACCCCTCTCAAAATCAATAAAAATAGGTCAACACCCCGACATCTAATAGTAAAACTTACGAGTCTCAGAGACAAAGAGAAAATCCTGAAAGCAGCTCAGAAGAAGTCATATGTAACCTATAATGGTAGAAACATTAGATTGGCAACAGACCTATCCACAGAGACCCGGCAGGCCAGAAAGGACTGGCACGATATATTCAGAGCACTAAATGAGAAAAATATGCAGCCAAGAATACTATATCCAGCTAGGCTGTCATTGAAAATAGAAGGAGACATAAAAATCTTCTAGGACAAACAAAAACTAAAGAAATTTGCAAACACGAAACCAGCCCTACAAGAAATATTGAAAGGGGTCCAGTACGCAAAGAGAGAGCCTAAAAGCAGCATAGATCAGAAAGGAACACAGACAATATACAGTAACAGTCACCTTACAGGCAATACAATGGCACTAAATTCATATCTTTCAATAGTTACCCTGAATGTAAATGGGCTAAATGCCCCAATCAAAAGACACAGGCTATCAGATTGGATTAAACAACAAGACCCATCGATATGCTGTCCACAAGAGACTCATTTTAGACCCAAAGACACCCCCAGATTGAAAGTGAGGGGGTGGAAAACCATTTACCATGCTAATGGACACCAAAAGAAAGCTGGGGTGGCAATCCTTATATCAGACAAATTAGATTTTAAACCAGAGACTGTAATAAGAAATGAGGAAGGACACTATATGCTACTTAAAGTGTCCATCCAACAAGAAGATCTAACAATTGTAAATATCTATGCCCCTAACATGGGAGCAGCCAATTATATAAGCCAATTAATAACAAAAGCAAAGAAACACATTGATAACAATACAATAATAGTGGGGGACTTTAACAACCCCCTGACTGAAATGGACAGATCATCTAAGCAAAAGATCAACAAGGAAATAAAGACTTTAAATGACACACTGGACCAAATGGACTTCACAGACATACTCAGAACATTCCATCCCAAAGCACCGGAATACACATTCTTCTCTAGTGCCCATGGAACATTCTCCAGAATAGATCACATCCTGCGTCACAAATCAGGTCTCAACCGGTACCAAAAGATTGGGATCATTCCCTGCATATTTTCAGACCACTATGCTTTGAAACTAGAACTCAATCACAAGAGGAAAGTCAGAAAGAACTCAAATACATGGAGGCTAAAGAGCATCCTACTAAAGAATGAATGGGTCAACCAGGAAATTAAAGAAGAATTAAAGAAATTCATGGAAACAAATGAAAATTAAAACACAACTGTTCAAAATCTTTGAGATGCAGCAAAGGCAGTCCTAAGAGGAAAGTATATAGCAATACAAGCCTTTCTCAAGAAACAAGAAAGGTCTCAAATATACAACCTAACCCTACACCTAAAGGAGCTAGAGAAAAAACAGCAAATAAAGCCTAAACCCAGTAGGAGAAGAGAAATAATAAAGATCAGAGCAGAAATCAATGAAATAGAAACCAAAAGAACAGTAGAACAGATCAAGGAAACTAGGAGCTGGTTCTTTGAAAGAATTAACAAGATTGATAAACCCCTGCCCAGACTTATCAAAAAGAAAAGAAAGGACCCAAATCAACAAAATCATGAATGAAAGAGGAGAGATCACAATCAACACCAAAGAAATACAAACAATTATAAGAACATATTATGAGCAACTCTATGCCAGCAAATTAGATAACCTGGAAGATACGGATGCATTCCTAGAGATGTATCAACTGCCAAAACTGAACCAGGAAGAAATAGAAAACCTGAACAGACCTATAACCACTAAAGAAACTGAAGCAGTCATCAAAAATCTCCCAACAGACAAAAGCCCAGGGCCAAATGACTTCCCAGGGGAATTCTACCAAACATTTCAAGAATTAATACCTATTCTTCTGAAACTGTTCCAAAAAATAGAAATGGAAGGAAAACTTCCAAACTCGTTTTATGAGGCCACCATTACCTTGATCCGCAAACCAGACAAAGACCCCATCAAAAAGGAGAATTACAGAACAATATCCTTGATGAACATGGATGCAAAAATTCTCACCAAAATACTAGCCGATAGGATCCAACAGTACATTAAAAGGATTATTCACCATGACCAAGTGGGATTTATCCCTGGGCTGCAAGGTTGGTTCAACATCCAGAAATCAATCAACGTGATACAATACATTAACAAAAGAAAGAACAAGAATCATATGATCCTCTCAATAGATGCAGACAAAGCATTTGACAAAGTACAGCATCCTTTCTGGATCAAAACTCTTCAGAGTATAGGGATAGAGGGTACATACCTCAATATCATAAAGCCATCTATGAAAAACGCACAGCGAATATCATTCTCAATGGGGAAAAACTGACTGCTTTCCCCCTAAGGTCAGGAACGCAGCAGGGATGTCCACTCTCACCACTGCTATTCAACATAGTATTAGAAGTCCTAGCCACAGCAATCAGACAACAAAAAGAAATAAAAGGCATCCGAATCGGCAAAGAAGAAGTCAAACTCTCACTGTTTGCAGATGATATGATACTGTATGTGGAAAACCCAAAAGACTCCACCCCAAAACTGCTAGAACTCATACAGGAATTCAGTCAAGTGGCAGGATATAAAATCAATGCACAGAAATCAGTGGCATTCCTATACACCAACAATAAGACAGAAGAGAGAGAAATTAGGGAGTCGATCCCATTTACAATTGCACCCAAAACCATACGATACCTAGGAATAAATCTAACCAAAGAGGCAAAGGATCTGTACTCAGAAAACTATAAAATACTCATGAAAGAAACTGAGGAAGACACAAAGAAATGGAAAAACGTTCCATGCTCATGGATTGGAAGAACAAATATTATGAAGATGTCAATGCTACCTAGAGCAATCTACACATTCAATGCAATCCCCATCAAAATACCAACCACTTTTTTCAAAGAAATGGAACAAATAATCCTAAAATTTGTATGGAACCAGAAGAGACCCCGAATAGCCAGAGGAATGTTGAAAAAGAAAAGCAAAGCTGGCGGCATCACAATTCCGGACTTCCAGCTCTATCACAAAGCTGTCATTATCAAGACAGTATGGTACTGGCACAAAAACAGACACATAGATCAATGGAACAGAATCGAGAGCCCAGAAATGGACCCTCAACTCTATGGTCAACTAATCTTTGACAAAGCAAGAAAAAATGTCCAATGGAAAAAAGAGAGTCTCTTCAACAAATGGTGTTGGGAAAATTGGACAGTCAAATTCAGAAGAAAGAAACGGGACCATTTCCTTACACCACACACAAAAATAGACTCCAAATGGTTGAAAGACCTAAATGTGAGACAGGAGTCCATCAAAATCCTAAAGGAGAACACAGACAGCAACCTCTTCGACCTCAGCCACAGCAACTTCTTCCTAGAAACATCGCCAAAGGCAAGAGAAGCAAGGGCAAAAATGAACTACTGGGATTTCATCAAGATAAAAAGCTTTTGCACAGCAAAAGAAACAGTCCACAAAACCAAAAGACAACTGACAGAATGGGAGAAGATATTTGCAAATGACATATCAGATAAAGGGCTAGTATCCTAAAGCTATAAAGAACTTATCAAACTCTACACCCAAAGAACAAATAATCCAATCAAGAAATGGGCAGAAGACATGAACAGACATTTTTCCAAAGAAGACATCCAAATGGCCAACAGACACATGAAAAAGTGCTCAACATCGCTCGGCATCAGGGAAATCCAAATCAAAACTTCAATGAGATACCACCTCACACCAGTCAGAATGGCTAAAATCAACAAGTCAGGAAACGACAGATGTTGGTGGGGATGCGGAGAAAGGGGAACCCTCCTACACTGTTGGTGGGAATGCAAGCTGGTGCAGCCACTCTGGAAAACAGTATGGAGGTTCCTCAAAAAGTTGGAAATAGAGCTACCCTATGATCCAGCAATTGCACTACTGGGTATTTATCCCAAAGATACAAATGTAGGGATCCGAAGGGGTACGTGCACCCAGATGTTCATAGCAGCAATGTCCACAATAGCCAAACTTTGGAAAGAGCCACGATGTCCATCGACAGATGAATGGATAAAGAAGATGTGGTATATATACACAATGGAATATTATGCAGCCATCAAAAGGAATGAGATCTTGCCATTTGCAATGACGTGGATGGAACTGGAGGGTTCCATGCTGAGTGAAATAAGTCAATCAGAGAAAGACATGTATCATATGACCTCACTGATATGAGGAATTCTTAATCTCAGGAAACAAACTGAGGGTTGTTGGAGTGGGGGTGGGGTGGGAAGTATGGGGTGGCTGGGTGATAGACATTGGGGAGGGTATGTGCTATGGTGAACGCTGTGAATTGCGCAAGACTGTTGAATCACAGATCTGTACCTCTGAAACAAATAATGCAATATATGTTAAGAAAAAGAAAAAAAAGAAGATAGCAGGAGGGGAAGAATGAAGTGGGGTAAATCGGAGGGGGAGGTGAACCATGAGAGACGATGGACTCTGAAAAACAAACTGAGGCTTCCAGAGGGGAGGGGAGTGGGGGGATGGGTTAGCCTGGTGATGTGTATTAAAGAGGGCACGTTCTGCGTGGAGCACTGAGTGTTATGCACAAACAATGAATCATGGAACACTACATCACAAACTAATGATGTAATGTATGGTGATTAACATAACAATAAAAAATTTAAAGAAGGATCAGCACGTGCATGACAACTGCACTACTGCAATCTTTTTCTGACTTAATCTATAAAAATCACCGCCAGCAAACAATGACAAGCTGTTGTGTCAAATTACTGCAGTCACTAAACACCCCCAAAGACCTTTTGTGCTTTGAAGAAGCAAGCTGCCCAAGGGTCAGGTCGTTCCTAACCTGATTTCCCAACTTCTTCAAAATCTGTTCTTGTCTCCTTTTCTCTGTGGTACATGGGGGTGGGGAGAACAGCCCTGCATTGCTGGTCCCAGCCCAGCCTCTAACGTTCTGTCTAGGACACATCATAGTACCTCCTTAGATGAGCTCCAAGTCAGCTGTGCCTACTTACACTTCGGATGGCAAAAGATGGCTCACTGCTGCTATGTGGTACCCCCCTACAGAAGGTTTTCTTCTCTGGGGATTCAAACCCTGCTTGTCCCTGCCACACAGCCCTGGCCGGTTGGCACTGGCTTTGCACAGATGTCAATCCCCGGCTCTGATGTCAGCCCAGCTGTGACAGCTGAGTCCAACGCCACCCACGGCTGACCCAGTAAGTCACATCTGCCTGCTTTCCTCTTGCCATGGAGCCCCTCAGGAGCCCGGGGCAGAGCCCTGACCTGCTTCCCTCTTTGCATTTCTTTATGCTCTTTGAGCTTGAGGAGACTCCATGGCTGAATGATTTGTCCCATTAGCCATGGTTCTATAAAATTAACCGTGAATGTTCTCCAGTGTCCGTGGCAACCCTTCTGCCAGGGAGCAATTATGACTATAAGCTATCCTCTTTTGATGTTAACTTGTGGAAACAGAGCCTTTCCGGCCACTAAAATGCAGTGGGGTAGGTGTCTCATAAGAAAGAAAATGTCCTAAATACTCTCTTCCATAGAGAAGGAGGATACATTGAATAACCCTGACTATATAATAAAGCTAGTAATTATTCTCAGTAACTGAAGGGCATTCTGCGGTGGAAAACCCCAAGGTCTATGACATGTGTGAAAAGAGCAGCATAAATGTAACATAGAGAAAACTTAGAAGCTGAACTTTATCCTCAAGGAGGCTGCAATCTAACAGGAACAGATAGAGAAAACAGATTATTACATTACTCTCTACTTACTATATAAAACAATAAGTAGGACTACGATAAAGATAGCCATGGGTTGCTACGGGAGATCTAACAGTGCTTAACCCATCCTGAAAGTCCAGGGAAGGCCTCTTGGAGGAGGTGATTTACTGATGTTTAAGTTACTTGGACTCTGGGTCTCAGTTTTCTCATTTTTAGCGCAATTTAGAATACCTAGATCTACGTTTGTGGTGTAAAAAAAATTCAGCATATAGATTCAAGTTACCATAATATTCTTGGTTCAATAAATAATAGTTACTGAGACATAACCTGCTGGTCTCTCATACGGATGTAGAAGCTAATGTTCTTAAAGCAGAAAATCCTTTTTACCCAAATGTCCCACCAAGAATTTCTTGGCATATGTCATTCCCTACCATATTGTTGTTTTAAGACATACCAGAGTCTGAAGATGGACTGATCTTTGTTCAGAGCAGCTGTGTTTATCAGCAACTTCCAGCAAACAAGTTCTCCCAGGTCAAAGAACAAACTATGTTTCTAAATGCATTTTTTTTTCTTTCTCCCTCTCTCCTCATCACCATGTCTGGAGTCCTGCACATCACAGGACTCTTTTGACTAGAAGAAATATTTTAGTGCTCAGACCTTGTACTACATGGTGACAGCCCGATGGCTACAGAAGAAAGCAATAAGGTAACTAAGTAGATTAAATGGCTAGGAGCTAGAAGAGCAGGGCAGTTTTCACACTAAGTCAATTATTCAACATGCATTCGCTCTGTATGAGGTTTTGTGGCGGATGATAAAGAGTAAGAAACAGTTCTCTCAAAGAGATCGTGATCTACTTGGAAAGACAAGACTAACACAACTGGAGAAATGAAAGGGTAATGAAATGCAATAAATGAAGAAGAACAAAATAATGGGAAATGTACACACCATAATGGTTAAAGGGAAAGAAGCTACTTAGGAGGGGTTGGGCAGCAGGTGGCACTCAGGCTCTGAAGGATGGATGGAGAGGATATGAATGGAGGAGTGGGTCCTTCAAGTGAGAGGACCAGCAGAAGCGAGGACACAGAGGTGAGAAAAGGTGTGATCTGCCCTCAGGGAAGCATATAGACCAGCCCGACTGGAGCAGAGGGGTATGCTAGGTATGAGAACCACCCTGCTCAAGGCTTGCTCCTGACCCCAGGCGAATCTGAGGTGGTTGATTACCTCATCCCTTGCCTGGCCCTGTACAAAACTCTTACCTTATAAGGATGTCCTAGAAATCTAAAAATACTGTCGAACCCTATTGATTTTTGCTATCCTAAGAGTCCTTCAGTCATTTGCAGACCACATACATTTTAGCCTGTGATTTATTCTTAGGAAGAGTCTAAAAATTAAGTCCAAAATTATGGTAAAGTCCAAAGTCTTTGATCTTATGTGGGACTTAACAATAATTTAAGAGTATCCCTATCCTGATTCTGAGTTAAAATCAAGATGAGGAATAAAGGGGCACCTGGGTGACTCAGTCGGTTAAGCATCTGCCTTCAGCTCAGGTCATGATCCCAGGGTCCTGGGATCGAGTCTCACATCGGGCTCCCTGCTCAGCATTTTTCCCTCTGCCTCCTGCTCCCCCTGCTTGTGTTCTCTCTCTCTCTGTCAAATAAATAAATAAAATCTTAAAAAAAAAAAAGATGAGGAACAAAGATCTTGATTTTTTTGTTTGAACTGAAACAAAGGGAATTCATCATCTGGCCCAGAAGAGTGGCCAGAGCTTGGTGGCTCCATAGATCTGTGGAGGGTTTCCAAAGGAACCAAGTTTTATAGTCATACAAAAGGTCATCTTTCTGATTTGCTGCTTTAGGGCCTAATAATTCTGTCTGTGGACACATGTATAACATTGACCCTCAGATTCATCCTGTAATAAATCATCAATTGAACTTTGAACTGAACAAGTCCAACTGAACTAAAACAAGACTGTGGTAAAACCCATCATGATACTGATGATCCAAGAGGGATCACCCTTATAAAAAGGGGTTTACCTTTCCTAGAGAGTTATGAAGACACCATAACATAATAGTAGAAAAAGTACATATGAACCTAGAAGTGCTAGGACTTTGACTTAATTAGTAGATTTATAATATTGGGCTTAATATTGTGATATATACCCTATATGGTCCTTAGTTTCCTCATATGTTAAAAAAAAGAAAAAAGAAAAGTGGGTACATTTATCCTGAACTCTATCAGTTAGGGCCTAAACAAGAAAGAAGAAATTACTTCAGCTATTTCTAATAGGGGGAATTTAATGCAAAGAATTGATTAAACAGGTGATGGAATCTGGAAGCCAAATAGCAGACAATGGGGTAATCCAGAGATGAGTAAGAACAGAAAGTTCTACCATCTCCTAGCTGGAGAAACCAAGGGACAGGAAAATGTTACTGGAACTAAGGGGCAGAACCACCAAGTGGAAGCTAGAACCATGGCCTGACAGTCCCTTGGGAGCTGGAGCCATAGAGAAGGTGCAGCCCTAGGCAGAGAGACGGAAGAAATACCCTGGGTTCTCTCTCCATCCCTACCCAACGTCTCCACCAGTGCCTCCCAATGCTCAAACTAGTGGACAGGAGAAGCTAAGAAAAGCAGTTGCTGGAATCAGTCTCCCGCAACAAAGAACAGAGCACAGGAAGGGTGAGGTGGGATCCAAGGCCAATGGGCCCAAGACTTACCCAGGACTCCATATAATTACTGCGAGGACTAAATGAGGCATCATATAAAAGCACCCATTACAAGCCCTCGTACATAGTGAGCTTTCAATAAAAGTTTGTTTAATCATACAGTATCATCCATATGGAAGGCCCGATGACTCACAATGTTACCAAATCGATAGGTACAAAGGCTGCTTATTATTTTTATTTTTCAGAAATAGTTAAAAAAAAAGAAAACTTCAGCAAAAATGTGTCACCGCCTTCCAAAGGAGAAGCTGCAGATGGTATTTATGATTTTCACCGAAGCGTCTCAGTTAAATTAATTACTTGTCTATTAAATTCTTAAACTGGCAGTTCTTATTGTCTAATGTGATCACTTCATGCAGAAACCAACAGCCAATTAAATAAGAACAAATGACTAGCTGATCTCTAAAGTTGTTTCTGGGGCGCCTGGGTGGCTCAGTCGTTAAGTATCTGCCTTCAGCTCAGGTCATGATCCCAGGGTCCTGGGATCAAGCCCCGAATCGGGCTCCCTGCTCAGCGGGAAGCCTGCTTCTCCCTCTCCCACTCCCCCTGCTTATGTTCCCTCTCTCTCTGTGTCTCTCTCTGTCAAATAAATAAATAAAATCTTAAAAATAAATAAATTAATAAAAATAAAGTTGTTTCTGACTCTACCATCTAAGATTGCTCAATTGCATCAATGGCAAAATGATGAAAGGATTTGAGGCAAGTTCTGCCCTTAGTTCCAAGTATCACCTGAATCAGTATCAGTAATACACATTCTTTCAAAAATCTAAAATACACATCGGGCAAAGGAGAAGGCATTTTAATTCTCTCAGCTTTGAAAGAGCACTTTTCCAAGATGATTTACTTGAGAAATGCATTTTTCCATACTAAAAACGGACACTGAAGAGACCTACAGTTTGTTTTAGGTTTTCTCTGTTCATCATGCAAACATGTATGTGTTTTGGATATAATTCAGTTTGGGTTTCTTATTCACAAACTAATTGGGGAACAGCTGGTGATTAGTGATGTTCCCTATCAAAAAGGGCAATAATAATAGGTCTTGTTCATGTGGTACTTTTAATTCATGCCTGGTATTGTTCTAAATACTTTACATATATAAACTCATTTAATTTCCCTAAAAAATTTATGAGTTAGGTAATATCATATTTGCCATTTTACAGATAAGGAAACTGAGGCACAGAGATGTTATAACTTGCTGGGGTCACAAAGCTTGTCAGTGGGAAAGCAGAGATCCAACCCTGGCAGTCCGGCTCTAGAAACTATGCTCTTAACCATGGTACTATATTGAGGAGGAAGAGAAAGGTGACCCAAATTCTAACAAGGAAAATGACAAGTCATTCTCCTCTCACTTTTATAAGGATGCCTTTCTGGACTGGCTCCCACCCACCCTGCCCCGCTTAATTTGTCCACCAATCCCTTCTCCCCACACCAACCACAAATGACCTCCATTTGTTCTCATTCCTACCAAGCTCCCACCCACAGGACCCTTGCAGTGCTATTCCATCTGTCTGAAATGCTCAGTTGTCCCCTTTTAGCTGGTGAAGCCCTTCTGTCCCCTGGACCTCCAAACAAACTCTCCCTTGCTACTTGAAACTCGCATTACAGGCTCTCACAGTAGAGAACACCTCTCTTTCCTAGCCCCCCTTAGAGTTACAATTTGACATTTTGTCTACATGATTTGTGTCTCCTTAGCTTACTGGAGTATCCCCAGTGTCTGGTACATAATGCATGTTCAATAAATACTTACTGACTGACTTATTGACTAATAATTGTCTGCTCCCTAGACTGGGAGCTCCATGAAGGAGGAAACCAAGTGTGTCTATGCTTCTGTGAAATCCTCAGCAGCCAGTTAAATTCCTGGCACATAGATGATACCTACTGAGCAAATACATAAAACTGGAGTACAGTTTTATTTATCTCTATGGCACTTATTGAAATTTTCTGTGACCCTTTTTTAAAAAAATAAACCTTTGATTATGCTCATTTCCAAACTTCAATATGAACAGAAGACAGAGATTTCGCCACTCTGCCCATGTGACCTCAAATCTAATGGAGTGTGCAGAAGCTAGATTTCGGAGGTAGCCCCCAGGGCTCTCCCATCTCCTCTAAGGCTGGCCCACCTCCCTGGATGGGAGCTCAGAGACCACCACATCAATGCCACTGAGGCTACATCCTCCAACTTACAGTCCTCTGACCCCACTCCCACTGCCATCCCTCACCCCTCCAATGTTCCCCTTGGACTATCCACGTACTTCTAACAAGTATAATTTGGGGAGGGGGGAGAGCAATTACCAAAAAGCAAAAAGACTTACCCTGACAACTTAACTTTTCTTTAAGTGAAAAAATGATAAAGAAGCCTCCTGCCCTCTTTCTCTGGATGGTCCATAGGATGGTTTTCTATGGCTTTGGGATCCATTGCCATTGTCACAGCCCCTTCTGAAAGCTATAACCACCTGCTGTCACTGGGCTCAGTCTTTACAAATGAAAGAAATCATGCTAAGTGAAGTAAGTCAAGCAGAGAAAGTCAATTACCATATGGTTTCACTTATTTGTGGAACATAAGGAATAGCACAGAGGACATTAGGAGAAGGAAGGGAAAATGAAGGGGGGGATGAACCCTGAGAGACTATAGACTCTGAGAAACAAACTGAGGGTTCTAGAGGGGAGGAGGGTGGGGGGATGGGTTAGCCTGGTGATGGGTATTAAGGAGGGCACGTTCTGCGTGGAGCACTGGGTGTTATACGAAAACAATGAATCATGGATCACATCAAAAACTAATGATGTACTGTATGGTTACTAACATAACATGATAAAATAACATTTAATAAAAAAAAGAAAGAAAAAAAGTTCTCTCCAAGGCATACAAGACCAGGTCCAGAGATGCCAAAGGCAATAAAAGAGTAAGAACCAGAAAAAAAAGAAAGAAAGAAAGAAAGAAAGAAAGAAAGAAAGAAAGAAAGAAAGAAAGAAAGAAAGAAAGAAAGAAAGAAAGAAAGAAAGAAAGAGAAAGAAATCAAAGCCGTCTCTCCACCTCAATTTGTAGGATATGGCAATCTGCCTTCCCTATATCAGCAGGAGGCAAAGCCTCGTCGCCCAGGGTTGGAAAGCACCCCTGACTCCTGACCCAAGGGAAGCACAGGGCTTGGAACTCTGGCATTCCAGTTTGGAAAGGTTACTGACCTCTGGCCTGGAAAGCACACCAGAGTCAGTGATTATGGCAGATTCCTGTCCTCCCTCTCTTCTTTGAGCCACAATTGTCTCAGAAATAGCTAGGAAGATAATAGGAACTGCTAGCAAAAACTAGAATGCAATCTTTTTACCAAAAAAAAAAAAAGAGCCTTTAACTAATCTAGATACAAAAATCATACTGTATGATTCTACTTATATGAAGTACCTAGAGTAGTCAAATTCAAAGAGACAGAAAGTAAAATGGTGGTTGCCAGGGGTAAGAAGGGGAAATAGGGAGTTATTTCTAATGAGTACAAAGTTTCCATTTGGAATGATGAAAAGTTCTAGAGATAGATGGTGATTATAGCTGCACAACAGTGTGAATGGACTTAATGTCACTGAACTGTACACATACAAAAATGGCTAAAACAGCAAATTTTAGGTTATATATATATTTTAGTCCATTTTTTTTTAAACAGTGGTTTTATAGGGCTTGGCCTGGGCATTTTAATATCTTTTCAATCCTTTCCTACATTTTCTGGTCAGCAATTCCTAAGGTTAAAACAAACAAATAAGAAATTTATAAGACCTTTCCGCTTGAGCGGGAAGGTCTTATAAATTGTCATATTTCTACTACCCCTCAATATGGGGACTTTAATGGGATTATTTCTTTATCAATCGAACTATGTTGCCAATCCAAATAACCCCAAAATTCAGAAGTCTCAAATAACCAAGGATTATTTCTTGTTCTCTCTACATATTCAAAGTGGGTTCATAAGAAGATTTCATCAGGGACCAGGATTGCTGGAGCAGGCTCCACCACACCAGTATGAAGGTAAGCATTGCAAAGCACACTCTGTAGAGCTTCTGCTTTCCTTCCATGCACACCTGGTTGGCCAAAGCAGTCAGAAGGCCACACCTAATTCAAGGGAACAGTGGGGAAAGTGCAATGCCACCACAGGCCTGGAGGGTGAGCAGACTGGAGTGCCCTTGTGAACGCTACAAGGTCCTTCTGACCACTGTAGCCTCTCTCTAGGTTTTGCAAAAATCTTTGCATTATTTCCAAAAGTCAGCTTAGTGATCATTTATATTATAACATAATATATATAATTATACTCATATAATTATATAAATTATGATATATATAATAATCAGAAAGAAACAAAACCTGGTCTCCCCACAAAGGACATCTCCAGCATTCCACACATGCTTCCTTCCCACAGTTCAAGGACAGCCATGCACGGCTGCTCTGCCAATGAACGAGAAGGAGCATCGCCCCTACCCATCACCTTCTCAAGTCCATTCTAACCTTGAGCCCAGAAGTTAGAGGAGCCCAACAGCATAAAAAACATGCTGCTACCTACTTTGTTTGAGGAGGTTAAAAAAAAAAAAAAAAAAAAAATTGGTCTTGGCATCAGAGGAATAAAAACTCCAAAAGGAAATAAACTGGTCTTTAAGATTTATTTATTCTAGGTTTTCTGACCTCAGAAGAGCCTGAGAAGTTTGAAACAGATTTTAGATATGTTGGAAATTCCATAAAATTCATCTGGACAGCCTTCACCCACTGACACTATGAATTCAAGTGCAGAGCCCCAGGCAAGAGTCCCTAACCATTCTATAATGGCCAGATAAACACCCCTGTCTGAGAAGAGTCATCCCACCTAGGCCCTCAGAAAGCACAGCAAGCTCAGGCAGTAAACCCGAGGCATTTGTGCAGCCTGTGCTAAAATGATAGGATGTCTCAGAGGCTAGGCAACATATTAATGTGCAGGACAGAAGTTAGTAGAAGACATGTAGATGGGGACCCTTACATATACACACATTAAATGCAATTAACACAACCTTCATTTGCTATCCTCCCGTCCTCTAAATTACTTTGTAGTAAAACAGTACATATTAGAAAACCTCAGGCATCCTCATGCTTCATATCTTCATTCAGTAAATCCATGCATTGGTAGACAGAGAAACTCTGGCTGGCTCTGTTTTGCATTACTTGCTAATGACAGCTTTGGGAAGATTTTCAACTATCTCTGGCAGATTGAGCAAAATGTTATCACAACCATTAGCTAAAACAGAAAAGAAATGGTATAAAGTAAAAAATCCAGTTTCAATGTTGACAAATACCAGTACCAATGGTATAAGTTGGCACATGAGCATATTCAGCAACTCTTCATTTAATTTTTATTGTTGTTTCCTTCTTGTGATTCATCAGATTACATAAAGAAACATCTCAATGCCCCGTGATAAAGTCAGCTGTTGTTTGAAGTTCACATATGCACTGGCAAACTCTTAGAGACTTGTTTTTAAATAAATCAATGACAAAAAAATATTCTCATCTCTACAGTTACTAGGATTCAGGTTTTAGGAAGGGATAAACCAAGGGACTGAGAAAGAAGCAAAATTGAATTGTTTTATCCTGGAAGTCTATAAACCAAGGGCAGTAACTCAGTGATAAAAGCATGGATTTTAAAGTCACGGATCTAGATTTAAATCTTCACTCTTATCATTTAATAGACACGAGATAATGACCATGTCATAAGGCACATTAAGTCTCAATTTCCTCACCTATAAAATGAGGAAAACAGCATCTACTTCCTATAAAGCATGTGAATGAAATGAGATAGATAATCCGTATCATGCCTTTAGCAGAATGCCTGCTACAGAGCTGTGCTCAGCAAAGGTGGCATGTTATCATTGATAGTGTTTCATAAAATTATAAGGAAGGGAATTCCTTGGCTAGAATCCCGTCATGCCTTGAAAGTTGCCTGAGTGTCCAAGATGCAGAAAGACAATGCAAATCTGACTGACCTTCGCTTCTCCAAACCCCCTGTGGCATAATTTTCTGGCTTCACAGTCTATTCACCTGGAAATTGGGGGTGACAGATCTAGACAACCTGGCTTCAGTGTCTATCTTTGATGTGCATTGAAAACAGTGGTTTTGTCTGTAGAGATTATTCTATTGCTTGAACTCCAGGGAGAACAAGTGAGCACGATGCTAATAAAGCTGTACCTTTGGACTCCGGGCTTCCTGTGCATCTCTTCATGTTTAAGAGCAGGGGACCATAATATACCTTGATGTAAATGCATTAACAACAAGAATAAAATTTGGAAGAGATCGAGTGTTTTCTGTGGCCTCACCCCAACTGACTCATGGCTTTTGGTCCTGCTATTTTGTAAACAGAAAGACCTGCATTTAGATATTTACTTGCAGTATCTTTTCCTCCTTGTAACTAATGGTGTCACCATAACATGTCCTTTCATCTGGCCCCGTAGCCTAAGGAATCCTCTTAAGTTTCTCATTAGGAAGTTAACCGTACACTTTTGGTGCTCAGTCTTATCTGCAAATTAGAATCATCTGGAAAGCTTTTAAAAGTTCTGATGTACAAGCCACACCCAGACCAACCGAAGCCGACTTTCCCACACATACTGGTGTTTTAAAGCTTCCCAGGTAATGGCAATGCTGAGAACCACTGTTGGACTCAACACCCTACATACACCTACGTCTAACAATACATTAAGAAAACAAAGAAGTAAGCCTGAAGATCATTCTATAATCAGTTAATCCTGCATATTTACCTGATAAACTGAAAAGATAGATGTTGCCGGCAATCAAATTGATGTGCACGTGCATAAACACACACAGGCGCAGATACACATGTGTGCACACACATACATGCACACGTACAGGCACATACACCACCTTCTACCTGCCTCAGGTTGCTATGATTTCCAGCTGGGCGAGGTATTTCTGCCCCTTCCTCCTCTAAGGAAGTTTATTATCTGCAGCCACGTCATACCCTCAGCATGATGGTTTAGGAGATTAACTCCTCACAAAAGACACAGTAAGCTTTGAGATACAGAAAAATAGGCAGGGAGGGGCTGCATAGCCAGAAGCCAGGCACTCCCAAAGTCCCAACCAGTGCAGAGGAAATCAGGAGGGAGAACTTCTTCCATATTTGTTACAGTGAAGACTTCAAATAAGCCACAGCAGTTTATGAAATGGGAGGAGAGAAATTTTAACCCAAACTTGTATTTTGAGGACTTCAACTTGATAACATTTGGAGTATTCATGTTGGATTTTTCAGCTTTCGGACTCGACGAGGATACTGAAAACAATGGAGTCCCTACATTTCTCCTTCTGAGCCACATGCACGTTCATTTCTGAGTTCTCTCCCTCTGCTCCAGGTCAAGAGCGAAGACTCTGGATTTACTTTGCACCTCCCTTCAAACCAGTTGGTTTGCATATTTTTGCCTGGCTGAAAAGCATCTTTGTATTTTTGCTGGCCCAGGTCTTGGCAACAGTGTCTCTTGCTGTGACCAGGGTTGAGAATTGTGAGGCAAAGAGGGCCCCTGAATGTGGACCATTTCCTTTCTTAAGACTCAGGATAGGGTACCTGCATCGAAGGTGACAGCAGAAGTCAGGGAGGAGGCCAGGTGAGGGCAGGGACAGAGAAAGACACCTGCTAGGAATGACCGTGGACCTCTAGCGGTTGGTTAAGCTGATTCAGCTTACACGTGCATAAATGAAAAACAGCTTCTAGAAGAAGACAGGGCCTCCATGTGAACATCTGCGTAGCACTCTGTTGTTACAACAGAGTGCGAGACTGGTTAGCTTCTCTCCATGGACCCCTCAGAAGACAAGAGAGTTTTGGGGTGTGGGAGCCAAAGCCCTGAGGGTTTTAGGACCATGACAGATGGCTAGCCCTGGACAGGCGACAGCATGGCTCCTCAGCCTCCTAACGCCCCCTCCTCACCCTGGGGGCTGTGCTCTCTCCCCCTCTCTTGCGCTCCCCTTTTCCCCAATGCCTCTTCAAAGTTTGTAATTATTGGGCCGGCTTGAACATGACCAGATGTGCTTTCTTTTCAAGATTTAGAGATTGTCCTTTAGCTTTCAAGTCCCTTTAGTGAGAAATTCCAGTCTAATTTTATAGACTTTCGGCCTAGTTCTTACCTTTCTTCCTTTAAGACTAGTCTTTTCTTCCCCCTTAAAAAGGTTGTTTCTCCAGTTTCTTGCCCGTCTTTCCCGTGTGCCATGCTTACCTTTCATCTCCAGCTGTCAGTTCTGGTCACCAGCAGCTTATTTTAACAATGGCGGGACTATGTTATACTCTTGCCCTATTGGGTGTCAGGTGGCCCTTTTTTTTAATCAGTTGCCTCTCTGTGGCTCAGTTTCCTCATCTATAAAATATGCATAACAACGGTGTCACCTTAGAGGGCTACTGTGAGGAGGAACTAGTTAATTTACGCAAAACACTTAGAATAGTGTCTATAACTAGCAAGTGCCAGGCAATGTTAGTTGTTTTTTTCTTTTTCTTTATTTTTTTTAATGTTAGTTGTTTTCTATGGTATGTTGTTGGCTTGGAAACATAAGTGGGGTCAGAGATGAGTGAAGGGGTGGAGAAGAAGGAAACCACGGCGATAATCTGAATTTCTCCCTTCCACATAAAGTCCATAATTTTACTGGATGACAGGTTCAAAATCCAAGACACAGATGTGGAATTACTTCCCCATAAGGCCATTAGTTACATTGTATTTGCTGAAATTTTAGCAGTTTTTCAACCCCAGCATTCAAGGTGGAGAGACCTGCCCTGTAATTTAGGCCCCTGAGCTGGGTGGTTCATTTGCTGGAGGTGCCCAGTGTCATCGGAGGATGCACCGAAGTAAGTTGAATGTTTTGCATATCTTCTGAACCACCAACATCTGAGGGCTCAACTGACATCCCTAGCTGGACGGTTGCCTCTGTTGATTAGAGACCTTTTATTAGACCCCCATACCTTCTGAAATGTGCTCCTTTAATCCTCTTTCCTCCACATAATTTATGATCTGTTTATAGTCTCCCCTGCACTGGGCACTTTCCTGTGCCCTCTCTTGGGCTAACTCTTCATTTTTCAGGAGATGTTCTTTCCATTTACTCTGATGACCAGTTGCCCTCTGCCACCTGGCCCCAGGGGGCTGCTATCCAAACACCTGGCTGTTTTGATCTGCTGTACACATTTTTCCAGGACTTGTAATAAGGCATTTAAAAAAATAGTGGTCAGATGTTCCTTTTCATTTTCCCTTCTCCATGGCTAAGCCAATTGCCCCTTTTTGTGTCCCTTAGGAAAATAAGATCCGCAAAGAACCACCTTCAAACTCAAAGAAGAAGAGACCACTGATCAGACTCGGGGCACACAACATTCTAGATATTTTTTCCATCTTCATTTAAGTGAACTTACAGTGTTCTTTTCCTGCCTATGATCTTCTATTAAATGAACATCACATTTTCTCAGCAGTGTCCAGTAATTCTTTGTGCATTATCTGTGTGGAGCTTCCTTTATATTCCAGGCATGGTGCTAGGAGCTGGGGCTAAGCCAAACATGGCCTCTACTCATTATAGCTTATATCACGATCCTTGGCCCCAAGATAACTATGAGAAGAGATAAACAAAAATTGTTCTCTATTTTTAATATGCCTTAGGAAAGTCCCTTTACAAAGCTCCTTTTTCTTAGGTTAACCTTAAGCCGTAAGGAACAATTACAATATTTAGACAGAGTATATGTGTCTCTTACTAAGTATATGTGTACTCCATGATATTTGCATCCAGCTCTAAAGGCAAATCAGATCAAACTGGGGTGATATAGTATTATATGTAGCAGACCCCTAGTGTAAATTGATTTGACCTACAACTTCTGTCTCATTGTGAATAACCCTAAATAGTAATTAAGGGCTGGGTTTTGGAGCCAAAGGGTGTGTGGCATTAAATGTCAGCTCCACCACTCACTGTTTGATTTTGGTAAACTTATTAATCTCTCTGATCCTTTTTTTCCCCTTCTTCTCTATAAAAGGGGATAGTACCAACTATCTCACAGGGTCGTTGTAAATAACTGATATTAATGTATTTCAGATGCAGTGCTTTGGCAATGAGCAATAAATAAATGGTAGATATTAGCTCTGACTGTTGTCATGGTTACATGTGGTATTATACATGTGGTAACGTATAATCTTACCAGAGTATATCGAATCCCACATGCTCTGAGAGTGGTGTGCAGGACCAACTCACTTAGCTAGTGAATAAACTTACTTACCTACCAGCCAAGCAGCTCTGCTGAGTTGCTACTTATTGTTCGTGACTCTTGATGTGGCAGAATCTTTGTTTCCTTGTTAAGGAAACAAATGTCTATCACATAAGAAAGATAAATGCTTGTGTCTTTCAGTGAAAATATAATTTGGGAGAAAGCCAATGAGCAGTATAAACATTTCTATATTTGTAATTTCAGGGAATATTTGGAGATCTTAAACATATTCCCTGTAGATACCAATGTTTTGCTTTACAAATCATGTTATTATTTTACAATCCTTGTAACAAAGAGGATGGCTTTTGCTAAGTGGAAGTGAAACATAATTTCCAACTGAATGAAGTGGTAAGATCAAGGATTAGTTGGCAGATGAAAAAAAAATAGTGGCTGGCACTCTTCTTCCTCAGAGTTTGAAGGGGAAGGGAAGAGCCTAGGACTTCACAAACACACAGGAACTTCTTCTACATTACAACTCCTTAAAACTCAGAGAGGTGAGCCACAGCTTCAAGAAAGAAATAGAATTCTCATCTTCTAACTGCGAAGACATTTTCAGTGGCTTTGTGAATTATCAGCTCTGGTAGCAAATCACAGTTCCTAGCAGATCTATAAAGAATCAGCTAAGACATTTCTAGAGATACTCGTCATGCTGCCAGAGAAGTGTGCACTCAGATCTTCTTCAAGGGCCCCTGTCTTACAGAGCATAGTTGATTTGTGGCTTCTAGCTCCAAGGCCACGATTACCCCAGCCTCACAGCCAGTAACTGAGTATGATAAGGAGAACAAGTATGAGAGCCAGCCCATTCCTGCCCAATGCAGGAGCCTTCTAAGAGACACCCTTTGTCAAGAAACCCATCATCCTGCCTGAGACTTTCTCAGAACTGTGCTACAATCTGAGACCCTGCCTATCCAATCCTTCATTCCCTCTGTCCTTTCATAGATGTTAAACCTGCGATGTGGTCTGAAGACTCTCCCTGCCTACAACTTCTACAACTTCTCCCATCCCTTTTATCTTCACAGGCATTTCCTCCTGTTGGTCTCATCCTGTCTTGGCTGCTTCTCAGAGGATCCAAACTGATACTCCTGTCCACCAGCTGTGATTCAAAATACTTGGGTATTTTAGCCTCCAGATGATAAATCAATTAGTAGTGGTTGCTTGGAGCACTATCTCAGGAAGATTTCTGAGGCCAAGTCTGGACTCCAAGAAAAGTGTGCTATGACTGGTTATCAATGTCTGCAATGGGCATAGAGAGGGATGGGAAGGCACATATGCCATGTATTTGTCCACCACGAGCATAGGGGGTTGTCTGGGCTAGGCTGGACATTTGAACTTCCCTACCTAGGTTATTCATTGTTATAAAATTGGAAAACTGGAAAAGTTGTAAAACTGCAACTAAAATGCAGAACTCTAAGCTTACTAAATATCAAGCACTCTGAATTTTACATCTCCTCTGTTGAACAGCAAGCCAAAAGAGAAGCAAGCTACCTATTTCTGAGACTCGGTTTCTTCATCTATAAAATATGACTTAAATATTTCCTGCCTCCTGGAATTATTATGACGTTTCAATGAAATTACCCTAAGAAAACTTGCAGCATAATATATGGCATTATATAAGATGTTAATGATTAATATTATGATGCCACTTGGGACATAAAACCATGATTTCAAGGTATGTATCTTTATATTTTTATACTGAGTAATAGTTTTTTCAACGCAGCACAGCATGGATTGCTCATGCATTTAACTAAGGGATATGATAAACTCAACCAAAGTAATAACATGGTTGGGTTCTTCCCTCTTCCTCTCGTAATGTGGGAGACTCGCGTGAATCACATTGTTATTAAAAGTTCAGATCATTTACATAGTGTATAAATATCTTGATGGTGAGACAAATAACATTCTTCAAAATATGGAAGGATAGTCCTTTAATTTTTCCTCAGTGATAGTCTCTCAAGCATGACAGCATAAATCAATAATGACCTTATGGCACTCCCTACACACTCAATACAAAGTTCTTATCAAAAGCAATAAACTCTTAGAATTCATAAGGGGCATTACCCTTAAAATGATAGGACTTCCTTTTCTGAGAAAAAATAATGTGCTCTGGTCAGGGCTCTCTGCCAGTTCTTACATGACTACTTAGAACCTTTCTTTTTTTTGGGGGGGGGGTGTTGAAGAATTTTTTTTTTAATTTTATTTTATTATATTACGTTAGTCACCATACAATACATCATTAGTTTTTGATGTGGTGATCCACGATTCATTGTTTTCTTATAACAACCAGTGCTCCATGCAGTATGTGCCCTCCTTAATACCCATCACTGGTCTAACCCATCCCCCCACCCCCCTTCCCTCTGAAACCCTTAGATTGTTTCACAGAGTCCACAGTCTCTCATGGTTCATCTTAGAACCTTTCATTCCTTTCCATGAGCACACCCTAGCCTGTCCAAACCACCCCTAAACACACACACACACACACACACACACACACACACACACACACACACACACACAAAGTTCATAAATAGAAACTTCTAATTTGTCTCCTATTCCACTGAGAAAATTAAGTTATCAATCCTCAACTCTCTAAACTCCCTTCCCCACCCCTATAAACTTGTCTATGTCCACACCCATCTCCACTCCCTTCCAGGCCTTCTTCCAGTTTAAGATTAATCCTTTTTTATGAAGCTTGATCCCTTCTGCTAAGCTAGAATCTGGTTCACTCATCACTCCTCCTTTACTTCAGATTCCCTGATTATACCAGACCTTTCTTCAACAGCACATATACATTAAATCATCTCTCATTTCAAAGAACCTTCTTTTTGACCCCATGTCTCCTTCTTCCATCCTTTCTATCCTGGGCCAGGTACTTATAGTTTCAGGCTCCACCCATATGTACTAGTTGTTCTTCAAATACGACAATCTGATTTCTTATAAGACTCACCCCCTCAAACCATCCTGGAAAAGGGCACCAATGACCTGACTGTTAAATCCCATGGACATTTTCCATCTTAATGTTATATGATTGCTTGGGAGTTTTTAACACTACTGACCACTCCTTTCTAGAAACTTCCGTCATTGGTTTCTATGCTGTCACTGCCTCCCTGCACTCCTTCTACTTCCAATTCTATGCTTTCTTAGTCCTTTGAAAGCTTTTCTCCTTCTGACCGTTCTTTCATTATTCATCTAACAATTAGTTATTGAGCACTTACTATGTGTCAGGTATCCTGCCAGGGATGGGTGAAATGTTTAACAGACATAGACCTTAAATCAGGACCTAAGCACAAAAGAAACAAAGAAGCAAAGAGTCCATTCTACTTAATGTAGTAACCCTAAGCAAACATCTAGAAGGGGTACTTTTCCTGGATAGGGGATTATTTTGGAGGTGGGTCTTGAAGAATCAATAGGAATTTGCTACATGCAGAGAGCTGATCAAGGGAATGAGGCAGGGAATATTCTTGACAGAGGGAACAGTATGTGCAAATGCCTCGAGGCTAAGATATCATGTGTGTTCAGTGAATGTCAAGTGCTTTCGCTTGACTGGTGTGTACATTGCTAAGAGCAAATGGTGTGAGATGAGGTTAGAGAAATAAACAGTGCCCTGATAATAAAGGCCCACTAATACATCTGCTGTTACCCAAATTTCTATACTTTCCAATTTCATTCATTCCTGCTTCTTTAGCCACCCTTTGATGTTTATGAGTCCTAAATCCATAACACTGATCAGGATGTCATCCCTCAGCACTGCGCCCTTATGTCCAAAAGCCAATAGCACACCTTCATCTGGATATCTTACAGGCACTTCTAATACACTGGAAACAAAACTCATTATAATTTAGCCCTCTCACTGCCAAGAAATAAAACAAAACAAAAACCTTATACTCTTCCTATACTCTCTCTCTCAATGCATAATATCTAAAACCCTAAATAAAGCAAGAAACCTGAGAGTTATCCCTGAATCATCCCTTTTCCTAATATAATATCCAGGCAATGAGTAAGGTTCCATAAAATAAACTTCATTAATATTTCTGCTATTTGTCTCTTCCTCTTTTTTCTCCACATCTGACTAAGTTCAGACCCTGCCATCATTCCTTGCCTGGACGATGGCTCTTCACTCATTAATCTCTCTGCTTCTAATTGGAGAGTATCCAGCCTATCCACTATGAAGTACATAGAGTGATCCATCTAAAACAATGTCCAACTTTAATGTTACAAAAAAAAAAATCATCTAGAGAGCTTGCCAAAATATAAATTGCTGAGACTGATTCAGTAGCTTTGCATGGGGCCTGAAAATTTATGTTTCTAGTAAAGCTCCCAGGTGCTGTTAATGCAGCAAGTACACAGACCACAAATGGAATAGTACTGACCTAAAACATCTGATAAGGTTACTCCACTGCTGAAATCCCTCAGTGCCTCTCCACTGCTTACAGTATAATTTGCAAACACTTCACTTTAGGATTTAAGACCTTCATGATCTAGCCACTGTCAACCTCAGCCACCCTGTTTCATAGCTCTGCCTACAGGTACTATTTACAGCTATTCTGAGCTCCCTGTAGCTTCCTGAATTTACTCTTCCTTTGTTCGTTCATTCTCATAAGTCAGCTTGGAATCCCTCTCCCAAGCAGCCCTGACCTCACTGTCCTCTCCCTGGAAAACATCTAATCACCTTTAATTTCTAATGTAGCATTCACTAGGGTCCTTCACGTAAGCCACCTTTCCACCTTGTCCCAAAAGAACTGACAATTCTCTCCTCTATGATTCCACTCCTTTCTATACTTATATTTATCATTAATTCATAAACTCTTCACTTTATTCCTTCATTTAACCGTTATCTGTCTACTTGACTATGTTCTTCAAGGGCAGGGACTGTGACTCATTCATATTTACATCCATATATGTAACACAGTACCCATTACCTGGCAGTTGCTCAATAAATGTTTGCTAAATAAATAAAAATTATGATAGTTACTGTTTATTAGGTACTTACTACATGAAAATCACTCTGCTAAGCACTATACACATGCACATACATATGAATTAATCTAATCCTCACAACAGGTCTATGAGATGGATACACTATAACCTCCACATTACTGAGGTTTATAGAATTTAAGGAACTTTCCCAAGGTCACAGATCTAGTAAGTCACATATCTATTAAGTAACAGAGATATAAAATGAAACTGTGTCTCATTCCAAATTCCAACTACTTTACTACTGTGCCTTCCTGAAAGGGTAACTATGTCACCAATCAGAATGTTGCCAAGGATTCCACCTGAAAATCACATTATTAGTTAAGAAACTTAAACATTAAATTCATTAAATTAAGAAGGAATAACCTAAACATGAAAGACCCAGATAAATAAATCCAGAAAAACACCATACATGGCTTATAAAGGTTTGTATTTCTTATGTTCTTAGTGCATTGTCACTTTAAATTTTAAACAAGAAATTAAGAATACAATGCAATGAATATCTAAGCCTTTGCCCTATACTTTTTAAGAGAAAACAGAAAGTCCTTTCTAATAATTAATAATAATAATAATATATAATGGGATGATTCTACCTTAGCATTTCTCAAAGAAGATTAGCTCCTGGAATGCTCCAAGAAAAACAAATGGTCAAATAAATTTAGAAACTGCACCACATAGTCTGCCTCCTGAAGATCCACAATGAATGCATGTTAAGAACTTCTAGAAATTCTGCAGTTTAGCTTTTTAAAAAAGTTATATTCCTTGACGGTTCCAAATGTATTTGAACACAGAATCCTTTAAGAATGAATGTCCTATAGAACACACTATGGGGAACACTGATTCTAGCCATGTTTTCTCGACTTAAAATAAATGACACAAAGCTGTACAATAGACCTTCTGTGCAACATACCCACTACACTTTGAACTGAGCCAGTTCCATTTGTGGACTCTTTACTTTCATTGTCTTTGAGTATCAGGAGCTGTTCTTTACTTTTCTACTACTTTATTTGCAAATACTTGAGATTGTGTACCATAATTTCTTCACCTGAGAGAGAATTTCATTCAGTTCTTAATACATCAATCACAAAAGAATATAAAATGCTTGAAGGAGTTAGTATAAAAGGTAAACTGGATGGGAATATAATAAAGCTAAGGATAAAATTAGCATTATACTTTTTAGAGCTATGTGCCAAATTTAGCTCTTTCTAATGGCTAAAGCAAAGACGAAAAAACCATAATGTTACAAGTTGAATCGTGTCTTTAAGAGGAAAGCAAACCAACTACCCAGAAGTAACATGGTTTTTCCTGGTACTAAGACCTAAAAGAAATGTCTCCTGTGGTACCTCATAAAGGGGACATTGTGGGATGTGGTGAGCAATGTCCTCGAACACATCCCATGGTAAAAGCAATAGTGAATAGCTGTTGCTGATGAAAACCTCTACTGTGAGCCAAGAGCAGTTCAAATCCCAAAGTGCAATTCAGTTAAAACATTTTGACAAGGGACCAATAATAACGATCAAGGTAGACAGTCCTCTGATGATCTTCTTCAACCAAGGGAAAAACTTTTTATATCTGGAGGAGTGGGTGGACGTGTAACATCTGCAAATGCTCCTTTACAATTATGATTTCCCACAACAGAGATTTTGATAGGGATTGGACTGGACAAAGGTCAGGTACCCAGGTTTAGACAATCTGTGTTGTTGGTTAAAAGTAGATCCATATGCTTTGACATTGAACAGTGGCCTAGGATGGGGTAAGAATAACAGCCAGCTTTAGGAAATGCTGGTATGTCCATAAGGAATATGGATCCATTTGAAGAGATTCAAGATCCATAGATAACCTGGAGAGACATGGAGGAAGGATAGTTCCGCTCAGACTGTGCTGGGCTAACCCATCCCCTTGGCAGCCCTGAGTGAACTCAACAACCTTGCTTGCTGCCCATCACCCATTTCTGGCTCTGTGGAATAATATTTCAGTGATTGTCCAGGGTCTCTTTTGCCCACACTGTTTGACTAACCTCTTTGATCCAGACCAGCACAATTAGTTTCTGCCAGGAGCATCATTGACAATGTATAACATGAAACCAAACCAAGGAAAACAAGAGCAGATTATTTTCCAGCCCTTTAAAGTGAAGCCCAAGAAAGACATGTTTCACAGTACCCTGGCCATCTCAGTGCCTCACCAGGTGATAGAAGTCATGCTCAGGTAAATGTGCTGTGGCTTTTTCTATGTAGCCTTTTGAGACACAGCTATGAAGAATAAAACTGCACCATAAATAATCTGGAACGCTCTTGATGGATAACTTACAGGGCACGGCCCAACACCTGATATGCTTAACAAATCACCTAAAAGTGAAAGAAGTGAGTCATAGAAACCAGGAAATCAGCCTCATGGACTTTACTTAACCTACATAAACTTTTTTCAAGTCATCTTACCTCTATTCTCTGTCTCTATCAACTTTGTTCTCAGTGCAAGCAAAGAGGAATGATACAAAATATAGATTAACTGAGCTAGTTAGGTAATAGCATTTCACTAAGAGAACTTTATAGGGATTTTAAACTTTCCATGACAACTGTCATCCAAGACTGCAATTTGCTCCAGTCATCCATCCTGCTTTTAGTGGTTCTGTGCTTGGAGAACTGGAAGGTAGAGTCTCCTGCTCTCTTCTCTTATGTGCTGAAAAGGACAACTCTCCCAAGTCCATTTATATTTATAAAACACTTAATGAGGGGTCTAAATATAAGGCTTTGATGAACAGAAAATGGCATGTGTGAAAAAGTTAATGAAAGACCGAGTGTATCAGCAAACAGAAGTTCACTATGTTTCTAAGAATGTCTTAAGGTCACATTTTCATTAAAGAAATAATCACAACTATATCGTGACTCGTTTGCAATTTGGTGGCATTGAGGGAGAATTCATTATTTAAAGCAGCAATCACATCTGTGTTGCTTTTTCTCCAGCTCCTAGGAATTTATTTGACTTTGGAAATGGAAAAACCTAGACCACCCATTCCCTTTATTTAAATAAGCATGCACAAAAATAAACGAGGAAGCAAATGCTCTTTCCTAAGTGGAAATTTTCTCATAATCAATAATCATCAAGCACATCTTCTGCAACCCCAGCCCTGTTTGGTCACTACTCACAAAGATTTCACCTTGTTTTATTTTTCATGGTAAAGTGTGATAAAAATAAACCCATGCCTTTTTTTTTAAACTTTCAATGACTTTTAACCATGGTTTACCCAATCCCTTCTCCTAGCCATGATCTTCTCTTTGTCTGATACTGCTCCACCTCCAAAATCTTATACTCCAAAATTTTACTTTCTAACCACAAAATACTATCCCTCCAGCTGTCAAATCTCTAACTCTGAATATCTTTGCTTTTAGATTTCATGTGGCTTGACCTCTTTTTCTCCTCTTAGCTTCATTTCCTTCTTCCAGGATTGATTCAACAAGCCATTACTGCAACTCCTCAATTGACTACCACATTCGCCCACTTAACCTTTTTCCTTGCACCTGCCCTTCAAATTCCTTAATTTATGCACCACCTGCCTTCCATGATTCTATCCAGACCATGCCTCACTCTCAGAAGAGATTACACTATCATCACCTGATACTTGATGGTTTCCAAGCTCTGTTAGTACCACCCAGCACTTTCTTAGCCAAAGCTAGTGAACTTCTCTTGTACTTCATATTTCAATATTTCATCCCTATCTTGGAGCCCCTGACTCCATTCCCTATTTTCTGCTCTCAGGAAATGAGCTTGTCTCTTATTTTACAGAAAAAGAGAGGCAGTCAGGCATGAATCTCAACTTCCTCCTCCTCCTCACCATTGCCAAACGTATCCATAGTCAAACTTCTCTTGGCCTCATTCGCTAACACACTTGAGAACTAAACATCCCTTTTTCTGTACATCAGTTTTTGTCTTGCTTCCATTCTTTGGGGCTTCCCCATGCCTCTTCCTCCTGTATTTTTTTTTTAACCTTTGTTCCTTCCTTTCAGTATACAAATTTTCTTACCACCTTCCAATGAATAAAAACCTTCCTTCAGTTCAGTGTCTTCCTTTAGCCAATTCCTTCACTCCCCCCTCTTCTTCTGGCCAACCTCTAGAAGCTATAATGCATGAACAGTATCTCCATTTCTTTACTGCAAATTCACTTCTCCATCCACTCAAAAGTCTTCCTGTCCTTCAGCCACTTTCCAGAGACTATTCCTACTCAGGTCAATCAAGGGCCTCTTTACTGACCAATCCAGTAATATTTCTCAGTCCTGATTTCAGTAGCCTAGCTACTATGTACTATGTACTCAGTGTCATAGTTTGCACTTCCTTCCTTCTTAAACTTGGGTTCTGTAACAATATTTTCTACCCACTCTTCTCTACTTTGATGTTCCTTTTGGGTTGCCTCTTTCTCTGCCTGATCTGTATTCAGCTTTCTTATTTTCTACTGTGCCTGTTCTCTTGGTCTGTTCTGCTCATTCTCACAGCTTCCACTACCACCTATACACAGTTGATTTCCAGATCTGGCTCCCTAGGTCAGGGCTTGTGACAGAAACCCAGACTAATTATCTGGCTGACTATTACATGTCTCAACTTTGATTTTTTCCCACAAATACCTCATGTTCAACAGGTTCAAAACTTATGATTGTCTTTCTACCTCCTTATACCTCCTAAATATCTGGGTTTAGTTAATGACATCACCATCTATCCAATTCCCAAAATTAAAAACCTGAAGGGGTTAACAGTGACCCTCTAATGGATCCCCCCTACCACTCCAATCAGTCCCTGTATTTGTGTAATTCTACCTCACATATATCTCTGGAATCCTTTTCTATCTACTTAGTTCAATCCTTCATCTTCTCCCACCCAACCTTTAAATAACCTCCAGATTAACTGATTCTGATTGGCTTCCTTTCCTTTAATCAGGAGATAAATCCCATTCACATGTAATATGGTGACTTTTATAGCTCAACCCTATGCTACTCCTCTAAGCTCCATATTCATATATCCAGATGCCTAATCCATGTTACCACGTTTGTGGTAGACATTCAAATCTATCTCAAAGTCAAAAATGTCCAAGATAGAACTTATTATTTGTGTCCCATAATCTTGTTTGTGATATCAGTGAATAACACCGCTGTTTAGCCATTTTGCAAGTCAGAAACCTAAGAGCTATTCTTGATACTCCTCCTTCATCACCTCATATTCTACCCATGATCAGATTATTTCCATCATATCTCTTAATTCTTTTTGGTTTTTTTTTTCAAATGAATTTTTAAAATTGTGGTCAAGAACACATAACATAAAATTTGCCATCTTAACTGTCCTTTTAAGTTCACTAATAAGGATATTCACATTGTTATGCAACCAATCTCCAGAACATTTTCATCTTGCCAAACTAAACTCTGTTCCCATTAAACAATAACTCCCCCAGCGCTGGTAAACACTATTCTACTGTCTCTATGAATTTGACTACTCTAGGTACCTCATATAAGTGGAATCATACAATATTTGTCCTTTTGTGACTGGCTTATTTCACTTAGCATAACATTCTCATGGTTCAACTGTATTGTGGCATGTGTCAGAATTTCCTTCCTTTTAAGGCTGAATAATATCTATCATGTGTATATACCATATTTTGTTTATCCATTCATCTGTTGATGGATTCTTGGGTTGCTTCTACCTTTTGGCTATTGAGAATAATGCTGCTATGTACCTGGGTGCACAAATATCTCTTTGAGTCCCAGCTGTCAATTCTTTGAGGTATATACCCAGAAGGAGAATTGGGTATGATTTAGCATAAATCATATAGTAATTCTATTTTCAATTTTTTGAAGAACCACTATATTGTTTTCCATAGCGACTGCCCCATTTTACATTCCGATCAATAGTGCACAGGGCTCTAATTTCTTCATATCCTCTCCAACATTTGCAATTTTCTAGTTATTTGGTAGTAGCCAACCTAATGGGTGTTAGGTAAACCTCTTAATTCTTAAATCCATTTTTTTCCATCTCCACTGCCACAAGCCTGAGCTATAGGAAGACAATGGAAGCTGATATTCCTAGATCCACTCAAGGCATCTTTCAATACATTATCCATATTACAGATAGAGCAAGTCTTTCAAAAACAAATTTGATTATGTTACCTGCCGAGTTAAAACCCTGTGGTGGATTCTTGTTGCTGTTACAATTAAGATAAAAATTCTTGTCATAGCCTATAGTCATCTAGTCCCTGCCCACCTCTCCAACCTCATTGCATGTTATTTTCCCACTCCAGCCACACAGGCCGCCTTCAGTTCTCTGATGAATGTGGAGTGATACCTCTCACACAGGCTAAAGATCATGGATGTGATTGTATGTGGGTGGTATGAAGGGGAGAGAGAGAAGAATAGAAAAGAAGGAGGTAGAGGGAGAAGGAAATGATCAGAGGACTAGCTAACAGATGACAGTTTGGTTGCTCTTTCTACTAAGAGTAATACTCTCTTTTGGCTAGTATTTCTCAACCTGCTTCTTTGTTTCACTGTGTGGACTGATTTGGAAAGAATATATTCTAATCATTTTTTTTACATATCACATGAAAGAAGACCCTTTGAGCTAAGATTTGTAGCCCATTTCACATGACTCTCAGTTAAATTGGTAGGTATATTAGTTTGCTATGGCTGCCTTAACAAAATACCACAGACTGAAGAGCTAAAACTATAGAAATTTATTTTCTCACAGTTCTGGAGGCCAGGAGTCCACGATCAAGGTGTTGGCAGGGTTGGTTTCTTCTGAAGCCTGTCTCCTTGGCTTGTGGATGACTGTCTTTTCCCTGTGTCTTCACATGATCCTCCCCCTGTGCATCTCAGTCCAAATTTCCTCTTCTTGTAAGGACACCACTCATATTGGATTAGGACCCACCCTGATAACTTCATTTTTACTTAATTACCTCTTTAAGACCCTGTCTCCAAATATAGGTACATTCTAAGGTACTGAGGGTTCAGACTTCAACATATGAACTGGGGGGTACACACTTCAGCCCACAAGAGGTAAATATGTAGAGTTTTATGCTAGGATTCAGCATTTTCCATCCTTTTCCTTTTCATGAGAAGCACCCTCATTTGCATTCCTCACAATAATGCCTGAAGAATGCATTTCAAGTGAGCTAGCTTCTAAACCTGAGGTCTTAATTTAACATTATACAAAGTCTTAAAATTTTTTAAAAAACCATGAGATATCTTACACATTTACTGAAAAATAAAAGATAACTATTTTTTAGCAATCTTATTAGTAAATTTATTTTATTTTTGAATGTAGTGATGATAGGCCTGTTTTTACAAAAGACTTGAGAGTTTATGTCATCTATTCATTCCTGCAGATTGAGCTCCAGGGAAGAGGTGCCAGAAGGGGTCTACTCAAAAATCACAGCCGGAGCCCCTTTGCTTTGTGCATCAACCCTTTGTAACCACCAGGCCTGTTGCCAACTGGGTGATAGATTCACAGCTCTTCTTCTCGCCTTGCCAAGCAGCAGCCTCTCTGGCAAGAAGCCTCTTTGGTCTCTGAGCAGCATAGTTGAGGCTATCACTTCCTGCTGGCATTGTAAAAACAGTGGGCTGCAAAGCCCAAAGGCCCTTTGCCTGCTCCTATGGTCCACTTGGCACTTAAGCCCAGGATCTGGTCCCTATCAGCAGCAGGGACCTACACACACACACACATACCAGACCAGACCAGAAAGGACACTCAGCCAGTGTTTTGCCCCCAAAGAACAGACACTCAATTTCTCTGGGATTTTAAAAGCATCTTCCTTCCCATTTTTGTATGGAGTCGGCTAGGGCAAATAATCATAGTGTTATCAAGAACACATGCCTACTGGGTGCCTGGGTGGCTCAGTTGGTTAAGCGACTGCCTCGGCTCAGGTCATGATCCTGGAGTCCCGGGATCAAGTCCCACATTGGGCTCCTTGCTGAGCAGAGAGTCCGCTTCTCCCTCTGACCCTACCCCCCATGCTCTCTCTATCTCATTCTCTCTCTCAAATAAATAAATAAATAAAATATTAAAAAAAAAAGAACACATGCCTACTATATCTTTGCCAATGAACAGCCCAGGGATCCTGGACCTAGAAGTAGGAGAGGTAGCAAAACAGATCATACTTTCCTTGTTTTACAGCTGAAAAAACTTGAGCAGAGTATTAGGGGTCAAAAGAGAGACTGACACACAGAGATTGAAGGCAGAGCTGGTACCCAATTCCTGTGCTGAATTCTTGCTGTTGACCTGGGATGACTCATCCAAGTGGCTGCCTTCTAGCCCCCCAAAAGGAGATTTACCGATATAATGAGAACTTTCCCAAATGTTAAGGGCAGACATTAGCAATATTTTCCACATTTTCTCTATAAGATTACTGGAATACAAAAGCATTGAGTTTAAGGCGATAATGTGAGAAAACAAAATGGCAGAATCATTAGAACCCCATTCTTCCTGCACAATAACTTACCTTATTTTTATGAAACTATTAGGCAACATAGAAATGTACCAGCTTCTGAAAATTCAGAGGGACATTAAAGTGAAATGTCTGAAAGTTATTCCTCTGAATATCTGTGATCTTTATCCTGGGCTATACATTTTTATTTCTCATTTTCAATCCACTTTTCCTTCATATGAATTTGAAGAAAAGCTATTTTATTAGTGCAATGCTAGACCATCACGCTTGGAACCATAAACATAGATTTTTTTTTTTTAAAGATGAATTCCCTCCACCACGCCCCAAGATCATTTTACAGGGATGCGTTCTTGGGGCCCAGATGGTGGGGCCCCTTAGTCTGAGACCAGACTGCTAACATAGCAATGTACAGGTGAGTGCTCACAGAAAACAAAGATAGAAAAGGACAAGCTTTGCCATATATAATTTGCATGAGTAGATCCTCAGGGGATGTCAGGTCCTTGAAAATGTGCAAAAAGAGCAAGCTGATTTTTTACCATAAGGAACAGAGGTGCAGCAGCCCAGATACGTGACAAGGAAGTTGGCTGGGGGAGGGCCCTTTCTGTTCCAAATCCAGCAGCTGTTCTCAAAGGCATTGTTCCACTACCACTACAGGTACAAGGGCAACAGATTGCCCAGCTCACCTCAGCCTCATTAAGGGCAGTGGGGTTTGACCAAACCCTGACAGAGCTCACCCTAGTAAAGGAGATGGCAAAGTGAGAAGGGTGGGTGTAAATGATCATGTTCAAGAGCTCATACTCTACAGGAAGATAAGCCTTTACAGAAAAGGAAAGAAAAACGCTTTCCAGAGTTCTTACTATTTTTAGTGTCACAGAAAAATATTTACTGTGTTCAATCACCAAGTCTATTGAAGGCAATTTATGTGCATTAAAAAATAAGCTCAGCATTTAAAATTGCAATGAGAGACATTACAACTATGCACACAGAAGCGATTGCACAGAAGTCTGGCAAATTTGGAATGATCCAAACACTCCCTGCCTTATCCTGGGGAGCTCCCTACCACTTACAGCTGTGTGAAACCTTTATTCAACATCCTTCAGCTTGCCAGACACCACCTGCTGTTCTTTTCCAAATGGGAAACTCGAGTGGACACAGCAGCATTGTTACATGTTTAAGTGCTGTGCCATTTGAGTACAATGTGGGGCTTGGACAGATGCAAAACAGCACATTTCATTACACACCCTGCCATTCATTTGATCACTGTTTAATCTTTGTTGTGCACTCCAGGTGTGCTAGATTACGTCCTCGTGTGAAGAATGATAACGTTTCTATCCAGAGAAATGATATAAACAGGTGAAGTTCAACTTCTTTACAACTAAGGTGTCTGTCTGTAAATTCTACACAAACACACCACATGGAATATTTTTTAAAGCTCCACATAACCATCAAATCAAGCACTGATTCTGCTCTTCTCCAGGTGTTATTACCTGAATAACTATAGGCTCTATTCTACAAGGAAACAGGAAGTAAATGCATAGTTTACTATGTAGAAAACTGTACCGAATGCTCCAGATGTTCCCAAATGTTCCTTGGGGAGCAAAACTGCCCCTGGTTGAACCACTGGCTTAGTAGAATTAATGGGGCCTTTTAGGAAACATTTAATTTCTTAACATGGGGTCCTCTTGTCAGGTTTTACAACATAACTAATAGCTTCACACAAAGATGCAAAACTCTTGGTTTCCTTGAGGTAACTTAAATCTTATGCCATCTTATCCCATTCCATCCAAACTTCCTCCTTACATTTATTTAGCATCTTTACAGGAAAAGCACTCTATCTAAGCCCTGAAAACATGAAAGTAAAAACATACAGTCCTTTCACTGAAGGAGTTCAGAATTTGAGGGAGAAACAGAGTGAACAAATGATACAAGAAAGTCCAAATGACCTATAAAACTTGCTTATTATCATTCTTCCATATCCCCTTTTCTTTTGGCCCTACCCCCTCTACATGACTTTTGACTTGGTCTAACCCTGAGATTGCTTAAGAAATTTTGAACATTCCAGCATTCCATCCATCTATGATTTTATTTCTCAGCATAAGGGAACATGGAATTGTCACTGACAGCCGTGCAAATTTCACATGGGTAGTTACAGGTAATTTTGATGCACTTGCCCTCTGCACAGCTGTGGTCTACTCAGACATGTACAAATAAAAGAAGACTGTATAAAAATCCAAGAAGGAGGATGAGGAGATCAGATTTTAACATTTTCATCTTCATTTTGCTTTATTTTTCAGCTTATAGCATGCTAAAGGATCAAAAACCTAGATATTGATGTGTGAAAACTGATCTTTGGTCTATCTGTAAGTTCTGAAAAATGGACATTTTTACCTGCATAACAAGGCCAATTATGGACAACTACTATTCCTAATGATTATCAATTCACAATTAGTAAACAGAAAAAAGAACCATAAGCTCTTCCCATACCCACTCTTCCTCCAGAAATAGTAACTTATCAGTATTGGGATTTTATGAATTTTGGAGTTAGTACCCTTCCTCCAGCCCCAACCCAATGGAGAATGAATGCTTTACAGGACAATAGACTCAAATAAAATCCAAAGATTTCTGCCGCATTGTATTATCCCTCAGAAACATTTTGCATAGTTCCTTGTGCATCCTTCTGTCAACCTTGTGATGTGACATTCTCCTGGTTTTCTCATTCCCTCACTGGCCAAGGCTTGTTTATCTACTTTGCTGTCTCCTCCTCAGGTCAGCTTCTGAATATTAGAATTCCAGCAGGCATAGGCCTGGATTCTCTTCTAACCTGTATCTCTACCTTTTCCCTACACAAGTTCCTGGGTTCAAATAACTGACTTCAGTTGAGGTTGGCTTCAGAGATTGGCTCCACTCCAGACACTCTGTCCAAGTCAATAGTAGAAATCTCATAACCTCTGCCAGTGACTGGTTGAGGGATGGCCGAACCTTAGCCAATTTGGACCAATAAGATGTGGGCAAAGGTTTGCTGGGAGATCCTTGGCCAGAACCTGTTTTTTTTAATTCTAAGAGCCACAGTTGGTCAGTCAGTGTGTGTGTTTCTCTCTCTCTCTGTCTCTTTGTCTTTCTCTTCCCCCTTTCAAATATGAATGAGAAAGTGCATTGCGCTCATGTAAACTATACAAAAACCAACTTTGGGATGCAGAAGACACTGGTGCAGTACAATAGAGAGAAAGAAATATTTGGATCTTTGAAGAGATCATCAAAGTGTTGTATGAACCAAACCAGATCGATATGTGGGCTTCCTCTTACGTATAATTATCAATTAACCTAGTTCTATTTGGGTTTCCTGTCACTTGTAGCAGGAAATATTCTAATTGATGTAATCATCTACATGCTTATAACTCTGAAATTTTTATCTCAGCCATCATATCTGTCCTGTGATCCAGATTCATAGATATAACTGCCTACTTGCCATCTCCACCTGGATATATAATAGTCAGACAAAACTAACTTGTCCAAAAAAGAGCTCCCAATTACCCCTTTCCTTGCCAAATCTGCTTCCCCACCTTTATAAATGTTACCATATGCTCAAGACAAACCACCAGTGTTGTGAACCCTGAACCCATATCCAATCTATCCACCAGTTATGTCCATCCTACCTAATCATCCCCTTAACCATTCCCTTGCTTTTCTTTGTGGTTTTACCACAAGTGTGTGTGTGTGTGTGTGTGTGTGTGTGTGTGTGTTCTTAAAAGAAATCATTCAGTTTTGCTTGTCTTTGAACTTTATTTATGCAGAAGCATACTGTATACATGCTTCACATCTTCTGATAGTCATCCATGTTGACACACATAGCTATATTTTATCCACTGCCATATATTATTTCATTTATTTATACACCAAATTTACTTCTTCTTCGTTAGAGGGGCATTGTGTTGTTTCCATTTTTTTGCTGCTATGAATACTGCCATGTTGCCATGAATATTCTTATACTTCTGTGCTATTATTTAGGTACAAGTTTCTTTGTGAGTATACCTAGGAATGGAATAGCCAAGCCATAGGACATAGGCTTCTTCGGTCTTAGTTGGAAATGACTAAATGTCTCCCAAAGTGTTTATCGCGATTTATATCCCTACCAGCAGCAGTATATTAGAGCTTCCATTTCTCTACATCCTTGCCAAAAACTGGTATCCTCAGACCTGTTAGTTATTGCTGATAACATAGGTATAAAATGGTATGTTGTTGCTTTTGCTGGAATACACCAGATACTCCCAGAAATATGTATGGCCTGCTACCACACCTCCTTGACATCTTAGCTTATGTCACTTGCTCAGTGAGATTTTCCCTGACAACCCAATTTAAAACTGCAGCCTCTAGATATACTGTACACTGTTGTGAGCTGTATTATGTCCCCACAAAATTCATATGCTGAAGTCCTAACTCTCCCATACTGTAGAATGTGACTGTATTTAGAAACAAGGTCTTTAAAGAGACAGTTAATCCAATATGGGCCCTAATCCAATATGAGTGATGTCCTCATAAGAAATTTGGACACAGAGATGTACAGAGGGACAACTATGTAAAGACAGGGAGAAAATGGCTTCCTACAAGCCAAGGAAAATTGCCTCAGAAGAAACCAACCCTGCTCACAGCTTGATCCCAGACTTTAGGCCTTTAGAACTGTGAAGAAATAAATTTATGTTGTTTAAGCCATCCATTCTGTGGTTCTTTGTTATGGTACCCCGGCAAAGTAATATAGACATATAATAATTTTATTCATTTATTAGTCAGAAAAATACAAACACAAACCACAGGTCATTGATTCATTCCTGCCCCAGTAGGGAATATAGAGCAATGACAGTGGACATCTTCTTCTTGACAGTGAAATGAAGATCTTCAACTTTTTATTATTACATATTATATTTAATATCTGATCATTCCAATGAATGCAGCTTTTGGATATCTGTTTCTGTAGTTCTTTGCTACTGCTATTTCTCACTTATAGTGGCTTATTTCCTCATGTCTATAGGAATTTTTTAAATTATGAGTTCATTTGACTTGGAACATCATCTGTGGGATTTTTGGAGACCCTGTTTAAAGTGTATACCTCAGGGAGGATTTGTTTGGCTTCTACTTGCCACTTACTGACTACACCAACCAGGGCCGTCTCACATTAAATATACAGCTTGGAATGTTTTGGCACCAACATGATAGTGTGAATTCAAGAAAGATCCAGCATGAGTGTGAGCTTGTGCTCAGAGATTATCAGAGGAGGCAATTTTCTTTGTGCCACGCAGAGACAAAGTTAAAACAGGTGCATATCCACATCATCTTGGAGGCAATTTTCTGGCATATCCACTGAGCATATTGTTCTGTGTTTGCATGAGAACTCTGTTCTGACTTCCCAATCTGCTTGGGGCTCTAGGCTTTGATTCCTCCTTCGTACACATGTGTTCTATTAAAACCCACTCTATAGACAACCTGCAATCTGTAGATACCCCGGGTAAGTGCCAGGTTTGGCACGTTGCTTAATTCTATGAAGTCAAACTTCCTATCACACCTGAACCCAGAGAATTCCATTTTTCTGCCTCCAACTCAGCTACTTATAAAATGTATGAGAGTGAGATTTTTTTATTTTAACCATCTTACTAGGCATTTTTTAGATGTATATCAGGAAAGGTTTTTCTAATCATCTGAACCAATAATGTCACCAGAATTAAGAACCCTTGAAGACACACACATAGGTGGGCCCTACCAAGTCATAATTCCAAAAGTGTGGCCCTAAAATAAATTTTTTGGCAACTTCCACCAGCTTATTTTAAGGCAGCTGGTTCACCAACTGGTGGTTTGGAATCATTACCCGAGTTGGGTGCCTTTTTATTCATGGTGAAGCTTCTAATTTAAGGAGAAAGCTTAGTCATGCTTTTCTTATACAGAAGGTGTAATACGGTATGTAGAGTCTAAACCTGTTTTGAAGGCATTAAATGCTTGTGTATTTGTTATCTCTGGCTCAGCATTACCACTTTCAAACCAAAGTTATTGTGCTTATAATTAACTGGTGCCTTGAGAAATTCTCTTTCTATCCTCTTAGACATCATTAAAATGGTTATATAAAAAAAAAAAAGTAGTTATATGAATAATGTGTATGGGTAACCTGGGGTTTTTTAGGACCTACTGAGATCATTTGATTTAATCTTGCACATTGGGGTTACAGAAAGTGCAATATAAATTTCAGGTTTCTGCTGCCCCCTGACTTGTTTGAGAGCCTTCAAAATTTACTAAAAGTCCAAAGGAGTAAAATCCTTCTTCCTGAGCAATGGCTGTGATTAGTTTCTGTGATTAGATAACCTTGCCTTATGTTCACAAATCGGACAGACTGCAGGGATGTTACCAGGCCATGTGCTTTGTCTAAGTATCACTAACTGGGATTCTTTTAGTTATTCCATGGGATTTTATGCAGATTCTTTGTAAGTTAGCAAATATGACAGTGACTTATCAGTTTATTGCTAATCTGTCTCTTCCCTTCCAAACAGATATGTTCTTAATAAGCAAGCAGTTTTTTCATTCATTTTTTTCAACAGGCATTGACTGTGTATCTGTCATGTGCCAGGTACTGTGCTAGGCAATGTCAGACCTGTTACTCCTGCCATAGATTTTCATGGCCATTAAGTGTTGAACATTTAAAATACTATATACAGTTCCTGAACTGGAAAAGATAAAATGCTCTAGGACATATTTTAGATATATGAGAAACCCATTCTTACACTCCGCTGAAACACCGTAGTGCAATGTGCCCATGGGGAGCTTTGCAGGGGCCCATGGGCATTATAACCAGTCTTAACACAGGAAAAATAATCAGAGTGTCTACTGGAATGTTGGGAGGATAAAAACCAAACTCCATTCTAAAGCCCTATGATGACACTACTTCGGCCAAGAGAATCAAATAAAGTCCCTCTCAGGTCATAAGAAAACTATTTCTATGTGTAAAGACTAGAAAAGTGACTGAAGTGATTTGAGGTAGTTTTTGAAAGGAGACAAAATTCACTCTTTTCTCCCTGGCTCAAGAGGAATTGTAAAATTATAGAACAGTCTTGAATTTAAAACTCTGCATAGACTTTCTCCAACAGTAAGAGGCCTACTCAAAGATTCATAGACATAGTCAAGTGGGAACACTTTAAATTGAAATGATACCACTCACATTAACTACTGGAAAGACCAACTAGTTATTTCACCAAGGGATCCGCAAGGGCTACTTAAATGAAATGTTCCTTGTTAGAGGGTCCACTACTGTCTTGTGTTGCTTTAGAAAAGCAGTCACAGTCAAACCACTTGCAAACATCTTGACATAGACTAACATTATGTATGTAATTAGATTATTCCAATTCATTTCTCTTATTTTTCATATTTAAAAATATCCACCTCTAGCATCCACCACTCACTCCAGCGTGCAAATTAAGAGAGAGTTTCCCCTTTTAAGAGGTTTCCCCCTCACCTCAGAGTTGTTCAAGATCCTTGGAAGCTTCCTAAAAACCCTTATTGCAGATTCTTAGCCTTGAGAAAATTGGAGTCAGTTCAGCTCACCAGTGATTTTCATTTCTGTTGTTGCTCTTGTGACTGCCACACAAAATCACTGCTAAATTCACACATAGCCCCAAAGGATTTTGCCCATTGTTTTGTGGCTCCTGAGCTGGCTCAGATCCTTGTGCAGGCCAAGCTGATCTACCAAGGAAACGAGATTCTGTTTCCTCAAGGTTAACCCCCCTTGACTGCCAATGTTTTTGTTCTTTAGCTACAGTAACATAGCTGTTGCCTGTGTTCCTAAAATATCGCCAACTTAGACTTAAATGTCCTGATGTTGAAGCAGCAATGAGAAGTCGAGATTTCTCTTTTCTTCATGATGAGTTTCTTTGAGCTAGGAAGGGAGAGTGACATCTTAGAGCTATCGTAACCACCAGAAAGCTGCTAATAACAGTGAGCCTCAAAAAAACACAGGATCATGGCTTAAAGTCTCCTTGAGAGAGGAGTGTTACCAAAAAATGTCATGTTATTCCTTTCCTCCAGGATAATTATCCTAAGGACAAAGCTAGTTCGAGGTTGCTTTTCTCCATCTAGTCTGAGAAGTAACTTGAATATTTAAATGTTATTCCTTCCAGAAAAGAAATTTCAAATCTTCACCTAACTGGGCCTTGTACTTCATTTTCATTTGAGTGCTAACTGCAAACTCATATGCTTTTGCAAATAGCTTCGCCCTTTTTGTTTTCTTCTAAGTGGTAAAGCAAGGACATTATCAGGACGAAAAAGTTGCTGCCCTCCATTGGCAAAGGCCTTGATTTTTTTTTCTACTTGCTTGGAAGAAGTGGCATAGTTGTTTGTTTGTTTGTTCAAATACCGGCAATGTTCTCAATGGTGCAGTTCCTGACAGAATGAAAATAACTTATTCATAATTAGCCTGAAAGAAAATCTATATATTATCAGAAATGTCTGCTAATTGAGGAAAAAAAAATTTTTAGCAGATGTGAATTCTTTTGTGCAGCCTAATTATCCTCTGCACTTTGAAGAAGTGCAAAGGTCAAAAGACTAATATGTAGCTTAATCAGGAAATTATGTAAATTAGCCCAAATCAAGCACATCACATAACCCCTATAATCAGTAAAATATGTAGTTCACTGGCAAATCAAGTGAAACTTCCAGCTATTTGATCAGTAAAAATAGAAAGAGGAGTAAAACCCAGAACATTGGTAGATGTTGTATCTCAGGCAAATGTGATTTTAACATGCCAATAAGAAAATAAAATATAGTACTGGAAAAGGGACATTTACTTGAGAAATACATGAAGATGATTTGTAGTAAATCACTAGAACATAAGCACCAGGGAATAAGGGTTCTTTTTGTTCACTGCTGTAGTCTCATCATCTAGAACAATAACTGGTACATAGTAGGTCCTCGATAAACAATTGTAAATGAATATTAAATTAATTATTGGGTCAAAAATGTCATAGGAAAAACATGATGATGCAAGTTTGAAATGAGAAAACAAAGCTACATAATTTCACATATTTCTTCCTAAACTTACTTTACATCCAGTATATTAGCAATCTTCCACTCTCTGCCAAAAAAAAAAGCCCTATAAAAAATAGACTGAAATGAAAGTAGCTTTATGAAAAATACCAACAATAATGAATTCTTTGTGCTTACAAAAATACCTATAGTAAAGGCAATTCTGCTTTCTTTTAACTCTGGTAATAATAAATACTTCTAAATATTTGGAAATATATGGTATGTTTTTATCTACTTTTCAGAGATGAGAATAAGGCATGAGGAGATGGAGAGATCTGTCAAGAGTCACCATGAAATAAAACTCAAATACAACTGAATTTCAGACAAAGAGTCTATTTCAAAGTCATATTTTATTTTCACCGAATATTTTCCTTATCATTTCTTTCATTAACACCATTTTAAAATGACTTCTTTGTATCTCAGGTAGTAAAAGGAAAAAAAACCCCACAAAACTCTGTCATTGTTCTTTACCTCTCAAAACCTGCCACCCTTTGAAAATGTTTTCCTTATATGTTCTCAGGTGAAAAAATAGTGCATATACAACAGAGGAAACATATACAAGAAATAATTTTTGTTATATAGCTATAATTCACCATATTTCAGAGGAATTTAAAGCATATTGCACATGCTATGACAAAAATGGATTGCTATTGAAAAAAAATAAGTGGGTGAGAGAATGAGGGTAGAGAGAGAATGAGGTGTGGAAGATAAGATGAAAGCAAAGATGAAATTACTATACAATATGCAAATGATGAGGTTTGTGCATTTAGTCATTTGCTACTTGTTTCTAAGCTTTCTAGCAACCAAGACAACAGGAAAACACAACCATATCATTTCATATCCTGGAGATAAACCAGTTAAATGGGCCACAAAAAGCTTTCTTGGTACTGAGAACAAAAAGAAATATCTTTCATTGATCCCCATAATATAGATAGTGCATAATGTTATAAACAACATCTTCAACAATATCTTTCCAGTAAATACAATAATGAGTGCCATGTGGACTTTTAAAAGACATCCTTCAATATGAGGGCTCACCACTAAAGAACAATTCAATAAAGCAGTTGGGGCCAGGGGGTGAGGGGTGGTGAGAGCAACAGGTACTGAGATCAGCGGCCTAATCCAGAAATTGATTTTAGCATATTTAGAGGAGTGGAAAGGCCACAGATTTTTTTCAACCAATCTCTACAAATGCTGTCTTATGAGTTTTGATAAGAACAAAGGGCTGTGTGTTCAATATTCTATTCCTTGATCAGAACTATTTAGTGCTACCAGACCTAGATAAGTATAGTGTCATATGCAGAAATCCAGACAAAATAACTGTGAAGCCCCTTGTTTACAACTATTAAGAATTTCTGAATCAGTAATAAAAAATTCCCAAAAAACAAAAGTCCAGGACCAGACAGCTTCACAGGAAAATTTTACCAAACATTTAAATAAGAGTTAATACCCATTCTTCTTGAACAATTCCAAAATATACAAGAGGAAAGAAAACTTTGGAAATTCATTCTGAGGCCAGTATCACCTTGATACCAAAACCAGATAAAGATACCACAAAAAGGAGAACTATAGGCCAATATCGCTCATGAATGTAGATACAAATATCCTCAACAAAACATTAGCAAACTGAATGCAACAATAGGTTAAAAAAAAATCTGGGGCACCTGGATGGCTCAGTTGATTAAGTGTCTGCCTTTTGTTCAGGTCTTGATCCCAAGGTCCTCGGATCAAGCCCCACATCAGGCTCCCTGCTCAGCAAGGAGCCTGCTTCTCCCTCTCCTTCTGCCCCTCCCCCTGCTTGTGTTCTCTCTCTCTCTCTCTCTCAAATAAATAAATAAAATCTTTTTTTTTTTTAAAAAAAAGCATACACCATGGTCAAGTGGGATTTATTCCTAGGATGCAGGAGTGGTTTAATATTCACAAAACAATCAACGTGATACATCACATCAATAAGAGAAAGGATAAAACCTGTATGATCATTTGAATAGATGCCAAAAAAGCATTTGACCACATACAACATCCATTCATGATTAAAAAAAAAAAAAAAACCCTCTGCTAAGTAGATCTAGAGGGAACACAGTAAAGGCCTTATATGAAAAACCTACAGCCAACATCATACTCAATGATGAAAAACTGAGAGCTTTTACCCCCTGAAGTAGACAAAGATGTCCACTCTCCCACTTACATTCAACAGTACTGGAAGTCCTAGCCACAGTAATTAGACAATACAAAGAAACAAAGGTATCCAAACTGGTAAGGAAGAAGTAAACCTCACTATTTGTAGATGACATGACATTATATATAGAAAACCCTAATGACTCCACCAAAAAACTCCTAGAACTAATAAATGAATTCAGTAAAATCACAGGATACACAATGTGTGGAAATCTGTGAAATTAGGAAAACAATTGCACCAAAACTAATAAAATATCTAGAAGTAAACTTAACCAAAGTGGTGAAAGATCTCTACTCTGAAAACTATAAAATACTGATAAAATAAATTCAAGGCAATGGAAAGACATTCCATACTCATGGATTGGAAGAACAAATATTGTTAAAATGTCAATATGACCCAAAGCAATCTACACATTTAATGCAATCCCTATCGAAATATAAACAGCATTCTTCACAGAACTAGAACAAACAATTCTAAAATCTGTATGGAACCACAAAAGATCCCAAATAGCCAAAGCAATCTTTTTTGTTTTGTTTTGTTTTGTTTTTTAGCAAGCATTTTTCCAACTTTTAATCATTTTATTTTTTTATTATGTTATGTTAATCACCATACATTACATCATTAGTTTTTGATGTAGTGTTCCATGATTAGCCAAAGCAATCTTGAAAAAGAAAAGCAAAGCTGAAGGCATCACAATTCTGGACTTCAAGTCATATTACAAAGCTGTAGTAGTCAAAACAGTACTGACACAAAAATAGACACATAAATGAATAGAACAGAATAGAGACTCCAGAAATAAACCCATGATTACATGGTCAATTAATCTTCGACAAAGGAGGCAAGAACATGCAAAAGGAAAAAGACAGTCTTTTCAATAAACAGAGTTGGAAAAACTGGACAGCTATGTGCAAAAGAATGAAACTGGACCACTTTCTTATACCACACACAAAAATAAACTCAAAATGGATTAAAGACCTAAATGTGAGACCTGAAACCATAAAAATCCTAGAAGAGAACACAGGCAGTAACTTCTTTGACATCAGCCATAGCAGCTTCTTACTAGACATATTTCCAGAGACAAGGGAAACAAAAGCAAAAATAAACTATTGGGACTACATCAAAATAAAAAAGCTTCTGCACAGTAAAGGAAACAATCAACAAAACTAACAGGCTACCCACTGATTGGGAGAAGATATTTGCAAATGGCATATCTAATAAAGGTTTAGTATCCAAAATATATGAAGAACTTATAAAACTCAACACCAAAAAACAAATAATCTGACTAAAAATGGCAGAATAAATGAATAGATATTTCTCCAAAGAAGACATCCAGCTGGCCAACAGAGACATGAAAAGATGCTCAGCATCACTCATCACCAGGGAAATGCAAATAAAAACCACAATGAGATATCATCTCACACCTGTCAGAATGGCTAAAATCAAAAACACAAGAAACAAGTGTTGGTAAGGTTGTGGAGAAAAAGGAACCCTCACATACTATTGGTGGGAATGCAGATTCGTGCAGCCACCGTGGAAAATACTATGGAGGTTCCTCAAAACATTAAAAATAGAATACTCTGTGATCCAGGAATCACACGACTGGGTATTTACCCTACAAAAACATTAATTCAAAGGGATACATTCACCCCTATGTTTATTGCAGTGGTATTTACAACAGCCAAACTATGGAAGTAGCACAAGTGACCATCAATAGAGAAATGGATAAATCAGTGGTATATATATACAATGGAATAGTACTCAGCCATAAAAAAGAATGAAGTCTTGCCATTTGCTATGACATGGTTGGAGCTAGAGAATATCATACTAAGTGAAATAAGTCAGAGAAAGACAAATATCATATGATCTCACTCATATGTGGAATTTAAGAAACAAAACAAACAAGCAAAGGGAAAAAAGGAGACACACACACACACACACACACACACACACACACACACACCAAGAAACACACTCTTAACTATAGAGAATAAACTGATGGTTACCAGAGGGGAGGTGAGTGGGGGGATGGGTAAAATAGGTGATAGGAATTAAAAAGTACACTCATCATGATGAAAAAATAAAAATAAAATAGAAAAAATGGTAGGTAAAAAATGGGTGGAAAAAATGAAAAAAATAATTAAGAACTTCAAGATTACTATAGCAGAATAATAAATTAAGTACAAGGCGCTTCTGAAGGTGGGGTCCTATGTAATTGTATAGGTCACATATCTGTGAAGCCAGCTCTGTCCATATGCTTAAACCTTCTTTCTCAAGGAGCTTCCCTCTTCCCATGGGAAAATCCAAGATTCTTCCAGTTTAACTCACAGATGTATCAACAATCATAACATGCAGAGCTCACTAACACAAACATGGCAAAATTTTAAGCCTGAACAATTATAAAAATAGATATTATTCAAATGCCTAACTTGGCCATTTTATTTATATGTGTGTGTGTGTGTGTGTGTATACATCTGTAAAATGTGTGTGTATATATATGTGTGCATATATATATACACACACACACACACACACACATATATATATATACCTGTAAAATGTTTACCCTTGAACAATGAAACTTCCTTGTACATACTCCGAAATGGACTGCTTCCGTGGATCACTATGTCAAAAACTAATGATGTATTGTATGGTGACTAACATAACAATAAAATTTTTTAAAAAATTCAAAAATAACAAAATGAACTGCTTCCAAAGTATATCCTGAATAACCAAACAAGATACTTTCCTGAATAAGTTAATTATAATCCCGTCAATATTAGATGTCTACCCTCCTATGATGACTCTATTTTTGAGTTATCTTTCATTCCTTCCTTCTGGCAACTAATAGATAGCAAAGCTCATTGCTTATTGGGGTCCTTCTTAGATTATGACTAGAGCCACTGCATTTGTTAAGTAAAAGGATGTAGGATCTTTTATTCTCTTTAGGTAAGAGGGAGGATGTATCTAGCACACTCAAAACAGGAATCAAGTTATTAAGGCAGAGGTTCAAAAGAAGAGAAGATGCAGCATATCTATGGTTTATGCATGTGGAAGTAATATCCCTCATTTTCTTTCCTCTCATGCTTTCTTAAAGAATATATTCCACCCAAAGGAGCAGCCCTACCAGCTCCTAGCACGTGACCCAGTTGGTGTGTGTTAGGATGTATGATGAGAAAGAGAAGGATGATTGATGATGATGCATTATTATTACCCTGGGACACATTATATACCCTAGAATACAGGATACAATATACACTTGTCAAATGACTTAAAGAATTTCTTAACTCTCTAATTAAAGGAAGCCCAGAGTTAGGGCACACTCTGGGTTAATTCACTAACTCAAAGATGTCATCAAAGACTCAGGACTTGTCTCTTTTTTTCTGCCCTTCTTGTATTCCTCTCATAATCAGGCCACCAACAAGATGGCTGCCATCATTCCAGGCAACGCAAGTAGACAGAACAGTATGCAGAGGACATTGTGCCTCATTCTGAGGACTTATGAATCATTTCCAGAAGTGCTCCAGAATATTCCTTTATGTATCATTGACCAGAATTAGGTAACATGTCCATTCCTAACCAAACTACAGGAGAGGGGAATGGAATTACAGTGATCAGCTGGGGTGGGATGGATGCTAGATAGTCAATTGCAATGATCTCTACCGGGGCCCTGAGCCACTGCTAAATAGACCACATCTGGACACAAGAACTAAGAGGAACCAATCCTTAGACACTGTTGAGCCATTGAGATTCTTGTTCTCAAATATTTGAAGTATGGGGCACAGAGTCTAAGGAAGTTGAGAGCTAGCTTATATTAATGGCAGAATACCAGATTAAAATTCCTTGAACTTAAGCTGCTGAGGTCCTCAGAGCCACCCGAGTCTCACCTCTCCTGGAGGCTGGTTGCTCATTTTTTCTTTGATTTTCATAACACTCCTTAAAACAAACCATCTTCAGTTAAGCTAATAAGTAGGTGTAATTTCTGTGCAAATAGAATGCTGTGTTTAAGATAGCCTTACTAGAAATTAAGATCCTAGAATCCAAACCACTTTATGGTCATATTATGGTATTGTTTCTGTCTGAGCTTCAAATTTAGTGTGACCAACGCTCCTAGTTTGCCTGAGACTGAGAAGCTTCTGGGACCTAGGAGTTTTAGTGCTAAAAACTGGGACCATTGGTCACCACAACTTCAATAACAGAGTCTATACCAAATTCATAAAACCCCTCCCAAATCCAGTGTTAGAATCAAAGCTTGAAAGATGACCAAAAAAATTATATACCTACAAACTACCTTATATTCTTACTTCCAGACTTCACTACAGTTTTAAGGTACTAAATACTGGTTACATTCAGTCCAGATCCCAACATGGTATAAAACTCATAATGGCAGTTCAATAGGCATTGAGAAAATTAGCCCAAAATGAGTACCATTATCCCTAACACAGGGGAGCAGCTTTCCTAAATAAAATGTACCATTATGTTAAAGTCAAAAAACATTTTCTGAGATGAAAAGAAACATCCTTAAAGAGGCCTATGACCTGAAAGCATCCTTTCACACAGGAAGAGTTATCCTTGGTGTGATCCAGGCTCTGGTGAGGCAGTGTTGACTTATGAATAAAGTAATCGTGATTAATAATACATTGCACTTCCTCATGAAATAGGATAAAAGGCCTCTTGTTGCCTTAAACAACCACAAGGAGGAAAATATGACAACATTAAGCAAGGATAGTTAAGTTGTCCTGAGAAATACCCTAAACGTGTACTACAAAATGACAAGAAAATGGGATTCAATAACCAGGGGCTCTTAAGCCATTTTTCTCCCTGTCTATAAGAGCACAGTCAGGGACGTGACAAAACAAAACTCATTCTCTCTCCCTGTAGATGTGAAAGGATCTTATGTGTAGCTATGGCAGAAAAGACACCAAGATAAAGAACAGCAAAACCAATTACACCTGAGGCTGTGAGCAAACTAGTGGAATCATATTAGATTCAGTGATAATATCAGAAAAAAGCCCAGGCCTTAGCCTACATATTATTTTACATCAGAATTAGCAAGTTACTCAAATTTCAATTTTTTTTTTATGGAAAGCAACTCTGATCTCATCAGGCCCATTCTTCCTCTCAAGAGTTCATACTGCCTAGTAGGACATAGCTCATCAATGACAATTTTATTCATCTCCCTAGAGTCTTCCCCACTTAAAAATGCAGCATATTGGACACCAAGAAATATGTGTTGGATAAACATCTGAAGGAAGTGAACAAAGGGGAAAGAAAGCACTAGTCAAATTGAAGAAGTTGCTAATGACAAAATTTAAACTTAGGTGTCAAACTTTCAAATAAAAGCTAACAAGAAAATATTTCTGTATGAAGATATGTGTATATACATATAACTGCATATACATATATATATACATATAAATATATACATTTCTGCTTCACCTCTCTCCTGAAAGGATATGAAACAGTTGATAAAAGGAAGACTAATTAATTAGCTAAGATTTTTAATGGTAAACAGGAGAAGAAAAGTAAATATTCAAATTATAACAAGAAGTCAAGGGGCTGTGATTGAGTGAAAAGAACAACTATAATCTTCCTGACAAACAAGACTAAGAGGAAAAAGTGATAAGTCACATAAATCATTTTGATCTGAGAAGAGGAAACACACTACTTTCTCAAGGGAGATAAAGGTTTTCCTAGAACCAAACTTGGATAGAAAATTCCCATGTAAGGAGGGAGCAGGGATCACTCAGTGACTTAATGGACAATATCTTTACAATTTCAGGGTAAATGCAGAAACATCTGAAAAGATGGCACGTGATGAGGTTTAAGCAACAGTTAAAACAGTCACTTTACTTACCAAGAAAAAAACTAGGTTCACATAGCTTGGTCCATAAATAAATACACAGAATCAGAAATCAATAAAGGAGACACACAATCTTGCATAGAATTTGATATTTTTTTCTGTGTAAGAGTAAAAATGTATAATTAATAGTTAAAAGTAACAATTTAAACAAACACATTTATACACATTTGCTACATACCTGATTCTGGAATAAGTCCTTTACCAATATTATCTCATTAGCATTTGCAATAACACTATCTAGAAAGTAGTTCCAATGTTCAGTAAGAAGAAAATCGGGACTCAGAAAGGTAAAGAAACTGTCATGCAGCAAAGTCAGAATTAAATCTCAAGATTCTCTGACCCCAAACTATTGTAATCATAACTTCTATACCTTTCTGCCTCCCTTAGTAACAAAGTTAAGCCTGAAACCCACTTGTTTCTTCATGTAAAATACTGGACCAAAAAACTCAAATATGCATTTTTTAAGAGGGAACATGGAATAACATTTGGAAAGTATATTTAGAAAAGTGATGATTCTATAGCTTTAATATTCTATCATTTACTGTCTAAACTATACTTTGAGTCCATTTAGAAGACCTCATACCTGAAAAAATTACTTAAAGGAATTTGCCATAGATCGGAGCTTCCTAGTTAGAATGAGCTTTGAAACAATTCTAGAAAAGAAAAAAGAAATTCACCTAGAACTCTAGGCAGCTTATTAGTTGAACTGTTACGCAAAGGGCTGATTACAAAGTTCCATTCAGAAAAGGATCCAGTGTCTATAAAATTTTAATCATTTCTCTGATAAGAAATAAACTTTACATATGTCCTCCAATCTCTAACCAATACCATGCTTTATTTTTTATTATGTTATGTTAATCTCCATACATTACCTCATTAGTTTTTGATGTAGTGTTCCATGATTCATTGTTTGCATATAACACCCAGTGCTCCATGCAGTATGTGCCCTCTTTAATACCCATCACCAGGCTAACCCATCTCCCCACCCCCCTCCCCTCTAGAACCCTCAGTTTGTTTCTCAGAGTCCATAGTCAGTACCATGCTTTAAAGTAATGTTGATCCCCTGATTACATCACTATTGGTCTTAAAAGCCGAATCTCCCACTGGGATTAACTATACTATAGTTGGGGGTTTCTTCCCTTCCCCAAAGTAATGAATATGCATAGTAAGATACAATCTCTATGTTCATAATTAACTTCTTCTGACTTTCTTTTTTCCAGCTTTATTGAAATATAATTGATGTATAATGTATAAGTTTAAGGTGTCCAATGTGTTGATTTGATACACTTCTCTGTTGTGAAATGGTTACCATAGGAGGGTTAGCTAACAAAACCATTAACTTAAATGATTACCATTGCTTTTTAGTGGTGAGCACATTTAAGATCTACGCTATTAATAACTTTCAAGTATATAACACAGTATTATTAATTATAATTACCATGCTGCACATTAGATCTCCAGGACTTAAGTTATAACTGGAAGTTTGTACTCTTTGACCGTTATCTTCCCATTTCACCCACCCTCCAGCCCTGGCAACCACGATTCTACTCTCCATTTCTATGTGTTCGGCTTTTTTAGATTCCACAAATAAGTAATACCATACAGTATTTATCTTTCTCTGTCTGTAAAAATGTATAATGCCCTCAAGGTCCATCCATGTTGTTGCAATGGTAGGGTTTCCTTCTTACCCGTGGCTAAATAATATTCCATTCATTATCTATGCCACATTTTCTTTATCCATTCATCCATCAATGGATTCTTCCATTTTTTCCATATCTTGGATATGGTAAATAATGTGCTGCAATGAACACAGGGGTGCAGATATGTCTTCAACATCCTGATTTCACTTCCTTTAGATAAATATCCAAAAGTATGACTGCTGTATCACATAATAGTTCTATTTTTAATTTTTCCATAGTGGCTGTACTAATTTACATTCCCATCAACAATGCACAAAGGTTTCCTTTTCTCCACATCCCCGCCAACACTTATCTTTCATCTCTTTTGATTTATAGCCATTCTAACAGGTGTGAGGTGATAGATAACTCATTGTGATTTTGATTTGCATTTCCCTGATGATTAGTGATGTTTTCATGTACCTGTTGGGCATCTATGTCTATGCATGCTTACTAGCCATCTGCCATAGCTCACACTCACCACCATCAGGAGTATGCACAGAAAGGCAGCCACAGGGTGAGGGGGTGTGGGAATGGGGCACATAGCATGCTGGGGAGTGCCTCTGGGCCAACTGGAGAGATCTGCTCAGCAGATATGCCTAGCAGCTTGTGGGAGGGCTTCTTGATGGAGTCCATTATGCAGTTAGTAGAATCCACATCCCTTTAATGCCCTCTGAGAATCCTATCTGCCACTCTTCCAGCCTCTTCCCACCCCCCAGTCATTCAGCACATGACCTAGTATTCTGGATGAGGTGAGAGAGAAATGAGCCTCTTTGGCAACATCTTGCACAGCTGGAGAAGCTAGGCACCCACTGACACACTCTCACTTTCCCCCAGCAGAAGAAATCATGGCTGAGAAGATCTCTCTTGGCACTGAAATGGGCCACCTTGGGGGAGAGGGACGCTAGTAAATTCAAATGCATCTGTTATCCCCTCCAATGCATTCAATCTCCTATTTTTTTTTCAACAATAATTCCCTCCTTTTATCTAATGTAAGTGGATTTGGGGTTACTCTGTCTGACAATATTAATTCCAGGGATGAACCAAAAGAGGGTTAACTCCAAAGTAATCTAAATCACAAGCCTCTAAGTTAGAGGTATTACTGATATTTCCCCCTGATTTGTCTCACATTATTTCAAATAAATGTTTATATACTGATGAAAGCTATACTTATATACTTACTGAAGACATCCCATCTACATCAAATTTAAAAATCAGATACTACAGGTGATAATACAGATATCTGGTTCCCACTGGATGTTCCTTGATCTCTTCACTTTTTTCTGGTTTCTTCTGTGTGAGAGGGGTGACATCTGGGCTTTCTTGATCATGGAATTTGAAGCCACTAGAAATTTAAACCCTGAACTAGAAGTCCCGATGTTTTCAATTATCAAACTACTGGCTGTTAGATCGGGTCCACTGTGTGCATTGTCAGGAAGTGAAATTATAACTGCAACTGCGGTGGTGAAGTACGTGTGTCGCACGCAGCTGCAGAGAGCATCCTCCCCTGGTTTCCTCTCTGCAGGGGGCGGCATGCGTACTGGAAATGACTAAGGGGCTGGGGATGGCGCTAGGTGCCACCTGACTTCATTATTAACTGTAGATCAAAAAGCAACACAAATTTAAAATTTTAAAATTCCCTTACTATTCTGGATAGCTAAAAAGGCTGTCAGCTGCCATTATAGCTAACAAATACTGTTTTTAATAATGTGGGTATTTTCAAACACAAACAATGAATCATGGAACACTACATCAAAAACTAATGATGTACAGGTACCTCTGAAATAAATAATACATTATATGTAAAAAAAAAAAAAAAAGAAGAAGATAGCAGGAAGGGAAAAATGAAGGGGGGGGAAATCGAAGGGGGAGACGAACCATGAGAGACTATGGACTCTGAGAAACAAACTGAGGGTTCTAGAGGGGAGGGGGGTGGGGGTATGGGTTAGCCTGGTGATGGGTATTAAAGAGGGCACATATTGAATGGAGCACTGGGTGTTATATGCAAACAATGAATCATGGAACACTACATCAAAAATTAATGATGTATGGTGATTAACAGAATAAAAAAATGTGAAAAAAATAATGTGGTTATTTTCAAATGCACAGAAGCATATAGAACAAAACAAAACTCCTATCTCTTGGATAAACCTTGACACTTTGAAATAAGAACATTATTACACAAACATAGATACACATTGGAGTTGCTTGTTTCTCAGGTTTTCTGCTATTGCAAATAATTCTGCAGCATGTATGTGAACGTATATATGTATGCTATATATACATGCATATGTATACACATGTACATATGTATCATAATAAATACACACACACATCACAAATATATCCTTCCAAATATAATGTTTTCCCCCCTGTGGTAAAATCTGGTCTGCTAGTAATTCACGGGGCAAAGTGTAATCAACAAAGCCACCATGTGCTAATAGTCTTTGCAATGAAGGCAGTACATTCTACAAATGCAGAGAATCACCATTAATTCTAATCCTGAAAGATTTAATGGTTTCTTTTTCTTTGAGAGGAGTTGGCACCAAGTCTTATTCTTGGGAGAGAAGTACAATGAGCCCTTTCCCCTATGTCCTAACTTTTTCATGCTTTTGTCTATATTCCTAGATTTAGTAATCAGTTTGTCAAGCTTTTCTATTTTTCAGGAGAAAATATTTAACAGTAGAAGTAGAAACAACACTCATTCCATTTCATACTGAAACAACACCTTGTAGCATGTTTGTGTATTTAAATGGGGGGGAAAAACAGGTCTCTTTTAGAATTTTTCATCAGGGCATCTAGTCCTTCCAAAAAAGTAGCACTCTATCAATACCCAGCAGCATGTTTACCTATAAATCATATTTGTGCATGCATGCTTATGTCAATCAATAGATATACAGAATACACAGTCTATATTTATGAGCTTGGTTATTGACTCTTTTTTAAAGCAAAAGTCACTTTTTAATCACCAAAACTGTACTTCTAAGTGTCAGAAAACACACCCTTTTAATAAGCACTCATCCAGCTTTTGCGTTATGTAAGTAGAAGACCCCAGACCTTCTACTACAGTTATACAGCCTTGAAACTGAACTTCCAAAGTTGTTAACTACGGTCCATCCACTAGTAGTATATCTCACAGCACTTTCATTTTGACATTCCACAGTGCATTACTTGTGAATTATGAAAATAGGGAAAAGGGAAATCATTTCCACAAGGTTTTCTCACCAAAATATAGATATATATATATTAAGTACACCTCCAATTAGTTTGCCCCTCTTACATAGTGCCTGGTTGCCAGGAGTTACCACTTTCTCTTTTGCATTCATCCCTGGAGGAAGAATGTAAGACACAAATGAAGACATAAAAGAATAATAAATGCAAATAGATTCTGGGATAAAATCAATTTTAAACCATAGCAAGGGCACTAAACTTGTATTTCATTTCTTTTACATTTTCCTTCTGAGGGCAAAATTTGGCTATTGCAACTTTAGCTGTTCTACCAGAAACATTTTTTTTACTGGATCTTTAGAAAAATATATTCAGCCACTGTAATTCTTCTCTACCAAGGAAAAGAGACTGCTGGCTAAACACAAGAACTTTCCACATGAAATTAATTGATCTAGCAAAAGAGAAGTTGAAATAACAATATTTTTTTTACTAACACTGGATTGTCCTTATGAGTTTGTGTGTTTATATGAGTGTGTGTGCTTATCAATAACAAGAGGAGCAGAAACATTGGATAGGAAGGTACACAGAGGGACTTGGAACCCAGGACTTGTTTGACTTAAAGGAAACCCAAAAAATTTCTAAATTTGCAAAATAAAATGCAAGCTGCCTATCCACATACCAAAAGCCTTCTTGCCCTAGCTCTATAAGCAATAACTACTAAAATGGCATTGAACTAGGAGCTTATTTTCCCCAAAACATCCTGTAAATTGGTATGTTTATATTTTTATTTGGGTCTTATGAAGAATCTCAAATGACAGCAGGGAATTTTTAAATTAGAAGAGCTTTTCGTTTGCTTTAAAATCATTTGAAGTACCACATCTCAAAAGTAAATACTGTTAATATTCACTGTATTTGCATTCAGTGACTAAAATTAGGTGAGAATTTTTCAAACTCTTGACACACATTGCCAAACTGCCCTTTAGAAAGGCTACCCCAATTTACTTTGTCACCATCAGTGTATCAAAATGTCCATTTCAATGAGCCACTGGGGATATTAAAGGATATGTTCATACTAAGATATTAAAATTCCTTTTATTTTGCCAAAATCCTTTGATCTAATTCAGGTGTCACCAAACATTTTCTGTAAAGGACCAGACTGAATATTTTAGGCTTCTCGGGCCATACAGTCTATCGCAAGAAACCAACTCTGCTGCTATAGCTTAAAAGAAGCCATAGTCAATTTGTAAACAAATGGGCAGACTGCGTTCCAATAAAACTTTATTTACAAAAAGAGGCAGCTGGCCAGATTTCATCTGTGGGCCATAGTTTTGCCAACTTCTCTCAAAATTCTATGCAGTCATTTTTAAAACCGATCTCTTGGCAATTCTCAGAAAGAAATATACAGAGAGTTGTGTGTGGGGTGTGTGTGTGTGTGTGTGTGTGTGTGTGTGCATTCTTATTGTAATACCTATAAACAAGTTCATTCATCTAAAGAGAACAAAAAAATAAAAGGGCAACTTAAAATTGACAGTGTAGAGACTAACTTCCCAGAATCATATCCATCATCACCATCATAGCTAAAGCTCTTATAGTACTTGACAGCTTACAAAGCATTTTTCATTCATTATCTCATTTGATCTTCAAACACAATTAAGTAGCTCTCATTATCCCAGTTTTACAGATGGGGATACTGAGGCTCAATTTACTAGCTGAGACTTAAGGCCAGAGGCGGCTTTTTACCTTGGCTGCTGGTTAAGTTATACCAACCAGAAAGTCAGCACTGATAATTCCTCTGACAGAGTGCACGCAGCCAAGTGAAATTACACCCATATCTTACCTCAGCTTTTCAGGTAAGTTGTTTGTTTTCTCTTTAAGACCTGAAGCTTTTGTCAGCAGGAACGGATGGTAATTAGTAAGATAAGAGATTGATCTTGTATTCTTGTCTGCTAGTGTCTGTTTTGTGCCAGGATTGCCCCTGTGGCGCTAAGCCAGAAAGTAGGAAGCAACTATAAATATCTAGGCAAAAGACTGAAAAATAAATTCACAAGAAAGAAAATCTATGATGAGGGAAATTGTAAACTAAATTTGAAGATATAGTCACAGACCCTATGAGTTTATGCAGTGGTGAAGTCAGTCTTCTATTCAGATAGAATAGCAAAAGAGAACTACAATTTTCTCCCTGCAAAGAGTAGAAGACACAAGCAAGGATGCTAAAACATATTGAAAGAGATGGATAATTTTGCCTTAACTAGAGAGTCAGTGTTATTCTGTGACCACAAAGAACATTCTGCTGATTTTGACCATTTTTCTCTTCTAATCCAAGTGTCCGGGTCCAATGCACTGTCCTTAGGTAGACACAAATCAGAGTTAGGTATAGCTCTCACCCTCCAGGGCATGTTCTCTGAAACTAATCATCCCTCTGCACCTTCACTGGTAAAGGACTCTTCTGTTCACAGTAGTTGACAGCCAGGCTGGTCTATGGCTGCATATTTCCCACGGATTCCCTGTTGTTCTCCAGCACTTGAGGCAGAGCCTTTAAAAATCCCTCAAAAAATTTTCCTCCCACATTTTCCAGTTTCTAAACTCAGCTTACCAAATAGCAGCTACATGGGTATCCTGATGCTGTCTTTTCTTTGCACTCAGCAAGTGAGGTTGTATTTTAACCAGCCAATGCTCTGATGCCACGTTTTCAGCTCTACTGCATGTAGATGGCTATGCTTTCAAAGTGCACACACTTTATGGACAGTTTCCTAAGACAGCATTGCATTTTGGAACAAGAGCAAGCCCAAACACAGTCGAGACCATTCACCAGAATGCAGCAGAGAACTGCGAAGATTTTTCTTGGAAACAGCCTTGAAAATATTCACAGAATCCTGCTGCATAAGCAGTGTGAAGTCCAGTACTGAGCTAATACACAAAATGGGCAGAACTGAATTGGAAGGAGAAGGGTAAGTTGCAGGACAGCTGGAAATCAATCTCTAGGTGGTAAAGCAACAGTGTCTGGAGTAATTTATAGTTCCAGCTCCTTCCATTAAGTTATGTAACCTCAGCAAGTGAGTTTGGCTCTCTAGGCTGCATCTTCTCCATATAAACATGGGGAAGACAATGCATTCTACAATGTTTGTGTGAAGATGAAAGGAAAATGAGCTTTCTAAACTGGTAAGGTATTATACAGCTATGGGTCTTGCCCTACTAGGGATCACTAGAGATGTCATAAATTCTTCTTGTGCAGATTTATCAATACCATTTAAGAGAGACACTGCACATCAACTAGCACTCAGTAGCATCAGCATGAACACTTGGCATGTAGCCAGTTCACTTGCTTGGTTGTGACTTAGGCAAGAAGCTATACAATAGGGGGGAAAATAGATTGTATCTATGATTCCAGAGGTGTAGCTTTATACTCAAGAAAGAGCTGAAATCTCAGGATCGGGTGAAAAATATTTAGAAGAATCAATCATAGTGCCCAAATTTGTGTATTCTTCACATAAAGTATTTGATTACCTCCATCTTATACTTACTTTACTGGCCCTAAAACAAATAAACAAACAAAAACTGATTCTAAATGAAGGAAACTATTTATACGGGGAAAGAATCTGGAAGTACTCTTTTCTGGCCATTATCATCTAAAAATATATGATATAACTGTACTGGATTGAGCCATACCCAATTACTTTTTTTAATAGGTCAGACACACTCAAATATCTGCAATTCTGTAAGGTTCAATACAATAGATCAGAGATTGAACTCAATACGATGCAAATGACCTTGTCTTCCATGAGTTCACAATCTAATACTTGTTAAAATGTGTCCCACATAATTTACTTCTTATTACAGCTTTTGTTACAATTCATTAAGTGCTTGCTTAAATAAGGCACCTTTTAAATGATTTATAAACTTATACATTCAAGAGGTAGTGTTTTAAAGGAAGTAATAGGGTCTATATCATTTAAATAAATTCTTAAAGGGAACTACTCTTAAAGGGAGCTTTTTTTTCCCATTTTTTTTTAAAATAATGGAACTCAATCTCCGTATTAATGGGTTCCCCAGAGAAATAGACCTACAGGAGGTGTATGTGTGTGCATGTGTGTGTGAGAAAGAGGGAGAGAAAGAGAGGGAGAGAGAGAGATTTATTTTAAGGATTTGGTTCATGCAATAATGAAGGCCACTAAGTCCAAAATCTGCAGCGGGTGTTTGCAGGCTAGAGACTCAAGGAACAGCCACATTGCGATTCAAGTCCAAAGGCCATCTGCTCCAGAATTCCCTGTTGCTAGGGCTAGGCCAGTCCTTTTCTGTCCAGGCCTTCAAATGATTAGATGAGTCTCACCCACATTATGGAGGGCAATCTGCTTTACTCAAAGTCTACCAATTTAAATGTTAATCTTACTCAAAACCGCCCTCACAGAGACATCCAGGATCATGTTTGACAACATATCTGGGCACCTGGGCCCAACAAGTTGACAAATAAAATTAACCATCATAGGGGTGCCTGGATGGCACAATCAGTTAAGCATCCTACTCTTGGTTTTAGCTCAGATTGTGATCTCAAGGTCATGAGATCGAGCCCTGCAAGTCTGCTTAAGACTCTCTCCCTCGCCCTCTGCCCCTCCCCCCTCCCACACACTCTCTCTCTCTCAAATAAATAAAAAAATCTTTTAAAAAAATTTAACCATTATAACCTCAAGCAGAATATCCTATGTAGTACACTGAGTACAATTACAGACAAGAGGGGAATTATATTTCCTATTTATATTTTATAATCAAACTGTTACTGTCTTCCCAGTGAGTCCTTGCAACAGAAGTTGCTTCCTTCATACCTTGAAGCGACCACAATCAGAGGCATATCCCTTTGTGGTACAATTTCTGAGGGAGATTCCATTCCATCTCCCTAAAAGTATGATGTGACAGGTTTGCTTTCAAAATTCAAATCTAGCTTTAAGAATTTCATGGTACTTTTTGAGACAATTTTTTTTATAAAACCAAGTTTCTGAAACTGCTGATATGCTGAAAAATTGCACAGCCCCTTCCTGTCAAAAACAAATAGAGATTTTGCTCAATTGAACTATTTATTAAAGAAGGAGAAAATTATCCAGGGTCAGGAAATACTACATTATTTTTAAACCTTTTGATAGCCTTTCCCCACAAACCTCTAAATTCATTCACTTAAATTTTAACTGATCTTTTTTTTTCTGGCTTCTTTTTTTTTTATTTTATTATGTTATGTTAATCACCATACATTACATCATTAGTTTTTGATGTAGTGTTCCATGATTCATTGTTTGCGCATAACACCCAGTGCTCCATGCAGTACGTGCCCTCTTTAATACCCATCACCAGGTTAACTTAACCGATCTTTATAAGGTTCCTTGAGAGATAGGTAATAGCAGTGGAAAAACTCACTTTGAGGTTCACTGCCGATCACCCAGGAGCCAACAGGTGCTTCAGAGGCTCTGGGGTGCAGGCTCTGACAGCAGCCGCAAAGCCCTCTGGGAATAGGGAGTGGAGCAGTGATAAAAGGCAAAATTAACCTAGCGATTTCCCGCTTTGAGGACTTAAGTCAGTGTTTAATCTCATTGGGATGTAGTTTTTCCTGTTGGCTTTTTAAAATTAAATTTGTCAAATACAATTCACCTAATCTTACATGGAGTATTCTTATTAGGGTATTACCATGTAAAATATATTATCATTGTAAGACTATTACTAGGGCTAAAGCTCAGAAAAATAGAGCAATTACCATCACGTATACATCTATGGAGAGGCAGTATGGCATAATGGAGAGAGAAGTGTAATAAATTTGATTTCAAAAACCACTAGTCAGGTTCAGAAATATTTCAGTATTCATGTTCGCCTTCTCCCCAGCTAGGCATTTCTCAGGGCTTCTAACACCAGCCTTTCTCTTCTCTCCCTCAAGAAGGAGACAGGCTGCAAAGGGGCAGGGGGTGCTTTACCCCTCTCTGAGCCGAGCTGCCCTGGCAGGGAACATGAGGCCCAGGGAGGACAGTGACTGAGTATTTTATTCCTCTAGTACTCTGTGATATTATATATATCCTAGTAACATGTTATATTAGAAAACATATCTGATATAATGCAGCTTTATTCTCAATCTTCCCTTTTATTCTTCCAATAGATAATAAGCCTTTTTTCTTTCTTTTTTTTTTTTTTTGCAAGACCCATGTCTTATGCTTCCTCTGTATCCCTGATATTGATCCCCACAAAACTAAGCACATAGAAGGAGTTAAGTGAAGACAGAATGATCTACTGGGTTTTTTTTCTTAATTCCTGGCATAGGTGGATTGAAGTGAAGAAAGGGAAGGGTAGCTGTTTAATTCAGTGTGTTACTATGGTTTTACTAAAATGGAAAAATGGATGAAGCACACTGGCTGTTGTTTCCTGAAGATTTATTTCACTATGGATCTCGGGCATCATAATTTTCTATGGCTATGAAAATAAGACCCACCCATAGGTCAGGATGAAAAAGAATAAGGATAGGAATCAAGTTCACAGGGATACTAGAAGGGTAAAATGTCCTCCACATCTCCTTTCTCTATTCATGTGCTTCCCTGGAGAGGTTTAACTAGTCATGACCCATCTCTCCTATTATAGACCTCATGGTCTCTCTAGGTGTAGCCCTGAGCCATACCTGATTAAACAGGTCAGATACCTGATCCAAACTCAGCCAATCAGATGTGGAACTGGGAAAGTGTCTGTGTGTGGTGTTTCAGCTATAATTGTTAACTCTGGAGCAAATACTCCTCGATGTAGCAGATATTCCACCTTGTGGACCAGAGACCAAAAACCACTGGTCCCCAAAGAAATTAACGAGCAGAAAAAATAGAAGGAGAGACAGGGTGAAAATTCCAGGTCCAGTCCCTTTCTGAGATCTTAGTACCTTCCCACCCTTGGTTCTATGATTTACTCCTGCATTCTCACAAATAATCATTTTTGTTCCGTCTGTTTGAATTAATTTCTGTTACTTGCAACCAAGAGTCCAAATTAATACAGTGGGGATCCATTTTGGAAGGGTAGAGGGGAAAAGGAGGAAACATAAACTGGTGCATTTGGGGATAGATATATTCACTATAAAAATCACTTCTTTCCAGTGAAGGCTTTTGAGCCGACTCAGACATCTGCTATTTCAGTTACCCATACACTCAACCATCACTCTTTTTTTTTTTTTTTTTAATTTTTATTGTTATGTTAATCACCATATATTACATCATTAGTTTTTGGTGCAGTGTTCCATGATTCATTGTTTGTTCATAACACCCAGTGCTCCATGCAGAACGTGCCCTCCTCAATACCCATCACCAGGCTAACCCATCCCCCTACCCCCCTCCCCTCTAGAACCCTCAGTTTCTTTTTCAGAGTCCATCATCTCTCATGGTTCGTCTCCCCCTCTGACATACGGTGAGCGCTGTGAATTGTGCAAGACTGTTGAATCACAGATCTGTACTTCTGAAACAAATAACGCAACATATTTTAAGAAAAAAGAAAAAGAAGAAGATAACAGAAGAGGAAGAAAAGGGGAGTATGTCAACCATCACTCTTATCTTCAGGTTTCTTCAAGTTGAAATTCAGTAAACCTGAGGTGAGAAAAAATTCTATACAGCATGTTCTTTTCCCCCAAGTGTAGCAGATACACAGCCGCCCTCTGAGATTGTGCTACTTTTCCACAGGCCATAAAAGGATCTTCATTATTGCTGGTGGGATCACACATACTCTTTCAGGGAGACATATATCATGAATATGTAAGAGGAAAATTAGCATAAGAAATGCTACCCTCCCATGCTTGTAACTTTTTTACTCCCTTTATTTTATTCCCATTTTCTTTATTCATCCTCTCCTCATATATGTCTAGAATTCTCACTAGTCTATCACCATTTACACCTTCAATGCAAGCTCATTTTGATTTGTCTACCCATCCTCATTGCTCACCTTGCTTGTTCCCATAGCATGTACGCACTTCTATAATCTGAAAAACACACATCTTATAAATGTCTTTCTACTTTTGTATCTCTCTCACCAGCCTGGGAGCTACTTATTGGAAAGAAGTGGTGCCATATTGTTATAAACTCAGTGTCTCGTACATTAGCTAGAAACAACTGTTTAATGAAGTACGTGGGTAAGTGAATGATCAAGTGAGTGATTTAATGACTTTGCACCATTCAGCATTTCTCATATTCCAGTCATATATTTTAAATGCATTCTCCCTTTCTTTTATTGTCAGAATAAGTGACCAGCATGCTCCCGGACTGAGCTCCTACAATTTTATCCCTTTTCATTTAACAGCTCATTCATGCCAAATTTTCTTAAGAGAGTTTGATATTCTCTTGATGTGTCAACTTGGCCAAGCTAACAAACTGAGGGTTCTAGAGGGGAGGGGGGGTGGGGGGATGGGTTAGCCTGGTGATGGGCATTAAGGAGGGCACGTTCTGCATGGAGCACTGGGTATTATTCACAAACAATGAATCATGGAACACTACATTAAAAACTAATGATGTAATGTATGGTGATTAACATAATAAAAAAAATTCTTTTTAAATAAATAAATAATTCCAGTCATTCAAACACTAATCTAGCTATTACCATGGAGGTATTTTGTAGATGTCATTAAAGTCCATAATCAGTTGACTTTAAGGCAGATCATCCTAGATCATCTGTGTGGGCCTGAATCAATCAGTTGAAAGGCCTTAAGAACAGAACTAAACGCTTCCCAGATGAAGAAATTCTACCCGTGGATGGCAGCTTCAGCACCTGCCTGGGAGTTCTAGCTTCCTTTCCTGAGAGCTTGCCATAGTAATTTTGGACTTGCCTGGCCAGCCCCACAATTGTGCAACCAATTCCTTGAAATATGTCTCTTAATATATGTGTCCTACTTGTTCTGCTTCTCTGGGTGAACCCTACTAATACAGAGATTATTAACAGACTATGCATAGAATAAAGTCATGTATGGGGTACCATTTTTCATTTCCCTAGTGCTTTCATTTCCTACCCTTTCTAATCAATGATTTTAGAAATAGTCACATATGCTGGCCACATGGCCTGAGAATAATTTAAAGACCCATCAACACATCTTATTAGCACTGTATATTTTTGCATTGTCTTAAAGAAAAATAATCATAGTTTGTTGGCTCAAACAAAAGCTTATCATTAATTCAAATATAACATACATCCTATTTACCTTTTCCTTTGGAATGTTCTGGGATTTTCCTTCATGTTCTCCCTACCTCATATGCTATATTACAACACACTGTGACATGCCCTTTGTTGACTTAGCTGACCAATGCATGCAATGTAGTCCTACAGGGAAAATCTGCTATAATATATTTTCAGTAACGATGGTGGCCTCCAATTTCTAATAGCTCTTTTAGTCTTTGATATTCTTTTCTCCCCTCTTTCATCCTATTTGCCAAAGGTTCTCCCACACAGTCTTCAAAAAGTTTTTTATGGCACAACAGTGAATCTGTAAGCCCTAGAATGCTTCCACTCTTCAAAACTTGATTGAGCTATTCACTCCTGAGCTACCATGTCTGCCATTAAACATTTTGTTTCTTCATTTTTGATGCCTTAGCTTTGTTTGCACTTTTCCCATTTTTAATTACTTTTCTTACCCATGAGAGAGCTCCACAATGAAACTTTCTAGCTTCACAGCTTTTCCTCAGTGTCACCTGACTTGTCCACTTTCATTTTATAAGCTGATTACCCCTTCTCTTCATCATTCTAATAGGGATTCTAATATATTCAAAATTTTACCTGTCAACTTTCCCCAGCTTTTTGGGAAAAAATAATTAGTTGTTGCTGTGGCTGCAGTTTCAAAAGGTATTCAACTTAGATTTCACAGCTATTGTTATTTGTTGTAGCATGTAATTATTATTAATTCCATAAATCAGCTTCTTCGTTTTATGACCACATTATAAACTCCATTTGAATGTTGTGCTTTGATTCCATATTCTGGCCGGTTTATAAATAGTCAGCTTCATATATCAGACATTGGTTGCTTTGAGCCCTACCATTTTTTTTTTCTCAAGATGTAGATTAAATTCTTCCCCCAAACTGTCATTCTTATAAGGCAGAAAGATATATGCCCTTAAATAATTTTTCTATTTTAGATATATTTTGAGGAAGAAATGTATGAAGATGGCTGTCTATGAACCAGGAAGCAGCCTTCACTAGACACCAAATCTGCCAGTGCCTTGATCTTAGATTTCCCAGCCTCCAGAACTGTGAGAAATAAATGTTTTTTATTAAGCCACCCAGTCTTTGATATTTTCATTATTGCAGCCTGGATGACTAAGGCAAGTGGGGGTAGGGGTAAGCTAAACCAAAAGATGTAGAGGAGAGTAGAAGTCCAAAATCCTGATGGGAGAGGTAGAAAGCATGACCTATCTGGAAAGGGGTGCAGGTGGTTGTTGAAATCAGATATGAGGCTGACTTTGGAAACAGAGTGAGGACAAGTGGTCAGAATCAAAGAGGAGGGTGCCAGTGGAAGTCCTGAACACTACCAAGGAGACTTTGCAGATTTTGCTCATATTTGGTTCCATTTTTAAAGGCTAGGTGAAACTTGATACATGCCAACTACAACTACTGCCTACATGGCAGAGGTCTTGAGGCCTTGCTGGGTTGCACACACTAGCATGACTAAGGAAATGGTGAGATGAGTGGTGGGCTGAGGCCCATAGCAATCCCTGGAATCAGGTACTGGAAGACACTCTTGGTCTCTGTGGTGGCGAAGTCCATGCCCATATATTCTGCTTCTCTACCTTAGGCTCTGAGAGCTACATCAGGAATGGGTGGTAGGGGCTAGAGGTGGAGGTGGGAGCAGAATTGCTGAGGGGCAAATGTTATAGGAAACAGTGAAAGCCAGGGTAGGTCCACAGGCACAGGACAGTGAAAATGGAATGCCATTATTTCTGTTGATTTTAAATAGTTCTAAAGAATAGTCCTCCATATTTTGTCTGGGACAGGTTCTGTATTTGTACTGGGAATATAAGATTTCTTCCTTTCAGTTTGTTTTTCTGATGCTCAGAGCCTATAAGAATTAGCACTGAATTACTTCTTGACATAGAAAAGGGTGTCTTACATATCTTAAGTAACTGATAACTTTTCTAGATACCTGCCAGATACTGAGGTTGTGGTAATAACTGAGGTGCAGTAAAAAAAAAATAGGGGGAGAATCTGTAGGGTTTTCTGTATGGAGGAAATTTGTAAATAATTATACATAAATTGAGCAGTGTTGAGATACATGGAATGTAAGGTTCTATATAGAAGGAGCCACATTATATATTCCATTGGACTATTAGTGTAAGGACAAGGATCAGCAGTTGGATGGTTCTGAACAAGCAGGATTTTGAACAGTGTCTTCTAGATTCATGACATAAACTGATATGTGGAATTAAAGGGTCAGGTTTTATATTAATTGTAAAGGCAGGAATTTCCCTAATGAACAGAGTACAGCTAACTGTTATGTGCTCTGTGTTCTGCCATCTCGGAAAGGGTAACAGTCTTCATTGTGGCCATGGAAGGGAGGCAGATCCATGATGAAACCCTTCAAAATAGCAGTCTATCAGTCCTTCTGGATTAAGAATAGATCTAGTCTCCCCTTGAAAGAAGGGATGAACAGATTTGGTGGGCAGCTAGCCTAGCAGTTTCCATCATAAATGGATAGACTTTTCATATTGAAAGTTCAAATATATGATGATGTCTTCCAGGTAACGGTCAAATCATGTTGGTTCCAACTCAATCACTTTTAGCAAAAAATCAATCAGTCTGGACTATTAGAGTTATCTGGGAATCTAAGAAGTTTTTCCTGACCAAGTATGCAAAAATGCTATTATGGATCTACTCACAGACCCAATATTCTGCTTGGGAGAGCTGGTCAAGATGGGTATGTGTATCTAGACCAGTTCCCCCAGAGTGACTCTGACATGTGCCTGTGTTGAAAAGCACTACATAAAAAAATAATGAGGCACTGCACAAAGAAAATGGCAGCACCTATTCAGGAATTTCCAAGTATTTAGATAGGTGACTTCTAGTCACCAATCCCTAAAATCCATGTAAGGACAGTTTTCAAGAAACAGTTCATGACCTGAGCTAAGGGCATATCGAAGACATCCAAGTCTAGTTCAAGCTCTAGTTCTATAACCAATGACAGCACTGAGGCCACATTAGGGGTGGTGTAAGGTGTAAAAAAAGTGAGGGAAGTGCCACCGCTTTCTAGACCCCCAGCAGTGGGGACCTGGGAGCAGTATCCATAGCTCAGGGGAGATTGGGTTAGGTAGCAAACTCAGTCCACTTAACCAGGGCCAATTCACAAGAAAAAGAACTTTGAGATGGAAACCCACTCATACCCTTAGCTTGGTGGTTTTCAACTCTGACTGCACACTAGAATCCTCCAGAGAGCTTCAAAATTTGTCAGTGCCCAGGCCATCTGCCAGAACAATTGAATCAGAATCTCAGGGAGGGGAAATGTGCTTAGGAATCTCTAGTTTTACTCATTGTCCTCAGGTGTTTCTAAGACACAGGGAGTATGTATAACTTCTGCCTTAGTTTCTAACCTCAAGAGCAGGAGCATACAACCACTCTGCCTCCTTAATTTACCTCTTTGGGCTCTGTGCCCATCAGCATAGCCATCTGCTGCCCCCTGTGCCCACATCCATGTCTTCTCACCCAGGCCTGTTTCCCAGGTGCAGGCAGAAAAAGGTAGCAGCAGTAACTGGGTGATGGGTGACAGAAAGCCCAACCTCCCAGAAGGATTACGGTACCAGCTGAGGAACCAGGAGGGGGTGGCCACCTGTAGTGTTAGGGCCGAAAGAGGAGTGAAAGACCTGGAAGAGACCAGGGCTGGGTGAGAAAGCTGAACTAGCAGCAGTGTAGGAAAGAAGGACCAGGAAGTGTTGGCAACCCAAGGAGGGCCCTAGAGGTGGATTTCTATCTCAGTGGAGTCAGGAATTTAGAATCTGGAAGATGAGAGTGAGCAATAAAGCAAACATGTCTGGATCAAACATGGAAGCAAATGGGATGGGGTTGGCCAGGGTTCCATGCAGTTTTCTTTAATGCCATCTGTCATGTGTCAGGTGTGTCAGTTTAATTCAAAGAATTGAACATGGGGTAGTTACATACTGAACTACTGACAACACTAGAAATGTACCCACAGGCACCTCTAGCCTCCCCATATTTACCTAAGTTTTTCTGAAATGGTCTGATTATGCCCCACTCCCCACCAAGTTGCCTTCCACAGCACATCTTCCATAGCGTTCTTCTAGTTAGTCTACTGCAAATGTTATTTCCTTTACTGGACTGTGAACCCCTGACAAACAACAATTTCACCTTGTTCATCCCAGTGCTTGACACACTGCAGGTGCTCAATAAACATATATGAATGAGTGCTGTAAAAACAAAACAAATGTCCAATGTGCTAGGAATAAAGAACAGAAACAGCTTGGAGGGTCACTGAAAGCTCTGACACAGAGGTAACAGGTGACCAGAGTCCTAACGAAGAGCTTTCCTGGCAGAGGAGGAGGGAAAAATAAAAGGAACAGAAGCATATACACTTCTTACACAGAAGTGTAAGAGAGCTCAACCAATTCAAGTGGTGTGGCATTACCAGTGTTATTGCTCCGCTTTCTCTCTTATTCTAAGACCCTAAAGCCAGCAAGGCTTTTGGTACTTGTCTCTACCTGATGTTGGCAAACTCTTGTCAATTTGCATTAAAAATATCCTTCCCCTGAGGTCACCCAAGAAATTCAAATATTCTCATTCTTTACCCCTAAAAACAAATCTCATGACTGCATATCCTTACTGAAATGATTTCCTGACTCACATCTATAATATGCTGCTTATCTTTGGTTATTCCCAATACTAGCTAAAATTCTTCTTTGTTTTTAAATGAAAATAATTTTCCTCCACTATCAAAAGTAGAGTGTTACTCTAAAACCTATTCTAAGCCCAAAATGGTATAAAGAGAAGAAGCGATTACCATTTTGTAAAAGTGAAAATCCTCTTCTAATTTCCTTTGCTTAGCAAAAAGAAAGACACTAATGTAGATCCTTCATAAAAGCAAAATGGCATAACATGAACCTTCAGCTAGCAGGGAAAAATTTGTCCAGGCCTGCAGATAACCACATCCTTCCATGCCAAGTCCTAAACATATCTGTGAATGGAGCTGTTATATATCACAATCTTCCACCTACCCAATCTGCTATTTGCCCAATCTCTCTAGGAGTTAGTGTTTTAGCAAGCTAAACAGAAGAAAAGAAGGTTCAAGCGGTTTTGATCAAATTTCCCTTGATTCACTCACTCATGCATCAACTGTAAACAGAGCATCAACAGTGAAAAAAGAAGGCCCTGGTGGGTTTACAGTTCTTTAAAGTCTAAATTTTTGGCAAATGCTTCAGGGTCATGCTTTTAAATACCTTATTAACACAGCTCTGAACATGTCTACAAATTCACCCAATTTTACAGGGGCCACTGTTCTTTTCCAATGTATATAAGTTGCAAACACTGTCTGTATCACTGTGGCCATAGGGGTTTTAAAAATTGCTCTAGGTTTTGGAAGACAACTTTTCATACTGAAGATACAAAAGAAATTCCTTTATTACTTGGAAGTCGCCATACTGCATCTACATGGTCACTTCCTTTATCATATGAACACATTCCTAACCATCCCCAGTAGCAGCAGCACTACTGGCAAGGGTTAAAAACAGTCTACCTGCTGTTTCACTGGAGTTTTGCACTTAAACTATTTTGTACCCACCTATTTGTATACTTTATAGTTTTCAAATTAACCTAATTATACAATCATCGAGTATGAGTTGTGTTTTCACTTATTCATTCATGCAAAAAGCATTTATCTGGAGATTGCTTTGTATCTTCATGTGGTTAAGTTATAGCTTGGATCCATTCATTCACTTATCCATCATTCAACAGGTATTTATTAAAAACTAGCTCTGTTCTAGAGTCTAGTCTGGATATGTTAGGAAGAACAGAAACAACATCATTGTGGTTCCCTGCCTTTGAAGAGCCAACAGTACGCAGGGTTTGTCAGTTTGATTCATGAAGAGGGGCACCCCACCCCCAGCTTTTCTCATTAGTAGAGCATGAAACAGCACAACAAATTTCCCCCAATTGAAACTTTCCTCTCTTCTCTTCCCTTCACAAAAAGTGTACAATTTTTTAAATCTCCTTCTGTCCTCCCATGGACTTTACAAAAATCAAACATGGTCTTCTTTTTTCACCCCTTCTTTTTCTCTTCTCCACCCTCATGCCAGAGAACCACATTCATGCCATTCCAGCAGGTGTACAGTTAATCCACAAAAACACTTTTTATATTGGTCCTAAATGCTATTATAGCCATTTGTCAAATGAGGAAGTAGATGCTGAAATTAAGATACTGCCCCCAAACCACACAAATCCATGATGAAACCAAATCTAAGATCTAGGTCTTTTCACAATGTCATGCTAACTCCAATAATCTCCCTCGAATGAATCAATATTATTTTCCAAGAGCATATACAGCTAATTTTTGTAGAATCAATCCTATTTCAGTTTCCTTTATTCCTGGACTTACACCTATTCTTTCACCTTAAAATACTTTTTCTTCTTTTGTGGGAAAGATGGCAGAGTAGGAGGATCCTAAACTCACCTCCACCCAAGAGATAGAACTAGATAACATCCACATTAGTGTAAATAACCTAGAAAATGACCCAAAGCCTGGCAGAACAGATTCTCCGTAGCTAAATGTAGAGAAGAGGCCATGTCAAAGAAGGTAGGAAGGGTGGAGACAAGGTTGGGAACTAAACAGACTCCTGGGACTGTTCACAGGAGGGAGGGATATGGTGGGCACAGAGAGGGCAGAGGAACAGACCCCCTCACCAAGCACCCCAGGCATGGGGAATGCACACAGGGATGACAAATCCCCATAACATTTGGCTTTAAAAACCAGAGTTCGAAAACTTCACAAGTTCTTACAATCGGTGGAATTCAACACCTAGAACTTTAAAAATCAGTGCGCTCAGCTCCTGGAGAACTGGGAGGGTGATGGAAACTGAGTCCTGCCTTTAAAGAGACACCACAACAAACAACCCCACAGAGATACAGCACAGAAGCAGCAGTTTAAAAAACACATGGGATATACAGGAAGGAGATTTATTTACTAATCTCAGAGCATATGCTGGAGGGGCAGGGATCTTTGGGAGATTTCTCTAAAAACAAAACAGCCTAGATACATGGACGCTGGTAGGAACCAATGCCAACACTCTCCACCTGGCTTGCTAACAGTCTTCCATGCCCCCACACACTTCCACACATCCACCCACTCCAACCCAGCTAGCCTCTGCAGGAGTTTTCCCAGGTAGCTGAAGGTTCCCTCCCACGGCAGACCAGCATGGAACTTGCTGGCACCACATACCTGGTCTCTGTGTTCTCCTGAGGTCCTGCTCCCTCTAATATGCCCTTGGCTGGAGCACATCCAAAGCAGTGTCACAAGTCTGGCACTGTGCAAGCAGCCCTGACAAGGACAGTACAACTCCTGTCCCAGGGAGAAGGGAAGACAGCCACAGATACCAGTCTGACTGCAGCCCCAGCAGTGGGCTGAGGGCAGACATCTGGTCTGACTGCAGGCCCTACACACCAACAAAAGCTTCTCAGGGGACAAGATAGGGAAAGCGTCCTACAGTTTGGTGCTACTTCATCTCTGGCAAATACCTGATCTGACTCAACTCAAACCCAAGGCAGCTGGAGACTAGCCCACTAACAGCACAGGGACAAAATACGGCCCACAACAGGCAAAGAAAGCCACTGCAGACAACTGGACCAAAGGCAAAAGTGGCTCAGCCACAAGAGTAGGGTGCATGCAACATACATAGGAGAATCCCCTGAAGTGCCAGACTCTGGTGAACAAGGAACACTGCACTTCAGGGTACTACAAGAACTCTTCTTCATAAAGCCACTACTCTCAAGAGCAGAAGATGTAGCTGACTTTCCTAACACACAGAAAACAGACACAGACAAATAGATAAAATGAGGACAGAGGAATATGTCCCAAATGAAAAAACAGGACAAAATCACAGCAAAAGACCTAAATGAAACAGAGATAAGTGATATGTCTGAAAGAGAATCTAAAGTAATGGTCATAAAGATGCTCAGTGGACTTGAGAAAAGAGTGGAGGACCTCAGTGAGATCTTCAACAAAGAGATAGAAAATAAGAAAGACTCAATTAGAGATGAAGAACTCAATAACTGAAATTAAAAATACACTAGGTAGAATAAATAGTAGACAAGAGGAAGCAGAAGAATGAATCAGTGACCTGAAGGATGAGTAAGCAATCAAGCTGAACAAGAGAGAGAAAAAATAATAATAATAAATGAAAATAAACTAAGGGAACTCAACACCACCATAAAATGCAGTAACATTCACATTATAGGGATCCCAGGAGAAAAGAGAGGAAAGGGGGCATAAATATTGCTGAAAAGCTCCTGAATCTGGGGAAGGAGACAGAAATCCAGATCCAGGAGGCACAGAGAGCCCCCAACAAAATCAACCCAAGGAAGTCCACACCAAGATATGTAATAATTAAAATGGCAAAAAGTAGTAATAAAAAAAGAATTTTAAAAACAGCAAGAGAAAAAAAAATTTACACACAAAGGGAAATCCTATAAGGCTGATTTTTCAGCAGAAACTTTGCAGGCCAGAAGGCAGTGGGGCATGATACATACAAAGTGCTGAAAGAAAAAAAATCTGTAGTCAAGAATACTCTATCCAGCAAGGCTATTAATCAGAATAGAAGGAGAAATAAAGAGTTTCCCAGACAAAAGTTAAAGGAATTCATGACTCCTAAACCAGCCCTACAAGAATGTTAAAGGAGACTCTTTGAGTGGAAAGGAAAGACTGTAAGTAGGAATAAGAAAAGTAGGAAGTACAAAAGCGGTAAAATTATATCTATAAAAATCAGTCAAGGGCTTCATTAAAAAAAAAAAAAGGATGTAATATATGACACCAAATACCTAAAACATGGGGGAGGAGAAAATTAAAATTAAAGAATGGGTTCAAACTTAAACGACCATCAACTTAATATACACTGCTATATGCAGAAGATGTTATATACAAACCTAATGGTGATGACAAATCTAAAACCAGTACTAGATATGTAAAAAATAAAGAGATGTAGTGTTCCATGATTCACTGTTTATGTAGAACACCCAGTGCTCCATGCAATACATGCCCTCCTTAATACCCATCACTGGACTAACACATCCCCCCACACACACCCCCCTAAAACCCTCAGTTTGTTTCTTGGAGTCCATAGTCTCTCATGGTTTGTCTCCCTCTCCGATTCCCCCCCCTTCATTTTTCCCTTCCTTCTCCTAATGTCCTCCATGTTATTACTTATGTTCCACAAATAAGTGAAACCATATGATAATTGACTTTCTCTGCTTGACTTATTTCACTTAGCATAATATCCTCCAGTCCCAACCATGTTGATGCAAAAGTTGGGTATTCATCCTTTCTGATGGCTAATATTCCATTGTATATATGGACCACATCTTCTTTATCCATTTGTGTACTGAAGGGCATCTTGGCTCTTTCCACAGTTTGGCTATTGTGGACATTGCTGCTATGAACATTGGGGTGCATATGGCCCTTCTTTTCACTACATCTGTATCTTTGGGGTAAATACCCAGTAGTGCAATTGCTGGGTCATAGGGTAGCTCTATTTTTAATTTTTGGAGGTGTTATACACAAACAATGAATCATGGAATGTTACATCAAAAACTAATGATGTACTGTATGGTGACTAACATAACATAATTAAAAAAAAAAAAAAAGGAAGAGCTGACAACCACCAAGCACTTAGTATGGGAACATAAAACTAAGAGTATATTTGATAATAGCTTCTAATATTAAAGGAAACTCAAAACAAATATAAAAATTTTAGTGAGCCAAACTAAACAATATTGTCTAGAGATGCACATTTGGGTAATCAAGTTATAAAATACAAGGAGGTGATTACTATAAACATCAGGATAGTAGATACTTTGAGGAACAGAGAAGGGTAATGATTGGTCGAGACACAAAGAGAAGCTCCTGGGTGCTTGGTAGGGTTCTATTTCTTGATCTGCATGTTAGTTACAAGAATATTCAACTTAATTCATTGAGCTTTTGCTTTTTCTGTATCTATGTTTTATTTTATAATAAAACTGTCTTTTAAATGAAAAACTAAATAAATAAAGAGAGAGGAATCCAAGTATATCACTAAAGAAAGCCAATTTATTGTGAGAGAAGACAGCACAGGAAGAAAGAAGAATGACAAAACAATTATAAGACAAGTAACAAAATGGCAATAAATAACCTATCAATAATTACTTTGAATGTAAATAGACTAAATGCTCCAAACAAAAGACATAGGGAGATGGAATGTGTAAAAAACAAGACCCACCTATATGCTGCCTACAAGAGACTCATTTCAGACCTAAAGACGCTTGCACACATGCAGACTGAAAGTGAAGGGATGGGGGTGCCTGGGTGGCTCGGTTGGTTAAGCAGCTGCCTTCAGCTCAGGTCATGATCCTGGGGTCCTGGGATTGATTCCCACATTGGGCTCCCCTGCTCTGTGGGAAGCATTGTTCTCCCTCTCACTCTTCCTGCCACTCCCTCTGTTTGTGCTCTATCTCTGTCAAATAAATAAACAAAATCTTTTAAAAATTTTAAAAAATAATTTAAAAAAAGAAAGTGAAGGAATGGAGAAACATTTATCACGCAAATGGCTGTGAAAAGAAAGCCAAGGTAGCAATGCTTATATCAGATAAAATAAACATTAAAACAAAGACTGTAACAAATGACAAAGAAGAACACTATATAATCATAAAGAGGACAATCTCACAAATAGATATAATAATTGTAAATATTTATGCACCCAACATGGGAGTACCCAAATACATAAAGCAGCTAATTACAAACATAAAGGAAATAATCAATTGCAACAGAACAAAAATAGGGGACTTTAACACCCCATTTACATTAATGGACAGATCATCTAAACAGAAAATCAACAAGGAAAGAGTGGTTTTGAATGACACATTGGACCAGATGGACCTAACAGATATATTCAGAATACTCTATCCTAACACAGCAGAATACACATTCTTTCCAGGTGCACAGGGAATATTCTTCAGAATAGATCACATATTAGGCCACAGAACAAGTCTCAACAAATTCAAAAAGACTGAAGTCATATCATACATCTTTTCTGACCACAACTCTATGAAAATAGAAATCAACCACAAGGAAAAATCTGGAAAACCACAAATACATGGAGGTTAAGTGACATGCTACTAAACAATGAGTGGGTCAACCAAGACATCAAAGAGGAAAACAAAAAATATATGGAGATAAAATAAAATGAAAACACAATTGCCTGAAAGTTTTGGGATGCAGCAGAAGCTGTTCTAAGATGGAAGTTTATATCTGGCCTACCTCAAGAAGCAAGAAAAATCTCAAATAAACAACCTAAACTTACACCTAAAGAAGCTAAGAAAAGAACAAACAAAATCCCAACCAGTAAAAGGAAGGAACTAATAAAGATTAAAGCAGAAATAAATGAAATGGAAACTGAAGGAAGGAAGGAAGGAAGGAAGGAAGGAAGGAAGGAAGGAAGGAAAGAAGGAAAGGAAAGGAAAGGAAAAGGAAAGGAAAGGAAAGGAAAGGAAAGGAAAGGAAAGGAAAGGAAAGGAAAGGGAAGGAAAGGAAAGGAAAGGAAAGGAAAGGAAAGGAAAGGAAAGGAAAGGAAAGGAAAGGAAAGGAAAGGAAAGGAAAGGAAAGGAAAGGAAAGGAAGGAAGGAAAGGAAAGGAAAGGAAAGGAAAGGAAAGGAAAGGAAAGGAAAGGAAAGAAGGAAGGAAGGAAGGAAGAAGAAAGAAAAGAAAAGAAAAGAAAGAAAAGAAAAGAAAAGAAAAGAAAAGAAAAGAAAGAAGAAAGAAAAGAAAGAAAGAAAGAAAGAAAGAAAGAAAGAAAGAAAGAAAGAAGAAAGAAAGAAAGAAAGAAAGAAAGAAAGAAAGAAAGAAAGAAGAGAACTGTCAATGAAACCAGGAGCTGGTTCTTTGAAAAGATCAATAAAATCAATAAACTTTTAGCCAGATTCATCAAAGAAAAAAAAAAGGAGAGGACTCAAATAAACAAAATCAAAATGAAAGAAGAGAACCATCAACTAACACCAACACCACAGAAGTACAAAGGATTACAAGAGAATATTAAGAAAAAATTCTATGCTAACAAATCAGACAATCTAGAAGAAATGGATAAACTCCTAGAAACATATAACCTCCCAAAACTGAATCAGGAAGAAAGAGAAAATTTGAACAGACTGATTAGCCGGAATAAAATTGAATCAGTAATCAAAAAAGTCCCGACAAACAAAAGTCCAGACCAGTTTCACAGGTGAATTCTACCAAACATTTGAAGAAAAGTTAATACCTATTCTCCTCAAAGTATTCCAAAAGATAGAAGAGGAAAGAAAGCTTCTAAATTCATTCTGTGAAACGAGCATCACCCTGATACCAAAACCAGATAAAGAAAAAAGAGAGAACTACAGGCCAATATCTCTGATGAACATATGCAAAAATCCTCAGCAAAATATTAAAAAATCAAATCCAACAATACACTAAGAAAATAATTCACCATGATCAAGTGGATTTATTCCTGGGATGCAAGGGTGGTTCAAAATTCATAAATCAATCACTGTGATACATCATATCAACAAGAAAAAGTATAAAAACCATATGATCATTTCAATAGATGCAGAAAAACATTTGAAAAAGCACAACATCCATTCATGATAAAAACCATCAACAAAGTAGGTTTAGAGAAAACATACCTTAACATAATAAAGGCCATATATGAAAAACCCACAGCTAATATCATCCTCAATGGTGAAAAACTGAGCTTTTCCTCTAAGATCAGAACAAGAAAAGGATGCCCGCTATCACCACTTTTATTCAACACAGTACCGGAAATCCTAGCCAAAACAAAAAGACAAGAAAAGAGAATAAAAGGCATCCAAATTGGTAAGGAACAAGTAAAACTTTCACTATTTACAGATGACATGATACTATATATAGAAAACCCTACAGGCTACACCAAAAAACTATTAGAACTGATATATGAATTCAGTAAGGTCACAGGATACAAAATCACTATACAGAAATCTGTTGCATTTCTATACACTAATAATGAAGGACCAGAAGAGAGAATTAAGACAACAATACCATTTACAATTACACTGAAAATAATAACATATCTAGGAATAGACTTAACTAAGAGGTGAAAGACCTGTACTATGAAAACTATAAAATATTGATGAAAGAAATTGATGATGACACAAATGGAAAGATATTCCACGTGTATGGATAGAAAGAACAAATATTGTTAAAGAATCTATATTACCCAAAGCAATCCACAGATTTAATGTAGTCCCTATCAAAATACCAAAAGCATTTCTCACAGAACAAAAAATTAAATAAATAAAAAATCCCTACAAAAAACTCTAACTAGCCAAAGCAATCTTGAAAAAGAACAAAGTTGGAGGTATCACAATCTCAGATTTCAAAATATACTACAGAGGTGTAGTAATCAAGACAGTATGGTACTGGCACAAAAACAGACACATAGATCAAAGGACAAGACTAGAGAGCCGAGAAATAAATCCATGATTATATGGTCAATTACTACAAAGGAGGCAAAAACATACAATGGGAAAAAGAGTCTCTTCAACAAATGGTGGAGGGAAAACTGGACAGCTACGTGCAAAAGAAAGAAACCGGACCACTTTCTCACACCATACACAAAAATAAACTCAATAATGGACCTAATGTGAGACCTAAATGTGAGACCTGAAACCATAAAAATCCTAGAAGAGAGCACAGGCTATAACTTCTCTGACATCAGCCATAGCAACGTTTTCTAAATATGTCTCCTGAGGCAAGGAAACAAAAGCAAAAATAAACTATTGGAACTACATCAAAATAAAAAGCTACTGCACAGCAAAGTAAACAACCAACAAAACTAATAGGCCATCTATGGAATGGGAGATGATATTTGCAAATGACATCTAATAAAGGGTTAGTATCCAAAATATATAAAGAACTAATAAAACTCAACACAAGAAGAAGAAGAAGAAGAAGAAGAAGAAGAGAAGAAAGAAGAAGAAGAAGAAAGAAAGAAAGAAAGAAAGAAAGAAAGAAAGAAGAAAGAAAGAAAGAAAGAAAGAAAGAAAGAAAGAAAGAAAGAAAGAAAGAGAAAGAAAGAAAGAAAGAAAGAAAGAAAGAAAGAAAGAAAGAAAGAAAGAAAGAGAAAGAAAGAAAGAAAGAAAGAAAGAAAGAAAGAAAGAAAGAAAGAAAGAAAGAAAGAAAGAAAGAAAGAAAGAAAGACAAAAAGAAAAGAGAGAAAAAGAAAAAAGAAAAAGAAAAACCAGGGGTGCCTGGGTGACTCAATCGGTTAAGTGTCTGACTTCAGATCAGGTCATGATCTTGGGGTCCTGGGATGGAGCCCCCATCAGGCTACACGCTCAGCAGGAAGTCTGCTTGTCTCCCCCTCTCTCTCTGTTCCTCCCCCCATCTCATGCTCTCTCTTTCTCAAATAAATAAAATCTTTTAAAAAAATTTTTTAAATAATCTGATTAAAATGAGCAGAAAACGTGAACAAACATCTCTCCAAAGCAGAATACAGATGGCCAACAGACACATAAAAAGATGTTCAATATCACTAATCACGGAAATGTAAATCAAAACCACAATGAGATATCACCTTACACCTGTCAGAATGGCTAAAATCAAAAAGACAAGAAACAAGTGTTTGTGAGGATGTAGAAAAAATGGAACCCTCTTGCATAGCTGGTGAGAATGCAAAGTGGTACAGCCACTGTGGAAAATAGTAAGGAAGTTCCTCAAAAAATTAAAAATGGAACTACCCTATGATCCAGTAATCACACTACTGGATATTTACCCGAAAAATACAAAAACACTAATTGGAAAAGATATATGTATCCCTGTTTATTGCAGCATTATTTACAGCAGCCAAATTATGGAAACAGCCCGTTTCCATCCATAGATGAATGGATAAAGATGTGGTATACTACTTTGAATTGAGGAATTGAATACTATTGAATACAAATGAATTCACACAATTGAATACTACTCAGCCATAAAAAAGAATGAAATCTTGCAATGTGCAACAACATGGGTGGATCTAAAGATATAATGCCAAGTGAAATAAGTCAGTCAGACAAAGACTAATAGCATATGATTTCACTCATATGCAGAATTAAGAAACAAAACAAACGAATAAAGAAAAAAGAGAGAGAAACCAAAAAACAGACTCTTAACTATAGAGAACAAACTGATGGTTACCAGAGGGGAGTGGGTTACCAGAGGGAAGGTGGATGGGAGAATGGGTAAATAGGTAAATGGGATTAAGAGTACACTTGTCTTACTGATCAATGAGAACAGCAGAACTCCAGTGCTAGGGGAATACTGTACATAGAATTCATGGCTTTTTTCCCATGATTCTTTAGTCTTTCAAAGTTAATTTTTTTTAACTTTCTTTTTTTCTTTGAATTTTTCTTTTTCCCTTTTTCAACCAACATCTTATCAATCCCTTTTTTAAAAAATATTTTTTATTTTTCATTTTTAGAGTCATATTCTAAACCCTTCATAGTAGTTAACCTTATTTTGGTATATTACATATATAAGTATAAGTTGTTCTCTCTTTAAAATTTTGTGATACAATTTCTTCAACAGACCAAAATATACCCTAAACCTCTAGTGTATGTCTTTGTTCTAGTCTCCTGCCTGATCACATTCTCTCCCTTTTTTCTTTTTAAATCCTCTTCTTTTTTTTTTTTTCAAACCAACTTCGATCTTATCAATTCCTTCTATAAAATCTTTTATAATTTTCATCTTTACAATCATATTCCATCCCTTCACCGTATTAACCCTTATTTTTCTACATATATGAGTTTTTCTTTCTTTAAAATTTTGGGAGGCACTTTCTTCTAACAGATCAAAATACACCCAAAAGCTAGTGTGTGGTACTGATCTATGCACCAGCCTGATCATATTTGATCATATTCTGTTTTTTGTTTGTTTGTTTTTATCTTTTTCTTTTTCTTTTCTTTTTTCTCTTTTTCTTTCCCTTTTTTTCCCCCAAGTTTCAGGTGTGTTCTGATTGTTTAGTGTATATTTTCTGGGGACCTTGTTACCCAGTTACCATTTTGTTCTCTCATTCATCTATTCTCCTCTAGACAAAATGACAAGATGGAAAAAATCACCTCAAAAAAAAGAATAAGAGGCAGTACCAACTGCCAGAGACCTAATCAATATGGACATTAGTAAGTGATATAGAAGACCAAATGATGGAAAACAAAGAAGCTGAGAAAAAGAGAGATAAATAACTACTGGGTCGCAAGGGTAGAATTCGAGAGATAAGTGATACCATAAGACAAAACAATATTAGAATAATTGGGATCCCAGAAGAAGAAGAAAGAGAGAGGGGGGCGAAGGTATATTGGATTAAATTATAGCAGAGAACTTCCCTAATTTGGGGAAGGAAAGAGGCATCAAAATTCAGGAGGCCCAGAGAACCCCTCTCAAAATCAATAAAAATAGGTCAACACCCCGACATCTACTAGTAAAACTTATGAGTCTCAGAGACAAAGAGAAAATCCTGAAAGCAGCTCAGGATAAGAGATCTGTAACCTACAATGGTAGAAACATTAGATTGGCAACAGACCTATCCACAGAGACCTGTCAGGCCAGAAAGGACAGCCATGATATATTCAGAGCTCTAAATGAGAAAAATATGCAGCCAACAATACTATATCCAGCTAGGCTGTCATTGAAAATAGAAGGAGACATAAAAAGCTTCCAGCACAAACAAAAACTAAAGGAATTTGCAAACACGAAACCAGCCCTACAAGAAATATTGAAAGGGGTCCTCTAAGCAAAAAGAGAGCCTAAAAGTAACATAGACGAGAAAAGAACAGAGATAATATAGAGTAACAGGTACCTTACAGGCAATACAATGGCACTAAATTCATATTTTTCGATAGTTACCCTGAATGTAAATGGGATAAACACCCCAATCAAAAGACACAGGCTATCAGATTGGATAAAAAACAAGACCCATCGATATGCTGTCTGCAAGAGACTCATTTTAGACCCAAAGACACGCCCACATTGAAAGTGAGGGGGTGGAAAACCATTTACCATGCTAATGGACACCAAAAGAAAGCTGAGGTGGCAATCCTTATATCAGACAAATTAGATTTTAAACCAAAGACTGTAATAAGAGATGAGGAAGGACAATATATCATACTTAAAGGGTCTACCCAACAAGAAGATCTAACAGTTGTGAATATCTATGCCCCTAACATGGGAGCAGCCAATTATATAAGCCAATTAATAACAATGGGAAAGAAACACATTGACAACAATACAATAATAGTGGGGGACTTTAACACCCCCTTAACTGAAATGGACAGATCATCTAAACAAAAGATCAACAAGGATATAAAGTCTTTAAATGACACAATGGACCAAATGGACTTCACAGATATATTGAGAACATTCCATCCCAAAGCAATGGAATACATATTCTTCTCTAGTACGCATGGAATATTCTCCAGAATAGATTATATCCTAGGTCACAAATCAGGTCTCAACCAGTACCAAAAGATTGGGATCATTCCCTGCATATTTTCAGACCACAATGCTTTGAAACTAGAACTCAATCACAAGAGGAAAGTCAGAAAGAACTCAAATACATGGAGGCTAAAGAGCATCCTACTAAAGAATGAATGGGTCAACCAGGAAATTAAAGAAGAATTAAAAAATTCATGGAAACAAATGAAAATTAAAAACAACTGTTCAAAATCCTTGGGATGCAGCAAAGGCAGTCCTAAGAGGAAAGTATATATCAATACAAGCCTTTCTCAAGAAACAAGAAAGGTCTCAAATACACAACATAATGCGACACCTAAAGGAGCTGGAGAAAGAACAGCAAATAAAGGCTAAACCCAGCAGGAGAAGAGAAATAATAAAGATCAGAGCAAAAATCAATGAAATAGAAACCAAAAGAACAGTAGAACAGATCAACGAAACTAGGAGGGTAGTCTTCAAAGAATTAATAAGATTGATAAAACCCTGGCCAGACTTATCAAAAAGAAAAGAGAAATGACCCAAATCAACAAAATCATGAATGAAAGAGGAGAGATCACAACCAACACCAAAGAAATACAAACAATTATAAGAACATATTATGAGCAACTCTATTCCAGCAAATTGGATAACCTGGAAAAAATAGGTGCATTCCTAGAGATGTATCAACTACCAAAATTGAACCAGGAAGAAATAGAAAACCTGAACAGACCTATAACCACTAAGGAAATTGAAGCAGTCATCAAAAATCTCCCAACAAACAAAAGCCCAGGGCCAGACGGCTTCCCAGGGGAATTATAACAAACATTTCAAGGAGAATTAATACCTATTCTCCTGAAACTGTTCCAAAAAATAGAAATGGAAGGAAAACTTCCAAACTCATTTTATGAGACCACCATTACCTTGATCCCAAAACCAGACAAAGACCCCATCAAAAAGGAGAATTACAGACCAATATCCTTGATGAACATGGATGCAAGAATTCTCACCAAAATACTAGCCAATAGGATCCAACAGTACATTAAAAGGATTATTCACCACGACCAAGTGGGATTTAGCCCTGGGCTGCAAGGTTGGTTCAACATCCACAAATCAATCAACGTGATACAATACATTAACAAAAGAAAGAACAAGAATCATATGATCCTCTCAATAGATGCAGAAAAAGCATTTGACAAAGTACAGCATCCTTTCTTGATCAAAACTCTTCAGAGTATAGGGATAGAGGGTACATACCTAAATATCATAAAAGCCATCTATGAAAAACCTACAGCGAATATCATTCTCAATGTGGAAAGGCTGAGAGCTTTCCCCTACGGTCAGGAACACGGCAGGGATGTCCACTATCACCACTACTAGTCAACATAGTATGAGAAATCCTAGCCACAGCAATCAGACAACAAAAAGAAATGAAAGGCATCCAAATCAGCAAAGAGGGACTCAAACTTTCACTCTTTGCAGATGATATGATACTGTATGTGGAAAACCCAAAAGACTCCACCCCAAAACTGCTAGAACTCATACAGGAATTCAGTCAAGTGGCAGGATATAAAATCAATGCACAGAAATCAGTGGCATGCCTATACACCAACAACAAGACAGAAGAGAGACAAATCAAGGAGTCGATCCCATTTACATTTGCACCCAAAACCATAAGATACCTAGGAATAAATTTAACCAAAGGGGCAAAGGATCTGTACTCAGAAAACTATAAAATACTCATGAAAGAAATTGAGGAAGACACAAAGAAATGGAAAAACGTTCCATGCTCATGGATTGGAAGAACAAACATTGTGAAGATGTCAATGCTACCTAGAGCAATCTACACATTCAATGCAATCCCCATCAAAGTACCATCCACTTTTTTCAAAGAAATGGAACAAATAATCCTAAAATTTGTATGGAACCAAAAAAGACCCCGAATAGCCAGAGGAATATTGAAAAAGAAAAGCAAAGCTGGCAAAATCACAATTTTGGACTTCCAGCTCTATTACAAAGCTGTCATCATCAAGACAGTATGGGACTGGCACAAAAACAGACACATAGATCAATGGAACAGAATCAAGCGCCCAGAAATGGACCCTCCAACTCTATGGTCAACTCATCTTCGACAAAGCAGGAAAGAATGTCCAATGGAAAAAAGACAGTCTCTTCAACAAATGGTGTTGGGAAAATTGGACAGCCACATGCAGAAGAATGAAACGGGACCATTTCCTTACACCACACACAAAAATAGACTCCAAATGGTTGAAGGACCTAAACGTGAGACAGGAGTCCATCAAAATTCTAAAGGAGAACACAGGTAGTAACCTCTTTGACCTCAGCCACAGCAACTTCTTCCTAGAAACATCGCCAAAGGCAAGGGAAGCAAGGGCAAAAATGAACTACTGGGATTTCATCAAGATAAAAAGCTTTTGCCCAGCAAAAGAAACAGTCCACAAAACCAAAAGACAACCGACAGAATGGGAGAAAATATTTGCAAATGACATATCGGATAAAGGGCTAGTATCCAAAATCTATAAAGAACTTGTCAACCTCAACACCCAAAGAACAAATAATCCAATCAAGAAATGGGCAGAAGACATGAACAGACATTTTTCCAAAGAAGACATCCAAATGGCCAACAGACACATGAAAAAGTGCTCAACATTGCTCGGCATCAGGGAAATCCAAATCAAAACTTCAATGAGATACCACCTCACACCAGTCAGAATGGCTAAAATTAACAAGGCAGGAAACGACAGATGTTGGCAGGGATGCGGAGAAAGGGGAACCCTCCTACACTGTTGGTGGGAATGCAAGCTGGTGCAACCACTCTGGAAAACAGTATGGAGGTTCCTCAAAAAGTTGAAAATAGAGCTACCAACCAGCAATTGCACTACTGGCTATTTACCACAAAGATACAAATGTAGGGATCCAAAGGGGTACGTGCACCCCAATGTTTATAGCAGCAATGTCCACAATAGCCAAACTGTGGAAAGAGCTAAGATGTCCATCGACAGATGAATGGATAAAGAAGATGTGGTATATATACACAATGGAATATTATGCAGCCATCAAAAGAAATGAGATCTTGCCATTTGCAATGACGTGGATAGAACTGGAGGGTGTTATGCTGAATGAAATAAGTCAATCAGAGAAAGACATGTATCATATGACCTAACTGATATGGGGAATTCTTAATCTCAGGAAACACACTGAGGGTTGCTGGAGTGGTGAGGGGAGGGAGGGATGGGGTGGTGGGTGATAGACATTGGGTAGGGTATGTGCTATGGTGAGCGCTGTGAATTGTGCAAGACTGTTGAATCACAGATCTGTACTTCTGAAACAAATAATGCAACATATGCTAAGAAAAAAGAAAAAGAAGAAGATAGCAGGAGGGGAGGAATGAAGGGGAATAAGTCGGAGGGGGAGACGAACCATGAGAGATGATGGACTCTGAAAAACAAACTGAGGGTTCTAGAGGGGAGGGGGTGGGGGGATGGGTTAGCCTGGTGATGGGTATTAAAGAGGGCACATTCTGCATGGAGCACTGGGTGTTATGCACAAACAATGAATCATGGAACACTACATCAAAATCTAATGATGTAATGTATGGTGATTAACATAACAATAAAAAATTTTAAAAAAATCTCCCAACAAACAAAAGCCCAGGGCCAAATGGCTTCCCAGGGGAATTCTACAAAACATTTCAAGAATTAATACCTATTCTTCTGAAACTGTTCCAAAAAATAGAAATGGAAGGAAACCTTCCAAACTCGCTTTATGAGGCCACCATTACTTTCACCCCAAAACCAGACAAAGACCCCATCAAAAAGGAGAATTACAGACCAATATCCTTGATGAACATGGATGCAAAAATTCTCACCAAAATACTAGCCAGTAGGATCCAACAGTACATTAAAAGGATTATTCACCACGACCAAGTGGGATTTAGCCCTGGGCTGCAAGGTTGGTTCAACATCCACAAATCAATCAATGTGATACAATACATTAATAAAAGAAAGAACAAGAACCATTTGATCCTCTCAATAGATGCAGAAAAAGCATTTGACAAAGTACAGCATCCTTTCTTGATCAAAACTCTTCAGAGTACAGGGATAGAGGGTATGTACCTCAATATCATAAAACCCATCTATGAAAAACCCACAGCAAATACATTCCCAATGGGGAAAAACTGAGAGCTTTCCCCCTAAGGTCAGGAACACGGCAGGGATGTCCACTATCACCACTACTAGTCAACATAGTATTAGAAGTCCTAGCCACAGCAATCAGACAACAAAAAGAAATGAAAGGCATCCGAATCGGCAAAGTAGAAGTCAAATTCTCACTGTTTGCAGATGATATGATACTTTATGTGGAAAAGCCAAAAGATTGCACCCCAAAACTGCTAGAACTCATACAGGAATTCAGTCAAGTGGCAGGATATAAAATCAATGCACAGAAATCAGTGGCATGCCTATACACCAACAACAAGACAGAAGAGAGACAAATCAAGGAGTCGATCCCATTTACATTTGCACCCAAAACCATAAGATACCTAGGAATAAATTTAACCAAAGGGGCAAAGGATCTGTACTCAGAAAACTATAAAACACTCATGAAAGAAATTGAGGAAGACACAAAGAAATGGAAAAACGTTCCATGCTCATGGATTGGAAGAACAAACATTGTGAAGATGTCAATGCTACCTAGAGCAATCTACACATTCAATGCAATCCCTATTAAATACCATCCACTTTTTTCAAAGAAATGGAACAAATAATCCTAAAATTTGTATGGAACCAGAAAAGACCCCAAATAGCCAGAGAAATGTTGAAAAAGAAAAGCAAAGCTGGAAGCATCACAATTCCAGACTTCAAGCTCTATTACAAAGCTGTCATTATCAAGACAGTATGGGACTGGCACAAAAACAGACACATAGATCAATGGAACAGAATCGAGAGCCCAGAAATGGATCCTCATCTCTATGGTCAACTCATCTTCGACAAAGCAGGAAAGAATGTCCAATGGAAAAAAGACAGTCTCTTCAACAAATGGTGTTGGGAAAATTGGACAGCCACATGCAGAAGAATGAAACTGGACCATTTGCTTACACCACACACAAAAATAGACTCCAAATGGTTGAAAGACCTAAACGTGAGACAGGAGTCCATCAAAATTCTAAAGGAGAACACAGGTAGCAACCTCTTCGACCTCAGCCACAGCAACTTCTTCCTAGAAACATCGCCAAAGGCAAGGGAAGCAAGGGCAAAAATCAACTATTGGGACTTCATCAAGATAAAAAGCTTTTGCCCAGCAAAAGAAACAGTCCACAAAACCAAAAGACAACTGACAGAATGGGAGAAGATATTTGCAAATGACATATCGGATAAAGGGCTAGTATCCAAAATCTATAAAGAACTTGTCAACCTCAACACCCAAAGAACAAAAGATCCAATCAAGAAATGGGCACATGACATGAACAGACATTTTTCCAAAGAAGACATCCAAATGGCCAACAGACATACGAAAAAGTGCTCAACATCACTCGCTATCAGGGAAATCCAAATCAAAACTTCAATGAGATACCACCTCACACCAGTCAGAATGGCCTAAATTAACAAGTCAGGAAATGACAGATGCTGGAGAGGATGTGGAGAAAGGGGAACCCTCCTACACTGTTGGTGGGAATGCAAGCTGGTGCAGCCATTCTGGAAAACAGTATGGAGGTTCCTCATAAAGTTGAAAATAGAGCTATCATACGATCCAGCAATTGCACTACTAGGTATTTACCACAAAGATACAAATGTAGGGATCCAAAGGGGTACATGCACCCCGATGTTTATAGCAGCAATGTCCACAATAGCCAAACTATGGAAAGAGCCAAGATGTCCATTGACAGATGAATGGATAAAGAAGTGGTATATATATACAATGGAATATTATGCAGCCATCAAAAGGAATGAAATCTTGCCGTTTGCAACAACGTGGATGGAACTGGAGGGTATTATGCTTAGCAAAATAAGTCAATCAGAGAAAGACACATATCATATGACCTCACTGATATGAGGAATTCTTAATCTCATGAAAGAAACTGAGGGTTGCTGGAGTGGAGGGCGGTGGGAGGGATGGGGTGGCTGGGTGACAGACACTGGGGAGGGTATGTGCTATGGTGAGCACTGTGAATTGTGTAAGACTGATGAATCACACACCTGTACCTCTGAAACAAATAATATATTATATGTTTAAAAAAAAAGAAGATAGCAGGAAAAGAAGAATGAAGGGGGAGAAATCAGAGGGGGAGACGATCCATGAGAGACGATGGACTCTGAGAAACAAACTGAGGGTTCTAGAGGGGAGGGGGTGGGGGGATGGGTTAGCCTGGTGAAGGGTATTAAAGAGGGCACATACTGCGTGGAGCACTGGGTGTTATACACAAACAATGAATCATGGAACACTATATCAAAAACTAATGATGTATGGTGATTAACATAACATAATAAAAAAAAGAGTACACTTGTCATGAGGAGCACTAACTAATGTAAAAAATTGGTAAATCACCAGATTGTGCACCTGAAACTAATATGACACTGTATATTAACTATACTAGAATTGAAAGAGAAGATTGATTTAAAAAGAAAATATAATTGTTTTGTTTTGTTTTGTCTTTTTACCTCACAGTTACAAATGGCAATAAAATAACATTAAGTTGAAGTCAAACTGGCAGGTTTTCTGACCAGGTCCCAACTTTGCCTGATAGTCACTGATTCCACTAGAAAGAGTTTGTCTGCAAACAAAAGCCAACTTTTATCTGTTTATTTGTTTATTATTTGTTGTTTTGAGTATACTAGACACAAATGTTACATTAGCTTCAGGTGTACAACATAGTGATTTAACTTTTAAAATGATGAGGTAGCAAGTTTGGTTCTAAGGATGTTGAATGGGTGGTTCAATCAGTGATCTAGCTTCCTCTGTTTATGAATGGAGGTCAAGATAAGAATCTACGGACACTCTGGCTTTCTCAATCCTTTAAATCCAGACACTGCTGAAATGCACATTACAGAGATAGAGCGCATTAGAAACATAAACATGGATTTCCTCTAGCAACTGATTGGTGTCTGGAGGAACAAAAAGACCAACATTTTGGTTAATTAACCTTCACACTTCTCTAGAACTAGAAGGCTTGTGAGCAAAGACTTTAAGCTACCCACCAGCTTGGAGAAGTAGACTATCAGCACATCCTAGCTGTCCAGATTAGGATTCTAAGATTCTCTATTTATGAAACTGAGCTGGGACCATCTGAGCACATACATTAATGGACTAAGACACAGGAGCTGTATTTGGGTAAAAGAGAAGGCAGAAAATTTGGTGCAAATTTTTCCTTTCAGGAGAAAGGAAAGATATAGACAAGAAAGGGGTGAATGAGCACAGTGGAGGATATGCTATGGCCTACACCTTTCCTCCTAGATTTACAAACAGGTCCTGTGCCTCAGTGGGGAGGGTAGTAAGATCTGAAGTTGAAGACACTGTGTCCATGAAAAACTCTGTGGAACTCTGAAAACAAGGAGTGCTGCTCTGAGGCCTGAGAGCCCAAGTTCTTTGCAGACCTGTGGAGAGGGGCACTCTCCAATTTTATCACTGAAGAAGAGCAGCACCCTGCAGGGTTATGGAGCAGAGCTACGCAGCAGTGGTGCCCACCTGTGGACCAGGCTGACAGGTGAGCAGTGTTTTCATGGACAGCTGACAGCCAAAGCAAAGACAAACTTCCCTCAGGTGACCAGTTAACAGGCCTCCATTAGGAAACCTGAGAAATCCATGTGAAAAGCTCATAGGAACTTCTAAAAACACATGGTAAGAGAAACATGGCCAAGAATTAAGTTGTCTATGTCAGCAGGTGGGTGCTAAGATCAGGTAAGATACAGTATTCAGTGTTGGTGTCTGTGCTCTCAGCTTGGTGAGGGCATTCTCTGTAATGCCACCTGCACTTGTGGCCAAAGAAGATAACAATAAAAGAATAGCCTCTCAGAGGCAGAGCCAGAGGCCTGGAAAATCATCCCCTAGAAAGAGAAGCGAGGCATACCCTTCAAGGTAAGGGGCCACATGGATGTCAGGATTACACAGCCAGCAGCTGCTGTGAGTCTGTTTCCCCTTTCTGGTGGTAGGAAGCAATGTAGTTATCTCCCTTCTGTCTCACCACGATCTGTTGCGTGTGTGCGCAGATGGGGAGATAATTTGCTGTGGAGGGGATAGACAGATTTGTCTCTAGATCAAGAGAAACTAGTTCCAGAAATGATGTAGACTCTGATGGGATTTGAGTTTGATGTCATCACTGGGCAATAACTTCTTGAGGTGGGTACTTTTATTATCTTCATTTTAAAAATGAAGAACTGCTACACCCATTCATACTGAAATGTTCTCTGTGCAGGTGAGGTGTTTCTCCTTCTAGTCAAGGTTAATTTCTGCACTTGTGCTCTAGCTCCCGTGGCCAGCACCCTTTCCTCTCTATCTCCAAGACATTCCTGCACCAATTGATTCCTCCTTTCTCAACATCGTCAAACTCTCGGAACCCTCTCTACTGGCTCATTAGCTTTGTCTCCTTTTGTGTCTATTGTTTTGTTTGATCCCTAAAAACGTAGTGCTCCCCAAATTTCTCTTTTCACCTGGTTTCTCACCTTGCTCTTTTCAGTCTGTCCAAGGCTTTATATTTACTCTCAATGCTTTAATAACCATTAGTTGGTTATTAAGGTTATTAAGGTGAGCAGTGTTTGCTCTTAGTTGGTCACTCCCTCATCTAAATCTTAAGTAATACTATATTTTGCTAACTAAGGCACTCAGTAACATAATACTTTAATTTTGCATTTATGTTTTTATGTTTTCTAGTTTGAAAACAAAGCCCATGTTAACTCTGGATTTCCGTCTGACTTATAATAGTAATATGTTGCATAAAATGCTTTTCTGGCTGTCCTTGAGCAGTGTGGAAGCTTGTCATTGACTTTCGCTCACTAGACCTTTCGAAACTATTAAAGTACAAATGATTTCTCCAAAAAAAAAAAGAAAAGAACAAAGTGTGGCACAGAGAGGCTTAGTAACTTGATGAGCATCACAGAGTTAATGCTGGAGGCAGCCCTTTATTTGGGGAGTTTGGCTCCAGAGTCATTTTAAATGTACTTACATAAAACTAGAAATTATATCATGTGATGCTATAAATATTCTACATGTTACCTAGCCTACGTTTACCAATAAATAAATAATAACTCCATTTGATGTGTAAAAGTACATTGTCACATTCTTTCAGAGGGCCAAAAGATTTTTTAAAAGCTTTAGAGAGCCTGGAAGAGCACTGAGGAAATGTTCACACAAAGCATTTCCCCTATCATGATTAAGAATAAAACCAAAGGAAGAAAGCCAGATGCTCAGGTTGGAGAAGGACGGAAAGCTACAGTCAGTGGTCCTCATTATGACCATGTGATTTGTACCTCAGCACATCTCTGCAAGGAACGGTGAACAGAGCTCTGTCCTCCAGCATATCTCTGCCTTTTATAAGTAAACCAAAAAGAGTTTTCCAAAGGGCAGCCCTGTAGCAACCTGAGCAGAAGGTGCTGCCTGGCCGCACAACAGGGGCACACAAAACATTTGCAAACCTGCAGGATGCTTCCTCTGAGACACCTGGCAGCACTGCTTTTGACAACAACTCAAAACCCCTTAAGAGATAATAGGGGGCTGTCTCTCAAAAAGCCAGATTACCTTTGATGACACCAGACCAGCCTCAAGACCTTTTCCTGCCTGAATAACCTTGGGATTTCCAGATTTCCATTATGCAAGATGACAAGCTCTGATTCAGCCACAGTGCAACCTTTCATTAGACATCTTCTGCTTCCTCCAGATGCCGGCCTTTGTGACTCTCCAAACAGAAATGGAAAACAACACTTTCCTTTTTGTCTTTGTCCCACCTCTGGGACTGCAGGAGAGGAAAGACTTGGCCAGAAACCTCTCTCTAAAGAACACCAAGTGGAAAGAGACCCCTCATCAGGAGGACACAGAGCCTGTCTTTCCTATGGAGACAGGTAGACACTTGAGGCAGGCTTCGGGAGAGCAGCAGGTCACTGGAAGTAGCCCTCCACAGCTCTTTTCACAGGCAACCATGTTCAGGTGGTTTGCAGCAAGCTCCCAGCTCAAGGCTCTAATTAATTAAAAGGCTTTTCTTGCCAGGAATATTGGCCATTTGACATCTCAGTTGGAGATTAGAGCTCATGAAGGTTCAGCTTTGGAAGAACAGCTCTGCTGTTACCACGTTTGATCTCCCCAGTGGGAAAACCCAAGTGCCCAGAGTTGCAATAATCATGTTAAGTGCCAGTTTCCTTTGCCAAAAAACAGTACACTCTTTTCTTTATCCTTCCCTTGGGGAAAACTCCCACTGAGTCATTTACTGGGTTCTCTGCTTATCTTGCAATTCCACACCAGAAGCATCATTTTTTTTTCAACATATGTAGGCAGTTCCACAAGCCTGCGCGGCCTGTGGTTTTAAAGATCATTAAATTTAGGCTCAACCCCAGAAGCAGGACAGAGCACATGATCTCCTGCAACAATATTTAAAATGCAAGCAACATTGGAGCGTTATCCCACTAATTTCCATGGGGCAGGCATGTCTTTGAAAAGACCATCCTTCAACCTCTGACTCAAAACATAAATAGTCCTGGCCAGCAAGCAGACAGAACCCAGAGGTGCATTTCAGTGTTGTCCTGATGAGAGAAGAATGAGAGGGGGACACTGACCAGATTAGTGGCTCTCCCAGGGAGGGTTACTCACAGCCTTTTCTCTGCTACCAAAGCATACAGAACTTGCCCTATTGTGATTTATCCAAGTATAGTATTGCCCACCCCCTAAACTATGAGTTCATTCATGACAAGGATTCTTCTGTCCTTTATCCTCCAAATAATCATGGAAGGCTTTCAATATGTATTAAATAGTAAATTAATTGGGTCTAGGGGAAATGGACACAACTTATAACTTATACCTTGTTACCTGATATATTAGGTCAAGGAAAGAAAAAAGGAAGGAAGGAAGGAAGGAAGGAAGGAAGGAAGGAAGGAAGGAAGGAAGGAAGGAAGGAAGGAAGGAAGGAGTAGAGAAAGTTAAATAGAGAAATGAAGAAAATGAAAAAGAAGAATAAAAAAGAAAAAGAAATTTATGAAAGTTATTGAGATGCACAGGCTAGAAATTATGGCTGCAAAAATGCCTGGTGTTAGGTTGTATCTATAAAAAAAAAAGGGCAAATATAGGCTAATGGGCAAAAGAAACCCATATATTAACATTTAGGAAAGGCAATGGATATACATTTATTTGAGGGTCGGGATATTTTATATTTTATTCTGTACCTCCAAGCAGGTAATAAGGTACTTTTACCTGCCTGTGTATATTCTAGGTACTGGCATAAGAAGACATACAAAGAGTAGGTTCTCCACCTTCCTTTCTTTTTCATTTTAAACTTTCTGCTGGAAGTTTTTGGTGGAATGATCCTATGCCAAGTTTATGAATAAACAAACATTATTAAATGTCTACTATGGGCTTTAAATTGTGTCAGGTGCTGGAGGTACAGAAAAGTAAACTCACTGTACTATTAGGAAGGTTTTATGTTTCATTTATTAAGAAATGTTTTGCTCTTACAGAGCTGAAACCCATAACAATATTGAACTTGAGTGCATTCTCATTATTAGGAATTAGAATTACTAAGAATTAGAGACCCATACAAGGGTATTTCTCCAGTGCAACTACAGCTTACATTTTTGCAAATGTGCATTTTAGCCTAAGTCCATTGATGTACTTTCCTTGGTGTTGTTGCTCTTTTAGAGCAAAAAAATAAAGTGAGACTCAAGCTACCAAGGTTCAAATTATTCTCTGCACAGGGATGGAATAATGAACATCTCTTACTGAGACACTGCTCTAAGAATTTTACATGGATCCATCTATTCATCCTTAACAGCAGTTCTATAGGTTGATACCATGACTTGTCTCATTTTATACATGAGACAAGTGAGGCACAGAGAGACTGAGTAATTTGGACAAAGTTGTAGAGCTGATGAGTAGTGGAGCGTGGACTCCAGTCACAGAAATTGGTCTCTAGAGCCTGTGCTCTTAACACCTGCCCCATACTGCATCTCAGGAGAGTAGGATTGGAAAAATGTAACAATAAAAACCAAAACCAGACAATAAGAGATGAAAGAAGAGTGTATGGAATCCAGAAACATCTATCTTATCCCAAATATTACAAATCAGTGCTAAGAGCTCTTTCTTGGCTGGGAGAGTAAGGCAGGGGGAGGCAGGGAGGCAAGGAAAGAGGAAGGGCTGAAGTGCTTCCCCTGTGTTCAAAGAGATGCAATTGTCCCTCCCATAAATTAGTGGCCTGTGTTGGCATATATGAAAAAAAGGATAGAAATTTGCAAATATATATATATCACCCTTTATCCAGCAGAGAGCACTACATCAAGTCAGCAAAAACAGCACTTTGCCAAAATTGAACCTTCCTAGCTTCCAAAAAAATCTGTTTAAAAAGTGAACAGTGTTTAAAATTACTTGAAATAATACCCTTCACTGTGACTGCTCCAGAACATGGGTTTCTGTCTTTCAGGGGGTGGGGAGGGGAGGACAGAGGAATTTCTTCAATGCTGACAGGGTTGGTCTGGTCTTTATGTCCTTTCTCAGAGCATGGGAAGAAGCCACCATGACCTACCAGCCCAGAAATTCTGCCAAGAAGCTGAGAGTCATGGGACTCTGCCCAGCCAGCTTTGTGTAGGTCAGTGAACACTGTCTAGACATTAAGTCTTGATCTTTGAAAGAGGAAGCCAGATACAATATAGCTTCAAAAGGCTGAGGAACCAAGTGTGAGTAAGTATCTTAACTGCTGATATTACTATCTTGGGCTGTGTTTTACCCAGAGACCTATTCATCAACCCTGATGAAAAACTTAAATTTTCCAATAGCCCATTACATTCTAGATTCTTAATCATCTCTTCTTAAAGGAAGAATGAAGGTAGTGAAGCATCACCTATGTCTATTAAAAATAAAAATACCACACAGTAGGCTCAGAGATGATGTGGGCACATGCTCTGCACACTCATACACCATTGGTAATAGTGGAGGGCACCCAAGTCAAAGCCAAGGGTGGGTAGAATAGGTAGCACAGTCAACACAACCACAAATAATCCTATAAATTACTGCCACCAACAGATAGATTTCCTTTAGGTTTCCATATATTCTAAAACCAATATTTTTTTAAAAGATATTTATTTATTTATTTATTTGAGAGAGAGAGAGCACTAGAGAGAGAGAGCAAGCATGAGTGGGGGGCAGAGGGAGAGGGAGAAGCCCTCAGCAGGGAGCCCGACATGGGGCTCGATCCCAGGACCCTGGGATCATGACCTGAGCCAAAGGCAGATGCTTAACCGACTGAGCCACCCAGATGCCTCTAAAACCAATATTTTCTATATGATAAGGATATATTTCCTAAAGATACTATTTTTAAAAGTTGTCATTGAGGGCTGCCTGGGTGGCTCAGTCAGTTGAGCATCTGACTCTTGGTTTTAGCTCAGGTCAAGATCTCATGGGTCCTAAGACCAAGCCTCGTATGGGGCTCTGAGCTCAGTGTGGAGTCTGATTGGGATTCCTCTTCCTCTCCTCCCCCTCTGTGTGTCTCTCTCTCAAATAAATAAATAAATTTTTTAAAAAGAAAGAATTGTCATTGACATGAGTTAAGATATCAGAAGTCCAGGGAGAGAGAACAGAGGGACATACAGAGAGAGAAATGGAGCACCTCCCAGCCAAAATGTTACAATAAACCATCAAAATGGTTGAATTTTTAAAATAAACTCTCCAACCTGAGGAACCTATTTTTATGATAATAGGGATTTGGGCTGAGATTCTAGGTTACCATATACAGATGAAAGTTACAACAGGATAAGGCAGGTCATTTTGACACCAAACCAGAAAATGCCTATTTTTCATTTCCAAGTAATTTGTGAAACAGAAATCTCTGACCTTTAACCCATCCCTGGGATTCATTTTATCCCTTACCCTCACCCCATCCATCACCCTCACCTGTCCATCACCCCTATCCTATCTCTGACCTGTACCCCAGGGATGGGAGTCAGGGTCAGAGCCAAGAGCCTCCAAGAAGGGGTAAGGATATATGTTTTGCCCATTACTTCAAATTAAAGTACTGGAAGTCGAGTAGTGCTCTGATAGAATGTCCCTACACAAAAAAAGCTGAGTCGACACATGTGGATCTGAATATCTTGCACTGAGAGATTTAAAAGTATCAAGACACAAAGATATAAATATCAATGAGCATAAAACAGGTAGCAGGAGACATGGAACATGCTTGAGGATCTTTCTCTGCTGCTCATCCCTCAGTACACATCTCCCTATGAGTCAACTTTAGTTAAATAAGGTAGGGATTATTTCCTTCCTCTATAGAGGAAATGTAGGGATTATTTCTTTCCTCTATAGAGGAAAGAAATGAGAAGACATGAATTAGGCCTATCTTCTAAGAGTCTACTTGGAGTTTAATATGTGCCCTAGAGTAAGTCACTTCATATCTTGGCATATCCATTTTTCCTCTATAACATATTAACAGTAATAACTGCCTTGCAATAGGAGGCACCCAATAAATAATCATGAATAAATGGATGAATTCACATGTACCTCCTAGATGCTTTTAGGTTCTGCAAATTAAAAAGTGAACTGTTCTTTGGCTGAAAATAAGAACAAGGGTTCTTACAACTCTGTAATGTAGTGTTTAGGAAGTAGGATATTTGTTATCTTTCACTAAACTAAACACTTCAATCCATGCCCCCCTCTCACCCAGCTATCCATTAACACCTTATTTTACTGCAGAAATTGCCTTCAAAAATAAACCCTGAATATAAGTATCCTTTTCTCAACTCCCAGGAAAAAAAAAACAAACCTGCTTTTTTGAACGAAATGGCCCCAGAATGATATTACATTAATGGACAATCATGTATTCAGCAAATCTATTCATTCAGTAAACTTTTATGAGCTCTTACCACCAGGGGGGTATTATTATTCCTAACAGAATCCGTTATTTTTCTTCCCCTCCAAGATATAATAGTTTAAGGGGAAGCTGAACCAATAAATAAGTATTTAGAATCCAATGGCAGAAAGAAGTAGCAAAACACTAAAGCAATGGTACATTAGACTGCCTGGATTCATATCCTGGCTCCAACACCTGCTACTGATGTACCCTCGAGCAAGTTCTTTAATGTCACTAGGCCTCAAATTCTTTATCTGTAAATGGTAGTAATAATTTTACTTACCTCAGAGGGCTGTTATAAAAATTGAATAAGCGGATCCATGTAAAGTACTTTTCACAGGGCTGAGAATATAGTAAACACTTGACAAGTTTTGTGGTTGTTGTTAGGTGTTATACCTTGGTGTAAGTACAAAACATTATGAACTCCAGGTGTAAAACCACTCATCTTTCCTGAAGAAACCAAGAAAAGTCTTTGAAAAGGAAATGACAATGTGAGGAGTCTCTCCATAGAAGACTAAGCTTTCAAGCAGACAAGAAAGGGAAGATAGCATTCAAGAAGAGGAAACAGTTTGTACGGGGGCACAAAGTTATCAAAAAGTTTTGCATTCAGGAGCAGTCTGCTCAAGACCTCTTAACTCCAGCACCTAGTAAAATACCAGGAGATAAGGCTGAAGATAATGGGAATGACTTGTTGAGTTATGCAGAGGAGTATGGGGTCTATTCTGAATAAAACTTGAATCCCTTAGATGCTTTTAAATAACATTTGACATGAACAGTTGTGTTTGTTGTTTGTTTTCTGTAAAGTAACTCTGGTAGTGTTTTGGAAAATGAAATGAAGAAGAAAAGACTTGGTATAAGAAAAGAGCAAGGAGGGAGTTGTTACAACCTTCCAAAGGAGGAATAAGGGAAGGAAAAAGATGATGGAGAGATTCTAGGGACATCTCAAAATGGAATTTACAGAATTTGATAGCTAGTTGGATGTGGGAAGTAAAGAAACAAGAGAAATCAAGGATGACACTGACATTTCTAGCTTGGAATGGTAAAGCCATTGACTGGAGTGGTGAATATAAGAGAAGAAGGCTCAGGATGGGAGAGAATATGTGTAAAAGAGAATGCATATCTTTATTTACATTAAGACATGGTCTGTGGGACAACAAAGTGGAAAAGACCTCTAGTTAATCAGCAACTGATTACTAAGATCTAGGGTTCAGAAGAGATTTCATCACTTGAGACACAGATTTGAGAGTAATACTCTTAAAATAGACCCCATCTGAATAGGCAAGACTGCCCAGAGATTGTTGATTATGTACATGGTACTATCTATGCAAAATATTGTAGGGGAATGTCTGTAGGTTAAATAAATATTGCTGAAATAGTATAGCTATATAGACTCAAAGCTGGTTGAATAATAATCCTACCTCCCCATCAAAAAATTAAACAAAAAAGTGGATGAGTTGACCAGAGTTGTCTAATGATAAGGACCTATTCTGGCTCCCTGCTTTCATATAATATGTGTTCTATCCTTTCTTCCTTCCCTGACATTATACAGCAAGATGTGTCCCTCCATCTATCTAAGGTTAATGCTGTGCTTTGGCATCTCCTTGCCTTTCTATTGTCTTCTTTCTAGCATTTAAACACACTTGCTCAAATCTACCCCAACCTAAGAGACCCTCCCTCAACCCAATAGCCCCCCACCAACTACTTATCTCTTTCCTTCCTTTTGCAACACATTCTTTTAAAGACTAGCCTACCATTTCTACTTCCTTCCTCACTCAATCTTAAACCCACTGTAACCTGGCTTCTGCACCCATCACTTGGATCTCACTAAAACCAACAATGACCTACAATATTGATAAACCCAGTGGTGCTTTTCAGTCCTAATTTTACTTAACCTCCCAGCAAAAGTTTTGATACAAGTGACTACCTCATTTTTAATGACTTACTTTTTTATTGCTTTGATTTCTGTGACACTACATCCTTCTGATTTCTTCCAACATCTATGGCTCTATCTTCTCACTTTCCTTCACAGGAAATAGTCTTCTCCCAGGCCTTATATACCAATACTCCCAGATTCTTATAAATACTCTTCATTTCCACTCCACACATTCCCTGGGCAATCTTGTCCATTAACACTCTGTCAACCATTCTCTATATGTGTATTTCTCCCATATTCATATTTCTATCCTAGAACGGTATCCTGAGTTATAAAACCACATGCCCAGATCCCTGCTAGTCATCTTTGCTGGGAGATCTTACAAACACCACAAACCTGACATGTACCAATCTGAACTCATCAACTTCCTCCCTGACCCTATTACCTAAGAAAATGGCACGCTATTCTGCCAGTTGCCCATGCCAGAAATCAAGGAATCATACTTAGCTATTTCCTCTACCATATATCTAAACTATTATCATATCTTGTTGATCTTATCACTCAAATATCTCTTGATCTTCAATGCTATTATTCCAATCCTGGCCACTACCATCTCTTGTCTAGATTATAGCCTTAGACCTAGACTTCATGTCTGATATCTTGCTTCTTCTGTTCTTCAGCAACCAAATGATTTTAAAATAAAAATCATATCAGGTCACATACACCTACCCTCCCAAGTAAAAATTTCTTGTTACCCTTAAAATAAATCCAAATTCTGGTTTTACAAGCCCCTCCATGATCAGGCTTTTTTTTTTCTTTTTTGTCTCACTGTTTATCATTCTCTATTTCAAGTTGCAATTTTCAGACATTCTGAACATCTTATAGTTCTCTACCTCTCCAGATTTTCATACTTGGTGTTTCCCTGCCTCCACCTTGTCTTCATGTGGCCAAACCCCATTCATTCTTTGGATATCTGTGTGAAAGCCACTTCTTCAGGAAAGTTTTCTCTGACCCCAGATTAGCTTAGGTTCCCTTCGTGTAAGATCTTGTAACCTCCCAACTTAAAAAAAGAATCATATCATCCATCACAATTTTACTTGTCCAGTGACTACCCATACGTTCTATGAGGGAAAAGGTCATATGTGACTTGTTCACCATAATATTTCAGTTCATGTCACATAGCAGGTGCTCAGTGATCACTTGTTAACTGTGCTGGATGAATCAAATTGAGTCATAGATACTGACTATGCTACTCTACTTTGTGCATGACAAGAACTGAGAGAGGTAGTAAATAAGTTGGATAACAGAACTGGGTTTATAAATTATCTCAATTGATCAAAATTGTAAAAATGAATAAAATAAATATAATGGCCTATATTCATACTCAAAGACTCATTTACATAAATATAAAAGAAAATCATGTTTTAATAGCAGGTCATGTGAAAATGTCTTAAGAGCATGTGCAAGGACTTCAAATTTCACATGGCCCACAGAGGAACATGGCTGATAAAGAGAAACTGATGCCATCTTACACTGTATTAGTAGAATATTAGTGTTACACTGAAGAAAGCCTATAGCTTGTCCTTTCATCATAACCCATTCTTATGTTGTACCTGGCATACACCAAGTATGCAAAGAAAGCTCCTGAATGAAGAGTAAAATGTCTCAAAGTGCTTTTGCCAAAATGACCACACCTGAAGAACAACACATAATGTTTGACATTGGTAACAAAGAATATGCAAAAAAAAAAAAAGTATAACCTAGTCTAGAAGGAATAATAATACCTAACATAGCACTGATTATGTATTGAGTACTGTTCTAAGCAATTTATATATATTAACTCATCTATCCTATGAAGTAGGTACAATTATTATCCCCATTCTACAGTGATAAAAGTGAGGCACAGATATCTTATGTGACCAGAGTCATATAAGAAGTAAGTGGGAGAGCCAAGTATTGAAACCAAATAGCCAGCAACCAGCAGCCCATACTTCTGGAAATCAATTATAATAATATTCTACTAGAAATAAAGAAGGAAAATCATTAGCCCAGGGGTGAGCTGGGGAGAAGATTCAGAAGAAAGCATATTAACTGGCTTCATACTTTAAACATCAGGCAGAAATCAAAAGGAAACAGATCCTGGCTCAATAAAATGAAGAACTTTCTAATGCTTTGATTTGTCTCACTAGTGAACAGTCAGGGTCATTGGGTTCCCTGTTAACAGAGTATCCAAGTAGAGGCTAGAAGTCCATCTATACATGGTATCAAGAGCAGTTCCACTCTGGGAGAAAGGTGAGAATAGAGAACCCCTGAAGTCCATTTTCTAGGATCTGTAATGTTAAGAATACAACATGGACCTCAATCTCAGACAGCCCAGACCAGAACTCAATCAAGATGGGGATTTAATAGGAAATAAAAAACTACCAAGATAATGAAATGGATGGCATTCAGAATAGTGGGATCTCACATCACCTTTAAAGATGAAGATCCCAGCTACCTTGCTACCTTTCTCCATATCAAGCAAAATCAGAAACTGAAACAGCACAGCAAAACAATGCCATGCTATAAAACCCTAAGAAATGCCAAGTTACTAATATATGAGGCACGGGTCAACTCTTTATGCACCTGGTTTTCCATATCAATAGATAGTGTCAAAGAATTTATTTGCATTGTTCAGACTGTGAAATCACTTCTTTCTTCTCAAGAAGGAGAAGATCTAGTTAAACCTGAGATTAAAGAGGCAGATAAAAGAGTCTCCCGGACTGCGAAGGCCAGGAATTAGACATGCTGCTACCACTATAGCAGTCAGTCTCCAGACAAGATCCATTACAGGGACATCTTCCATCAGATGCTAGCGAGGCTAATCCTTTTGCAAAGCATGACAGCTTCTCAAACTTGACTGTGGTGAATCCAAACCAAATTTTTATGCTATATGATCAGCTTTCAAAATACAAAATCATTTTTATATTGTGTTGAGTTTAGGTTTATTACATTTAAATTTGGAAACGAGGATATAGATGCCTGCAATGCAGCTTGTCCCAGACTCCCTTGATGCTCATCTTGCAGAATAAAATGTCAGATAATAGTGAGATAGAAATAAATATATGCAACCAGAGCTACTTGATAACAAAATGCTGTCAAATGATAACAGAGTTTTCCACACCCTTAAAGAGAACCATTCAAATTTCCGTCTCCGAAGAAAGAGAGCTACGACATGTCACTGGAACATTCTCATTGATCCGTAGCTTTTCAACTGCATGTCATCAACTCTGAAGCCATTTAGTACTCTGACAACAAGTTGGAAATTTTGGAGGCTGACTTACCTTTTTGCAGTCAGGTAAGGACTTTTCGCTGGCCAATGTGCTGAAAATGGTGGTCTACGAAACAGAAAGTGGGTGACACATTAGAATCATCAAAGTGTAATGATATTGACTCTGCCTTGTTAATTTCTAATCCATGGTGGGCACCACTTCTTATGACCCCATTGATTTCCCTGGATTTTAAAAAATGCCTGCCCTTCAGTACTCCCACTACCAACCACCCTACCCAAGTTGGAATATTCATTATGGGCCAACAACGACAGTGACATAAGGACTCTTATTTATCTTTGTTTCACAAACTAGGTACCTACAGCACAATTCGGTTAATTGTCAAAAATCACATACCTTGGAAAGAGGTGAGTAATCAAAGCCAAGAAGTCTGACCTTAGAACCCACCTTCTCACCCACACATGGTACTCTCTCTCTTTCACTTGAAGAGATATGTGCATAATGTCAAATGCCAAACCATTCAAATGAAACCTATTATGAGCCTGAGTGATGAAGGGAAGCTTCTCCCCATTTAAGAGATTTGTGAATCTGAACAGTGGTACCAGATCTTGTCATCTGATCTCTATTTTCTTTAACACATTTGCTTTCCATACGATTTACTTTTTATATATTTTTTTTGTTTATTTTCCTGGCCTCGTGAACGACTAAAAAGGCACTTTAGCATGCAAGGCCAGCTGGGATTAATATGCAAGTTTGCTCCTTTTGGACTATCCTATGAAGAGTTAAATGGTCTATGATCAACCACATAAATGGTAGACATTTTTTTTTCAGTAAACCTGTCTACTTTTTCTTTAATTACAAAATATATATTCTTAATGAGACAATCTCTTTTCTAACCTATCCTCTTGAGGTAATCAATAATAAAAATTTGTGTTCATCCGGGATGCCTGGGTGGCTCAGTCAGTTAAGCGCCTAACTCTTGATTTCAGCTCATGTCATGATCTCAGGGTCATGAGATGGCGCCCCGCATTGGGCTCTGCCCTGGGCATGCAGCCTGCTTAAGTTTCTCTCTCTCCCTCTCCCCCGTCCCCTCTGCTCGCACACATATGTGTGTGCTCTCTCTCTCTCCCTCAAAAAAAAAATCTGTGTTCATGTTTCCACACTTTCTCTGTTTATTCAAATACATATCACATTATATGTAATTACATGACTTATATATTACCTGCATTATATTGCATATGCACATATAGAAATTTCTTTTCTTCTTGAGATCATATCATCCTATTTAAGAATATAGTATTGGCACCTTTCCAGGTCAGTTCATATAGATTGGCTCATTCTTCTCAATAGCCACATGACATAATAGAGATACACCATATTTATATGTATGCTTTCCTTTATGGATGGACATTTGGTAGTTTCCACGTTTGGGTTCCTTTATTATTGCTTTTTGTTTGTTTATTCTTGTCTGCCATTACAAACTATGCTGCAGTAAACATTCATATGTATATAAATATATATGCAATATATACATATATATTATGTGTGTACATACACATATACATATTTATACTGATAATTTTATTTCGGTTGAATAGGGTCAAAAAAGAAATGTAAAATAAATAAAGACATTGGTATGGCTTGAAGATGTAATCTACATAAATTTTCTCACACTCTCTCCTTGCATAACATAAAAATGTCTACCCACCCCCCCTGTAGGATTTTGTTTTGTTTTGGGACAAGCACTAGAGATAGTTAAAAACCTGAGCCAGCATATATTCTAATCCAAAGTAATATGCAGCATTAAGGGACAGAAAACACAGATGTGGATATACATACAAAAAAGCATATTTAATGAAAAAAATAAATTCAAGGTTTAGATTGGTGTGATCTTGAAATATGGTTTGCTGGCAGTTTTTGTGTTTTTATTTTGTTTGTGAGGGAAGGTTTAAAAGTTATCTAGAAAGTTTGAATTAAAAGTAGAAAAGGGATGGGACGTGTAGGTGGCTCAGTTGGTTTAAGTATCTGCCTTCTGCTCAGGTCATGACCCCACAGTCCTGGGATGGAGGCCTGCATCTCCCTCTGCTCTTCCCCCCCAGCTTGTGTGCATTCTCTCTCTCTCTCTCTCTCTCAAATGAATAAATAAAACCTCTAAAAAAAAGTGGAAAAGGGAAAGAAGGGAAGAATTTTAAGTGGTGGAAGAAAAGAGGAAAAGCAAAAGTGAAAAAAGAAGGGCAAGATGAAAAGTTCACAAAATCAAACATAACAGAATTATCAGGAAAAAGAAAAAAATGGCTCCCATAAAAAAAACAGCCATCTTTGCTCAAAGAGAATGAGGGCATGTGACTCATTCTTCTTACCATAATTAAACCCACTGACCTAATTTCAACCCTGACAAATAACAGCCCATGTTGACAGGAGTGGATATATTCTAGAAGTTCCATGCTGTCTTGTCCTTTGCTGTTGCCAGGTATATCTTAGTTTCTCTTGTTTCCATATTCCTTGTGAATAGAAGGAAAGATTCTTGCTTGCTATTCAAAGACTGAACTAGTAAGGAGAGAGAAAAGCCAAAGAAAGAGAAACAGTAGCTCTCAACATGCTACTGAACCACTCCACCTGCAATCTTCCCATCAAATGCCTTCCTTATGATCTTTCTTTGTATTTATGTATTTGTATACATGAGCACCATGTTATGAGAGAGGCCTCAATGTTCACTCTCAGATTCCTGATCCGGGAAGATACAGACCCCACAAGACTTAGTCATTGCTGTAGCCCCATTATCTAGCCCAGTGCCTTCCATGAAAAAAGGTATCCAATAAATATGCACTAAACAGAGGCAAAAAAAAGAAAAGAAAAGAAACGGCATCAGGTGAAATTGCAGTCCTTACCCCAAAACACTGCTTTGGAAGTGCAGTGCCAGAAAAGCAGCCTCACATATAATAACATTACAAAGTAAAGCCTAGGGAGAGAGGAGAATGAGAAATAAAAGACGCCCAAAAAGTAGTAAAATACAGTTTCTATTCAGTATATTTCTATTGTCTATTATCTGCTTGGTTTGGTTATCGATTTTTCAATGTCACCCTATGAACATTTTAGACTGGATAATTCTTTGTTGTGGGTGTGGGAGTGTGCTGTGCTGTGCAGCATCCCTGACCTCTACCCACCAGATTTCAGTAGTATACCCCATCCCCTGACCTCAGTCATGACAACCAAAAATGTCTCCAGATATTTCCAGGAGTCCCCTGGAGGGGGGCAATTCACCCCCCGTTGAGAAGCACTGGTCTAAACTCAAGAAGAGCTAGTCATGGAAATGACCCTGATTCCTTGACCAGTGTAACTAAATTTTTAACAGGAAACAGAAGTTGAAAAGTCAAAATCTGGAGAGGACCCAAATTCTAGCTACTGAAGATTCCATGTGGGGGCAAATTGAGAGACACTAATTGCATTTTTAAGTAAGTTTAAGATATACCACTAGGGACAGTAAATTAAGGATCGTGTCTAAGAATTCAGATATTAGTGCTCTAGCCCCAGAGGAAATGATCTTCGAGATTAAACAATACCATTCCACCTTCGAGAATAGTCTCAGGTGACCTGAGAAATATGTTTGGAGAAGAAATGAGTTAGAGATGGGTGAAACTGGCTTCACTAAAAAATTAATACAAGTAGCTCTAAATGTTATATTTGTAGAAAGGAACCACTTGAGCTAAAGGACAAATGTACAGTGAAATCTCAGTACCTGGAATGAGTATGAAAGAAGTATGGCATAGGTCAATGAGCGTCTGTATCCTTAATTTGGCCATTTTCTAAGGAGATTTTACTTATACGCTCCGTTGGTCTCATTTCGTTCCCATCGAAAGAAACTGGCATTCCAGTTTCCTAATTACAGCTATTGTAAATGACTTTGGGTGGGCTCTCTAAACCTTCCAATAACATGTTCACTTTAATTACTGGAAATGAAAGGCTCAAAACATGGTGACTTACCCACACTGTGACCTTCTTGACTGTTGCATCCAATATTTTTCCACTGAAGAGGAAACCCCTAATGAGTCTCCTCCACCAAAGTTTGCATGACGCTGTGTTTGTCAAAGGAGTGCAAGTACAATGGTGCACAATGACTTTTTAGAGCACTGACTTCTAACCCTGTTGGCAAGGTGACCAGCATGGGGTGAACAGCATTATACATAGAAGTTGTAGCAATTTGCCAAATGAATCTAGAAAGGTGAGGCCCTACTGTTGTTCATTTATATACGGATACCTGAAATTTCACTTATTAGAGCCCTGCTTTTCACACCAGCCTTTGAATCATCATAGACAAACCCTCAAGGGATGCTAGGGTATAAGAGTCAATGCAAAGGGGACAATTGAAAATTTCATGTATTATAATTATTGGTCTGTTACACCTTAGAAGGAATGAGTGTATCAGATCCTTTTCTACAAGCTGATTTTTTACTTTGGGTTTTTTAAGTTTTCTAAAAATTTCAAAAACAGATTTTGATGGGAGAGAAATGAAGACTAACATAAAAAAGACATTGGACACTCATGGTGATGGGAAAAGATCTAAAAACATAGGTCACATGAGGCTCCCTAAAAAGCAGACTGTGAGATGGAGGTTAGCATACAGGAGGTTTATTAGGGACTGCTCTCAGGAACTTCACTTGTGGAAGGAAAGGGAAGGGTTCAGGACCAAGCACAGGAAGAAGTTGGGCCCTGGTAAAACTCAACAAAGTTCTCAGTCCACCAAACAGGGAGCCCTGAACTGGGGTAGACTTGTCCCCTGCTGGAGTGGAGCTAAGAGCTGCCCTGGAAAGAGGGCATGACCATGGGCAAGATGACTATTTTCAGCCAAGGGCAATTTCCTGAGACGGTGGACAGCTGAGAGTAGATAGCCAGCTGCCCTCCTAGCAACAGGGACATCTGTGTGGAGCACTGCTGTGTCCACTACAATATACTTTACTTTGACACACTTTGCCAAGGGCAAATACTGGTTGTGACTGACTTAACTCAGTTGAACATGATCCCTTATTAGAACTTAGAAGTTTGCTGGTCCTTTATGATAGAATCTCTAGACAGATAAACAAATGGGCCACTTGCTCCGGAGTCTAAGTGCTTGGGTCCAATGTCCCTTTTTAGCAGACCTCTTGTGAGCTTAAGATGGGAAGCTGGCCATAAGGTCTTGAATTCTTCATTATGAAATGAAGAAACCCATATTCATGTCCTTTTAGGTCATGATAACCTGGCTAATTTGAAGAAAATTGGCCTGATTTTATCAGACACATCATTTAGAAATCAATGAGTATACTGCCTACCTCTTCCCTCCATCCTCTGAGGAAAGAACATTTGACTGAGTAACATGGTCAGCTCTTGATTACCTCCAGAGCTAGAGAGAGCTTTACAGGTGATCCACAAAAGCATCTTATAAAATGTCTCTACATCTGATTTTGAGAGATATTAAATAATGGTCTATTTAGAAGGTGAGGTGGTTAAACACAACATCCTTAAATTAACATTAATAATCATTTATAGAAATATTCCAAGTGGGCAGAAAGGCAAAAGCAACCCAGAAGGAAGAGTGACTTAGGATGAAAAACTGGCATGATAAGGCCTTGGTCTGAGAACCTAAATGGAGAATCAGCAATTGACTGCTCAACTAGTCCACCCTACAGAAACAGATTCCAGAAGGGCAGCTGCTTATCCCATTCTCACTGGTGGGAGTGGTTTGCAAAATGAGCACTGAAAAGAGACTCCATATGTTCTACACTCCTTTTTAAGAGAGAGTTTACCTCTGAGAGTGATTACAATGTTGTCTCAGTTCCACTAAATTAGGTTTAGAAAAAAAACAGAAACAGATAGACTCTAACTCTACTGAGCTTATTTCTTCCATGTAATGTCTACAACTAAGATTTATATTTTAAAAACAGCAAACCTATGATGCTTACTTGATTAAACTGGAACAAAGTCAGGTGCAAGAGAATTGCTTAAGTACTGGATTACAAAAATTAAAGAATTCAGAAACTGAATCTCTGAGATAGATGGTAATGTTACAAAATTTTATTTCAAGCATCAGTTGTTCCTTTATGTGTGTGTACGTGTGTGTGTGTGTGTGTGTGTGTGTGTGTGTGTTTCATGCCCAGCCAGACACCACCAAACAGGCCAGCTAGTTTTGATAAATGGTCAAATACAGTTGAAAGCTAAGCACCATTTAAAGGAATGATGCCTGCATAAGGCATCTCCATTTGATACCTGCCATTTGTACCACACAGACACAGTGGATGACTTTGCACTCATTGGTAGATGTCAGAACTAGACTTATTCATATTACTAACAATTTGGAAGTCATTTACACATGAATCAATGGGTCTCAAAAGTGCACACTACTTGGATGCTTTCTTAGACATTACAGTCAGCCAATTTTAGGATTTCTAGACAAAGTATAAATTTCCATTTGGTCTTCATGTTTTAGCAAGCTAGTATTGATACATGTACACTGAAAATAGTGGCATCCCTCCAGGCAAAGTGTGGCATTCATAATTTTTAAGTGCATGATTATAAAACACAACCAGCTAAAGGAAAAAAAATTATACCCCTGAATAAATGATAAAATTACAGTGTTTTCTTGTAGTCCATGAATACTGAAAATTTCAATTAACCAAGTGAAAAGCCATTGAATGTGCCAGCAGGATTTATATCCCAGACTAATGACCATCATCTGCATCCTATTTAGCTAATGAAGGTTTGGAACACTTGTGGATAATTAAGGGAAAGCTGATGGGAGGAAATTCGAACCATGGAAAGATCAAATCTATTTATGTCTGCATTTAAAATGAAACATATCTAATAGTTCATCCAATCAAGGCATAATGTCTGTTCATTTGGGATAAGATAGATGCTCTTAAGTTAAATAGGCAGGTTAGCTCCCAAAACACAAAATTCATTCCTCATTCATTCGTTCAATACTTGTTAAACACCTTCCATGTGCCTCTGCCCTTGTGGATCAACATAATAGCACCATGATTTCCCTAATATTTTCCCCACCACCTTCCCTCCTCCAGCTTAATTAAGTTTACAGCTCTGGTTTTCACTTTACCCAAGTAACTACCGACCACCTGTCTGTCGTGACAGCTATGGCACAGCTGCAGTTGTAGGACAGGATGGGAAAATACAGGGTGTACAATAGGGCACTTGGCTTTTTCTGACACCTGGCAGAGCACCTCAGGAGTGGGGCCCAGGCTCATTAATGGGTGGGTGTTCATGTGTGGAAGACTAAAGACTGCTTAAAGGAAGACAACACCTGATATTCAGGGATAGCAAAAATAGGAATCACGTTCAGTGCAGCTCTATTGAATTTCCCTAAATAGTTTATAGCCATTTCATTCGATTCTTACTATCCCACATGAGAGGGAGCACCTTAAAAACCCCTCACTGGGTCCCTGCCAAGATCTGACAAATTTGTGTCTAACAAAGGTGATGCTTCAGGAACCTCCAATCCTAAGATCTATGTCAATGCTGAAAATGGGACACCTAGCTGGTAGGCATGTTGTGGGAAGTCAACTAATGTTGGCAACTCAATCTTAGGTGCACACATTTATGTTTTTTCAGAATCCCTTCCATGTCTGAAAGGAAAGCCAGATTTTTTTAAAAATCAGCAAAATCAGAACTTACACATAGCCAGTTGGGCATAACTTTAAGCCAGTGGGTCTCAAACATTAGTGGCATGAGAATCACCTGGAGGTCTTGTTAAACAGGTTGCTGGGCCCCACCTCCCAGAGTTTCTCATGTAGAGGGTATGGGGTGGGGGTCCAACAATTTGCATTTCTAACACATTCTCAGGTAAGGTTGATGCTCCTGGGGCGACCTGGGTGGCTCAGTTGGTTAAGCGACTGCCTTCGGCTCAGGTCATGATCCTGGAGTCCCGGGATCGAGTCCGCATCGGGCTCCCTGCCTCAGCAGGGAGTCTGCTTCTCCCTCTGACCCTCTTCCCTCTCGTGCTCTCTCTCATTCTCTCTCTCTCTCAAATAAATAAATAAAATCTTTAAAAAAAAAAAAAAAAGGTTGATGCTCCTGATCTGGGAGCCATCCCTTGAGAATCAGTGGTCTCATCTATACCCAAAGGAAGTTAACAGCACTGATAAACTATTCCTTTTATGACCTCACAAGAAAGGAAAAAGTGTCTTTGAATTTCCATAAGTATAATTTTGATTAGTGACAATACTAATGCCTTCTGATACTTACATACAACTTCCAATCTCTAAAGCCCCTTGACACACATTGTTTCACTTCAGCTTCCAAACAACACTATAATGTAGTGTTATTAATCTCATTGTAGGACACCAAGAAACAGAAAGGTTAAGTGACTTGCCTAAGTTTTCTTAACTAGAAAGTAGTCAAACTGAGATTCAAATTGTGCTATGAGAACTCTACTCTGGGATCATCAAAGTACAATAAGAAATTCATTTAAAAACTAACAAAGTGAGGCTGCTCTAATCTGACAATATCAATGTCAAAGTTTCTTTACTAATAAACACTAATTTTTTTCTTACTCAGCACCCTTTATAAAAGCTAATGAGCCTTTGCATTCATTCTGAATTATATAAAAGATATTTTTTTAAATCTCCCTTAAAAGGGCTAGGTGGAAAAGAACCTGAGAAATGCATATTAAAGTCCAAATACAAAGATAGTTTGGCAGCAACTGCCAACTCTAGGAAAAGAATGACACTGGGGGAGAAGAGGTGTTACTTTTTAGTACCAGCTCCCTTTCCTGCAGGGAGTGGATCTTCGATGTTTCACCAGGTTAGCATCTTTGGGGCAGAAAACCAGTCAGAAGCTCTGTGCAGAAAGCAGAAGGAATTCCACAGCTTACAAAGAGCACAGAAGTAAAAAATGATGGGACCCAAGACTGCTGTCCACAAACAGCCCCCACCAGAATTGCCATGAAGAGGACAGACTCTCTCCCTTGGCTGCACCCTCATGCCCCTGACCCTAACCAGGAGGATCCTATGAGATGAGGGAGATGGTACACTCTGGGACGAGGAGAGGACAAGCTCTCTGAACACATTTCATGCACTTCATGACAGTATATGAACATGGCCAATCTGTGCCAGGAGGAGAGAGCAGAGGAACAAAGAGCCTCAATGAAGACCCAACAAAATACAATTCTGGGACAAATGACACCCACTGAGTGGCGTCAAGCTTCCTCTCTCAAAGCTGCAGACCAGGTCTCCTTAAAGCCATCAACGTAATATAATAAGGCTAGATGCCCCTAATCAGGGTCATCCCATTGTTCTTCCCAGAGCAGAATATCCTAATCTGACCTGGTAGGAGCTAAAGGGAAGAGGGATTGAAAGAACTGGACAAATGAGAGGAGCAGAATATTTCTGTACATTTTGACTTTAAAAGAATAATAAGGAAACGCTACACTAAAATTCTATGTCTATTAGCCTCTATAATTTTGGAGTCAGTAGCTGTGATACTTTAAATACCAGGAGTACATCAATTGTTTTGAAAGATTATTACTCAATATTTGGGAATTTAGATCCTTAAGATCCCTCCAAGTCTTGACTGTAATCTCTACTGTCCCTTATGATAAACGCCTTGATAGGACTTGATCCCTACTGTAGTGTAAGCTCATCGAGGCCAGAGGCCAACTCTTTATCATCTTTGTACCCTATACTTTAGCACAGTAATGGGCGTAAGAATGAGACTCAGTAAGGACTTCATAAATGTTTGTTGAATGTATAGTGAATAAGGTGAGGGAGGCAAGGGGGGGAGGAAAAAGGAAGAAGTGGGGAAGGAGGAACAAAGGGATTTAGGCAGGGAAAGAAGGAAGAGTAATCCCAATGTGGGAAAAATATTCTATAGTGGGAAAAGTGTTATGAGTTGAATGGTGTCCCCCAAAAAGAGATGCTGATGCCCTAACCCCTGGTACCTGTGAATGTGACCTTATTTGGAAATAGGGCCTTTACAGATGATCCAGTTAAGATGAAGCCATTAGAGCGAGTCATAATCCAATACAACTGGTATTCTTATAAAAAGTGGGGAAATTCAGGAGCACCTGGGTGGCTCAGTCAGTTAAGTGTCTGCCTTTGGCTCAGGTCATGATCCCAGGGTCCTGGGATTGAGCCCCACATCGGGCTCCCTGCTTTGCAGGGAGCCTACTTCTCCCTGCTGCTCCCTCTGCTTGTGTACTCTCTCTCTGTCAAAGAAATAAATAAATCTTTTTTTAAAAAAAGGAGGGATATTTGGACACAGAGGGATGATGAGGTAAAGACAGCCATGTGATGATGGAGGCAGAGACTGGATGGATGAAGATGCAAACAAGGGAACACTGAGGATTGCTGGCCACCACCCGAAGCTAGGGAGAGGCAAGGAAGGATTCTAACCACAGTCTCGGAGAGAGCACAGCCCTGCTGACACATCGATTTTGAACTTCTAGCCTCTAGAACTGTGACGCGATAAACTTCTGTTGTTTTAAGCCACCCAGTTTATGCTTTTTATGGTAGCCCTAGCATTTTAATATCATAGTACATAACCAGTATCTCTCCTTACTAATCAACTGTAACAGTGATTGACAAGCCATTCCTATGGAGAGACAGATAGTAAATATTTTAGACTTTGGGAGCCAAAAGGTCTCTGTCACAACTCAACTGCATCAATGTAGCATGAAGGAAGTCATAGAAAATAGATAAATGAATAAGGATGGCTGTGTTACAAAATGACTATTTTATAGACACTGAAATTTGAATTACATAGAATTTTCATGTGTCATGAAATATTCTTCTTTTGCTTTTTTTTCAACTACTTAAAAATGTGAAAACCACTCTTAGCTTGCAGGCTGTTCAAAAACAGGCAGTGGGCCAGATTTATCCTGCAAGCAATAGTTTGTCTGCCTCTGGGTACAGATCTAGGAATTAAAAACACCTGACTCTAGTCCTGATTCCCCTAATTACTATTTTCATAACTATGATTAAATCACTGGCTTCCATCTTCAAGAGAACATAATAAGGCACCTGGGTGGCTCAGTCAGTTAAGCAACTAACTCTTGATTTCAGCTCATGGGTCATGAGATCAAGCCCCCTGTCAGGCTCTGCACTCAGCGGGAGCCTGCTTAGGTATTCTCTCCCTCTGCCCCTTCCCCCACTTGCACACTTGCACATGCACTCTCTCTCTCTCTCTCAAATAAATAAATAAATCTCTAAAAAAAATAAAAATAATTTTTTAAAGATTTTTGTATTTATTCATTTGAGACACAGAGATACAGAGAGAGAGAGAGCATGAGCAGGGGGAGAGGCAGAGGGAGAGGGAGAAGCAGGCTTCCTGCTGAGCAGGGAGCCCGACGCGGGGCTCGATCCCAGGACCCTGGGATCATGACCTGAGCCGAAGGCAGACGCTTAACGACTGAGCCACCCAGGAGCCCCTAAAAATAAATTTTAAAAAAGAGAACATAATAGACTTTTCCCTACCCACATAGAAGGTTATTATGAGGATGAGATGAAAATCATGTACTTCAAAACACTTTGTATACATAATGGTATTGATACTTGGATATATTTACTCTGTTTTACTCTTCAGAAATAAATATTAGCACTAAGATCAGGGTGATGATCAACTGACTGAGTCATGGGGCCCGGGCCAGGTGGAAGCAAAGATATAAGCCCCTTCAATCACCCACATCTTCAGATATATCAGGGAAGTGGACAGGGAGATGCATACCACACACAAAGCTGTCAGAAAATGGACTTTCTGAGGTAAACAGCAAGTCCAAGGCAAATGGTCATCATCTTTGGTCATATTTGACCCTGGGCTATGGCTGAACCACCAATTTCTTCCTCTAGGGAATGTTCTGGACTAGGACTGTTCGCTGCTGGGAGGCTGCACTGTAACCTGGTTCCCCGGATCATCGCTCTAAACAAACATCCATCATCCACTAAAGCGCCTCTGGCCTTCCTGAGCCCACCTCTATAGGTCCAACAGTTAACAAAGCCATAAATATTACCCTCCATGCAGAATCATCTACCATAAGGAATTGGAACATTGCCACTGTTCTCTGCGGGGACTGGACTTGAGCTGACAGCTCCAGATTTTCAGGTCTGGCACAAGGTAAAGCCAGAGAGAGCACCAAGGAACAAAGAAAATAGTTCACAGGAGGAAATACCTTTTCTCACACTGCATAGGGCTGTAGACTTCCCTGGAACTGAGTTATGCCCTTGAGGAGCCGAGAGCATACCTTTCCAAATTACTAACATAATTCACCCTGGTCATAAATCCTTAGACAGGATTTTTTACTCCAAATTAATTATTCCAATTATCCTTCATTCCTAAGACTGTGTATTTCCTGGATATAGGGAGAAGTGTTGTCATTAAACTTATTCTCAGTTCCTGACTCCTCATACTCATGAATGAAGGGAACAGAAGAGAATCCACCTCCTCAGCCGACTACTGGCTGCTACCAATATTCACACTCATCCTCCCTGTTGCGTTCCTCCCCGTTCCCACCTCCACCCTGGAACATCACCACCTGCCTTCCTAAGAACAGAGAAGAAAGCCATGGCTATTACACATCTCTTAGCAATGTGACACCTTCTTCTAAAAGACTCTTACATAAAAGCATGATGAGGCCAGAGATGTCCCTCTTGGGAGCAGGGCAGCTTAATGGAAAGGGAATGGGCCCAAATCCTAGCTCTGCCCATTGTATGGGGACTGGGGCTTATCACTTAAGTTCTCTGAGCCTCAATTGCTTATCTGTAAAATGTGAATGAGACCATTTACCCTAAAGTATTTTGTAAGAATTTAAGAGGACGTGTGCTCAATACAGCGTACTATTATTATTATTTCTGAGAACTCAGGACTTCTTCTCCAGCTCTGTCTCCAGCCACACTTATATAACTACAGACTTCACAAATACCCATTTATAGGGCTATCTCTGTGCCACTAAGCCCATAATGGTGAATAGGAAAGAAGGAAAAAGCTACAAAGTTACTTGAAGCCTGGACTCTACAAGAGCAAGTGGCTGGGAGCAGGGAGGAGGGATTGGCCTTTCATCCCTTGAATAATCTTTGGGTTATTACAAACTGGTAAATCTTCATGCTCCTGGTTAAACTAGATGGATAATGACTCATGCTATGAAGTATATTAGTCTCAAGCCTAGTTGTAGGTGCTTAATGATAAAAGTCCCTCCTTCAAACTTCTCAGGAAAGATGGGAATTAAATTGGTACCAGCCTTGGGCAATGAAGCTGAAGGTGCTCAATCTTTGGAGGGGTTCTGACTAGCAGAGTGGTGGGGATATCTTTTATCATAAGGCTTTAACATAATGTTTTCTTTCTCTTTTTCATGATAATTCTGTGTACTAGTATATACCTAAATATATCCATCTTTAAAAAAAGAAAAAGAAAAGGAAACCAACTATGTTAATTTGTAATCCAAGCTGATGAATTGCTGATGTGTAAATTTGAGGGTGGGGAGGAAGGGAGGAAGAAGGTCAAAAAAGAAAGACATTTTCATAATCACTGACTATTACAAATCACTTAAATGGACACACAACAATAATAGAGAGTGCAAGGCCCAATGTGATGGGTTCCTGTTTAAAAGCCCAACACTGCCATTAATAAATAAAAGGTGATGCACCATTATCTCAGACACTGTAAGTGATGGTTTGACCAAAAAATCAATGGCTACACAATTTTACTGTACACCAGAAATAAAAAGATCTAGCTTGCCATAAGCACATTTCATAATTAGAGCACTGCCAGATGCAGTCCTTGTCCTCGTTCTAAATTGCTGCATCTTCATTTCTTCAGAGAGTTTATTTTGAGTTCCACCTGCACAAGCTCTCCAAGTGAAAGGCTAATAAGAGATGATTAAAGTGTTCCCCAGGGCTTGGGGAAATCCCATGCTTCATTTTTATTTTCAGTTCTTTCCAACTGCCCTGGGCCCATTTATTCAACAAACATTGCTGAGCACTTATGTTGCAGGCATTAGGCTGGGTTCTGCTGGGAGGATATTGATGAATGAGATGTGACATGTGCCTTGAGAGATGATAGGCAAATCTGTGAAGCTTCCCATATTCTTTGGAGAAGTTCTACTGAGTTCTGACCCTAGTTTTCTTCTCTTCTATGCCTTTTATTCTTCCTATGTGATCTCTTTTTACTTTGTGCCACTTCTAAACTTTGTACATATTTCTACAATAACCTTCACCCCACTATACTGCACTTATTTGATTATGCCCCTGCCTCTTGTTTGGAAACAGAGGCCATACCATATTCATATTCCTATTCTAAATGTCACAATGGCTGGTATGGAGATTTTTTTTTTAATTTGTTGAATATGAACATAACCCATCTACTTCTATGGCTTCAATTACTAGTATATGATGATCATTCTAAATGTGTGTGTTCATCCCTGATCCCCCCCCAAGCTTCAAATTCATGATTTTATTAAATATCTACTGCATATTAAATATCTGCACTGGAATGTCCCACAGGCATCTCCAACTTGAGTTATCCAAAACTGAACACATTGTATGCCCCTCCCGAAAAACTGTCACCAATTGTTCATATATTGCTTAATGGTGAGACCATCATATTCCCTCTTTCAACCACAAATCTCAATGTCTTTTTTGACTTGTCTCTCTTCCTTACCCATCACATTTTATTATTCATCTACAGAAAACTCTCAAGTCATAAAGCTTTCTTCTTAATAGTCTAAGACTAGTTATAGTTAGGCACCAACCGTTTATAAGAATAGTTGAAACCAAGTTATAATTGAGAGTGCCTAGGAAAATATGTGATTATAAGAAATAAGGAATTGGGACAATTTTTGATATTTATTAAGATGAAGAGAAAGAAGAACCAACTAAAGAAATTAAGAAAAAGCAGTCAGAGGAGGAGAAGAGCCAGAGTGTTATCATAGAATAGCACTTCCTAAAAGAAACCTAGGAGAGCACTTCCTCAAAGAAACTCTCCCTGATCTTCCAAATCAGAACTAGAATCCCATTCTCTGTGCTCCTACCTCATACCATACTAATCCCTGTGAGACTGCTTATCACAGTACACTTTAACTGTCTACTCATCTGCACCCTTCACAGAATATTAGTTCCCCAGAGGCAGGAACTATGTCAGTGACAGCATATGGCACAGTGCATGAAACATAGGCAGTGCTCAATAAATATTTGTTGAACAATTAAAGAGATGAATGATTAAATAAATGGGTGAAATTCAGTCAAGAAAGCACATAAGGTTTGAAATATGCCCCTGACTTTAGTATTTATAAAGATACTGGGTGACTTCTATTCTTTTTTTTTATGTTAATCATCATACAGTACATCATTAGCTTTTGATGTAGTGTTCCATGATTCATTGTTTGCGTATAACACCCAGTGCTCCATGCAGTAAGTGCCCTCTTTAATACCCATCACCAGGCTAACCCATTGCCCCACCCCCCTCCCCTCTAGAACCCTGTTTGTTTCTCATCTTTTGCCACATATACCCATATAACTCATCAGTTTCAAGAGAAGATTCAAGAATGTGAGACAAATGAAAAGCCTCATGGCTGTCACTTGGCCTTCCTTCCCAGAGCCATCACTAGAAAGATGGATGGATGGCTCTGAATGGGTGAAAATGGGTTTTATCCAATGGGTTTCACCCCAGATAGCCTATAAGAGTCATTACCTCCTTTAAGAGATGGGAACTTAAACTCATCATTTCAAAATTGCTTCAGCAAATAGTAATCTCTTTAAGCCACGGAAACTTTAAGCAAATTGTGATCAACTCATCTCTTAGCAATCTTGAATTTTTGGCTACTATATCCTATACATACTATAGTCATATGCCCTCTATTTGGGAAATCATTGCAAAATAGGACAAAAGATCATTTATCATCATAAGACGCCAAGTTGCTGATATAAAAGGAATATTTTAATGACAAATTCCTAGACAAATGAATGGAACAGTACTTCCAACAGATTGCTAATCTTTTGTTTTTAGATTCACGAATGAGGAGAACTTGAAATAAAAAGGATTAGAAATGGGAAACCTAAGTACAGGCTATGGACAACAAATGGCCTTCAGGACATGAGGTGAGGAATTAGAAGAGAATGCATTTCAGCATTTTCTAAGAGTTGCAGGAAAATGAAAAGTTAGCTACCCCAGGCCTGTGCAAACACAATAATGACCAATAAACTGCCTTTGTTCTCTTGTCCTTTTTGATTTTACCAGTGAGTGTCATTTGCATGCAAGGGACTATTACAACAAAGACCTTTGAAAGAAATTTGCTTGGTTCCTCATCCTTGCCCCTTGGAAAGTTAAGGAAGACCAATTAAATCCTTCCCATCAACAACACATACAGACTGGATCTCCAGGACACTTGTGAAATCTGATTGAAACCATATTCTAAAACAGATAAACCAGCTTTCTCTAAGTTAGAAGCCTTTTTTTTTCCCCCAAGGCATTTTGAAAACCATTTCCTAGAGTGGTCTGCCAGAAGATGAAGGAAATCCAAATGCCCTGAGTGAGTTGTGCCTGTACCCCAAGCTGCAGGGACACTGTTTACTCTAGGAAGCCCATGGCACAAGAGAGAACAATTCACATCTCAGGGACATCAAGTCTCACTCCATCCTTTTGATCACAAAGAATTAAGTTCAGCAAGTTCAGCAAAACCATTTCTATACTGTTTAATTGGACATCTCAACATTTTTAAAGGGCTACCAGAGGACAACTGTACATTGTTCAAAGAGGGCTGGGTGCCACGGGCTGTTAAAGAGAAGCAGTGTACTGCAAAATATCAGTGTAATTAATATGGTAGTAGAAGTATAAGACTTGTAGTCAAAATACATAAATACACTGCCTTGAATAGTGATCCATTGTAACAGCATGACTCTGTACAAGTTACTGAACTTTCTGGGCCTCCTTCACTCTAAAATGTAAAGTTTCCCTGACTGTGTAATGAAAACAAACAAAAAAACCCCACTTCACAGCATGGTGAGGATTAAATATGATCATATATGCACTTAGCTCAGACACCTGGTGGATATTCAGTAAATATTGTTTTCTCTTCCACTCTGAGCCTTTTTTTTTTTTAAGATTTTATTTATTTATTTGAGAGAGAGAAAGATAGAAAGCGTGAGAGAGAGAGAGCATGAGCAGGGGAGGAGGGGCAGAGGGAGAGGGAGAAGTAGACTCCCCACTGAGTAGGGTAGGGAGCCCAATGTGGGGTTCCATTCCAGGACCCTGAGATCAGATGGTGACCTGAGCTGAAGGCAAACACTTAACTGACTGAGCCACCCAGGCGCCCCCACTCTGAGCCTTTTTTAAAAATTTAGACTAGAAAAGGAAGTTTATCTATCAAACAATTTTTGACATAGCACTAAACTAATAAATTAAGATGGGTATACCATAATAGCAGATACAGCATTTTATTACATAAGACATCACTAAAAAAGAAAAAATGCCACTAATTATATGTTGCCATTGATTATATAAAGCATTACAATTTCAGAAATGTTAAAATATGAAAATATTAATGTTAAAATATGCACATATTTTCATAAAATCATTGAAATACAGTAAGTGCCTAGGATTCCAGATAAGCTCAGAGATACAACAGAAGCAAGAACCAGGAAACAGAAAATTCCATATTTCCTTCTGTGGCTTACTGTCTTTATCTTGAAGAGAAAAAAATCATCAATATATAGGCCAAAGTGTCAAGCAACTATTCAGTTGGAAGTTCCATTAAATACCAGCTTACCCAATTTACACCAGTAACTAGATATACAGAAACCGCCTCTGAGGGAAAAGGCAAATGGAAGAAGTAAAGGGCATTTGAGAAGGTTTAACCATCTGCTTTTTAAAATCATAGTTAAGGGTGCCTGGGTGGCTCAGCTGGTTAAGCGACTGCCTTCGGCTCAGGTCATGATCCTGGAGTCCCTGGATCCGGTCCCGCATCAGGCTCCCTGCTTGGCAGGGAGTCGGCTTCTCCCTCTGACCCTTCCCCCCCCATGTGCTTTCTCTCTCTCTCTCATAAATAAATAAATAAAATCTTTAAAAAAAATAAAATCATAATTTCCATCTAGTGTTTCCTTATGTTTGAGTTTAAGTATTAAGTATTTAAGTACGTAGTTCTAAATCTGCACAGAGACTACATGGTAGTAGCTCTGTGGCTTGTAGAGGGACACTTAGAGCTCTCCTGACCACTGTTATGTAACCTATAGCGACATTTAGTGGTGGCTCCCTCAAATTACAACCAGGTGTCCCAAAGAGGTAGGACAATTGCTGGGACAGAATGACTAAGCAAAATTCTCCTTTATCCACAGTGTGCGTAATGCCTCCATAATCTTCCCTGACAGGTTATTAAAATGTCTTCTGGAGGTTTTCGTCTAGAAGTGGTAGCAGTTAATATCATTGCAATCTTATATTGTACAGAGTTTGGTATTTTCTGCATATCCTTTATTTCATTAATAGAATTATAGAGTTAGAAGTTACCCTAGGGATATCTAATCCAATTCTCTCATTTGCAGATTATAAAACTGTGATCAAATATGCTAGTCCAAGGTCATACAGCTAGGTAGAGGCAGATCCAGGCCTTGAACAAGGCCTCCCAGTTCTGAAAGCATTGTTCTCTCAATTAAATTATTTTGCTGTTCATAAAGTGCAGATTAAAGTATTAGCTATGCATATCTTTCAACAGTTATTCATTGAGCACTTAATACATGGTGAAGTGCATTAAAAGGATATTTACAGTTGTCAGTTTGAGATGAATTAGGGACTGATACATTAAAAAAAAGTCAGTGAAAACTAGTAATTAACACTTATATAGTTGTGACTACCCAATGAGGTGGGTACAGTTATTTTCCCCATTTTACAGCTGAAAAGATTGAAGCATAGAGAGCTTCTGGTACTAACTACTAACTCAAAAAAAAAAAAAAAACAAAACCATAAAAGTTACATAGAAAAGTAAATGCAATCATAACATACCACATGGTATGTTTAGCTATGATAGTAACATAGGCTCAATAATATAAACCACAGGTATAATGATAATAGCATAGGCTCAGTAATATAAACCACAATTTTTAGAACATAACCACACTTGGAAGACAAGGTGGAGAGTGTATGTTGAAGAATGGGATATAAGAAAAGGATATAAGTGGGGCGCCTGGGTGGCTCAGTTGGTTAAGCGACTGCCTTCGCCTCAGGTCATGATCCTGGAGTCCCGGGATCGAGTCCTGCACCAGGCTCTCTGCTCGGCAGGGAGTCTGCTTCTCCCTCTGATCCTCCCCCACTCATGTGCGCTCTCTCTCTCTCTCTCTCTCTCATTCTCTCTCTTTCAAATAAATAAATAAAATCTTTTTAAAAAAAAAGAAAAGGATATAAGAAAACTAAATCATCAATTTCTACAGCAGACATCAATGGAAACTATCTAAACTGAAAAATCAAGACAAAAATAACAATATAAACATAGAGGTAGATGTGTAGATGTAAATCCAGCTTAAAAAAGAGAGTTAAAGTGGTTGCCTATGGAAAGCAGACTCAAAGGTGGGGAGGGGTGCTGTTTTTAATTGTAAGGTTTATAGAACTATGTTATACTTTAAAATATATGTGCATTTAGACTATGATAAAATATAAAATCAAATTTTAAAACTAAGACATAATAAACGCATATCACTAAAAATATTGCTTTCAAATTATGTATAAAAAGACATTTCACAAGTATCTCTAAATTTTTTACACAATGATTTTATGTCATTTGTGAAAGATATAAAACATCAACCAGAGAGTCTGTGCTCAAATAAAGGCCTTATTCCTGTAATTAAAAGATTGGCAAATAAATACACATTGATATATTTTAAGTTGAAACAAAGTATTTGTGGATATATGTATTGTTTTTTTATAATTCCCCTCTTTAACTGAGTTTTTAAGTTAATCTAACCAGTATCCCAATCCTGTTGGTACAGAAATAGTCAGTGCCATGGTATGTCATCCAAATTACCTCTTCAGAACTGAGGCACTCACTCCTCCAGCTGCTGGGAATGTTGGCAGCAATAGCTCTCAGCTGAGTCACTCTCTAGTCATTGCCTTCAGCCAAAAAAATGTCATCTAGGCCAAGGTCGCCAACCCTTTTCCAAAAGGGTCAACATGGTGGTATAAAGACTTGGCACTTTTGACTCAAGAGCTCACTCCAGAGCTCTCCAGGGGATCATGTGAGGCCTATGTTGGAACTGCCCAGTCCTGCTTCCTTCCTGCCTTCCTTCCACAGGTGCTAGTCCCATCTCACACTCCCCAGTAAATTTGTTGTACACAAATCTCCGTGTCAGAGTGTGTTTCCAGGAAATCTGACATAAGATAGCCAAAGAAGAGTCATTTTACTGTTCTACTAGGTACACTACCATCATAATTTTGGTTTAAAAGACATTCAAGAAAAAGTCCCTCTCAACACCCAAAAAACAAAGAATCCAATTTAAAAATGGACAGAAGACACGAACAGACATTTCTCCAAAAAAGACACACAGATGTCCAACAGACACATAAAAAGATGCAAGATGCTCAACAACACTAATCATCAGGGAAATGCAAATCAAAACTACAATGAGCCATCACCTCATGCCTACCAGAATGGCTAAAATCAAAACTACGAGAAACAACAAGTGTTGGCGAGAACATGGAGAAAAAGGAACCCTCATGCACTGATGGTGGATTGTAAACCGGTACAGCTAGTGTGGGAAACAGTATGGAGGTTACTCTGAACATTAAAAACTGAATTACTATATGATCCAGTAATTCCATTATTGGGTATTTACCCAAACAATACAAAAACACTAATTCAGAAAGAAAAATATGCACCCCTGCATATTGTAGCATTATTTACAATAGCCAAATTATGGAAGCAGCCCAAGTATCCATGAACAGATGAAGGGATAAAGAAAATGTGGGGTGCATGTGTGTGTTTGTGTGTGTGTGTGTAATGGAATATTATTCAGCTATAAAAAAAGAATGAAATCTTGCCATTTCAACAACATGGATGGAACTAGAGAATACAATGCTAGGCAAAATAAGTCAGCCAGAAAAAGATAAATGCCATATGATTTCACTCATGTGGAATTTAAGAAACAAAACAAATGAGCAAAGGTGAAAAAGAGAGAGACAGAGAGAAATCAGGAAACAGAGAGTTTAACTTCTGTTAAACGATAGTTTAACCTCTCTTAACTATAGAGAACAAACTGGTGGTTACCAGAGGAAAGGTGGGTGGAGGAGGGGGGAAATGGGTGATGGGGATTAAAGAGTATACTTACCATGATGAGCACTGAGTAATGTATAGAATTCTTGAATCAGTATATTGTACCCCTGAAACTAATATAATATTGTATGTTAATTATACTGGAATTAAAATTAAAAACTTTAAAAAAAAAAAAAGAAAGAAAAAGTCCCTTGACTCTTTTACCTTCTTTTATTTAACTTCCCTTTTCAGAGAGTTTTAAATGATGCATGCCATGTACATTGATCTTATTTCATTGTAATGATGAAATTTATCTTCAAAATAATATTTGTTTGAATATTTACTATATGCACATTACAGTGAAAAGTGAGGAGGGAGAAGGCAGAGAATGAATACACAATGAATGAATGAATAAGATACTTTTTTTTCTTCCTTGATGAGTTTATAATTCGGTAGAGATATCAAAATGTACAATAATTGCTGTACAAACTAGAATGTAACAAAGTAGCAAACAGCTCTATGGAAACTCAGAAACAATTCGATTTTGTTGGTTTTGTGTTTGGTTGGTGGCAAAGGAGTGGAAAGAGAGAAGAGGAGACAAGTGAGGAATTGTTACAATTTCCTGCTTCATCTACTCAAAATCAACTAGCCTTTCAATACTGGTTTGGAGTAAGACCGATGAAAAAGTTAGAAAAGTAATTTCAGACAGATTTAACAGACAAAAGCAAAGGCTCAGAGGTGTGAAGAGTGCTGTCAGTGTTGGGGAACAGCTACTAATCTAGTTTGACCTGAGCACCAAATGTACAAAAAGAATTAATGGGGTCAAAGGTTGTGGGGGGGAACCTACCTGGAAACATATCTTTTTGTTCTGTCACACCCTCCAAATCAGACACCCTAAGAGAAGAACAGCGGCTTTGACCAAGCCAGAGGTCATCACACATCTTTGGAGATGTCATAAGGAATGCTGGTGACTGCCCTTTGGGCACCAGGCTAGCTAGGCAGCCATGAGGCCCAGACCTACTACAAATGCATTTGTTTTTCCATTGATCCACTAAAGACATCTCAGAAGGATTTTTCAGTCAAACCTCTTCCAAAGAGTTACTTTTGCATTATAGTTTGCCAAAAAACAAAAACAAAAACAAAACTTATATCCACTTGAGGGAGAAAAAAGTTTAAAACTACAACTAAATTTCTACAAAGTTATCTGTTAGTATTTCTAGATTTTGCATTTTTACTATCATGAGATGATTTTTTTTTTAATAGAGAGTACTTTGATGCTTGGTTATCTGTATTTCTAAGTAATTGCATCTGATTTAAAGATCCCCATAACTTAACTGCACAAAAGCAGTTTAATTCTCTGGGGATGCATATTCTTCTCATTCAATGCCCTCCTTATTTTATACTTCTACTTACTTTGGTCTAAATTCATAGACTACCAGAAAACCATGGTCCAACCATGGTTTATGAGGTAATGAGGAGGGGAGTTGTACCCTCTATGATTTCTGATCATTAGTGGCCTAATCCCAGCAATCAATGTTTTTTTTAAATTTTGGACCATGTTTTTTAACAATCACAGCCGTATTTATTACATAAAGATATCATATTTGTAACTTTGAACTCTGATACAACTCACACTTTCATAAATATATCCAAAAATCTTTTCTATCCTAAAGTAGACTTTTGAACATAAACTGCCCAGGGACAACTTCAGCCCGTTGTATGACAAAGCTGCTAGCTGACCACCAGTTCAAATCCAGCAGTGACGCCATCCTTGCCTCTGTTGTAGTATCTTTCATGTGCAATTATTTAAGTATTTCATTCCTATTTTTTGCCCCATTTTTAACCAAAATGCAACAAAAATCAATTCACTCATATGTTAAAATTAATAACAAGAAATCAAATCATGATACAAAAAACAAAGATAAAATGCCCACTGTTACTACTGTTTAAGGTTATACTAAAAGCCAATGCAATATGAAAACAATAAATATTGGAAACAAAGACAAAAATATCATTGTTTGCAGATCACATGTCTGCTTAGAAAAAACAGTTCTAAGAACTCATAAAAGAATTTAGCAAAGTAGAAAAGTCAATAGATTTCTTATATTCCAAAAATTACATGAATAGATAAATTTCTAAGAATAAACTTAACAAGAAATATGTCTGACCCACATAAATTAAACTACTAAACTTCAATGAAATTCATAAAAGAAGAATCAATGGAGATAAAGATCATGTTTTTGGATTTTAAAAAAAGCAAACTTTAGCTTTATCAAAAGAGACAAATCCCAACTTCAATCAGGAAATTATAAGACTTAAGCTTGTCGGGGCACCTGGGTGGCTCAGTCGTTAAGCGTCTGACTTCGGCTCAGGTCATGATCCCAGGGTCCTGGGATCGAGCCCCACATCGGGCTCCCTGCTCAGCGGAAGCCTGCTTCTCCCTCCCCACTCCCCCTGCTTGTGTTCCCTCTCTTGCTGTGTCTCTCTCTGTCAAATAAATAAATAAAATCTTAAAAAAAAAGAAGACTTAAGCTTGTCAATTGTATGTTCAATGGGGAAAAAATAAAGAACATGAAATAAGATAAATAGAAATAAATAAATAGAATAAATAAATAAATAAAAATAAATGAAATCGTATCTAAAAGGGTAGGAGTGATTAGGATTTTAGAATATATTTCAGCTCTCTAGCACTAGCTCCTCACCCCATCCCATGACATCTTGAAATTTTGAAGTCCACTGATCATTTTTCATGCACATTTTCCAGAATGCATTGCCTGAAAATAGGCAATCATACTAATTCAGAGTTAATCGTATTTAAACATAGCAGTATAGGCAGATATTGAAATAAGGACATAATTTACAAGAGTACACCTGTGTCATAAAGCTCATGGCTAGTTAATAAGAAATAAAAGCTATTGTCATTTGAAATATAGAGCAAAATTTATTGATCTCTACTAGGGAGAACAGAATTTATAACTGGAGAAAAAAATTAAACAAGACCCATGAGAGTCATGTTTCCATATAATTCAATACCATGAAAACCTGAGATAAACAAGACAAAAATGAAGACCTAGAGAAAGAAAGCCAAATGTGAGTGAATGATTAAATAAATATGTACTCAGGAGAGACACTAATCTATTAAAACATGGAACAGGTAGCAAAAAGATTGGACCAGGTTGATCTGGGTGATGGGGTTGTCCAGCTTCCAACATTCCATGCCAACATTGCAAACTTTGCTCTCTTGTTGGAAATCTCCCCATTTCACCAAGGAGGGATCAAGAATTTTTAATTAGTTAGTTAAGAAAAGGGAGCAACCTGTTGCTGTTCAAGTTCTCCATCTTTACAGAGAAGTTCACTACAGGGGCAAGAAACTTGTTATAAGATGGCAGATTTGGTCACTAATTTCATGTTTTCACATTCAGTTATTCCTATGAGATTCTTTACTCCTAGTACTTAGGAAGAGGTTTCCAAACCGCACCGTCAGAAGTGTATGTAACCTCCTAAACTGCCCAAAGATACAGTTTAACTTCTTAAACTTAACTGAAAACAAAGGGAACACTATACCAATTCTCTCTTTAGAAATAACTGATAATTTCACTTAGAAAGTATAATAGAACAGATTCGCTGAATTCAAATGTAAGTATTAAGAGAGAAACGAATAAAGAAATTATTATTCAATTATAACTATAGAAAAATTAATTATGAAAAGAAGTAAAAACAGGACTTCATATGTTCTCCAAAAGATGTACCTTACCTTAGCCTTGGATTATTATCAACTCCCATTGTCAGACTCTAGGCCAGTTTGTTCACAGGGGCTGGCCAAGAAGGCCTTCTTTGGTGCCAAGCTTCTCTGGCCAAATATCAGCATGGGGACATCCCTGTGTTGGTAATCTCTAGCTAATTTACCAGCAGTCCAGAAACTCCACATTCAGTCAGAATGGCTGTCTACTCCCAACAGAAAGCCACAAGTTTACCATCTTTGCTATGCACTAGAAGATTTTCAAAATCAAGTTCTTCAATATATGATAGTGACCATGACCTACATCCTCAGAGGGTCCATAAGTCCTTAGTCCAAGAAAAGGTTTGGGTTTATTCCACAGCTCAACATATGTCTGTCTGACTGCACAGTGGGACAGAAATCTTGCCAAATAACCTGGCACTCTTCACCCTGGCTTTCATAAGACTAAAAACCATAGAGCCAGTTTAAACAATCTGCCAAGACAATAAATTGGTATGTCTCCCAAACAACTTCTTAACTTGGAATGAAAATGGACCTGGATAATTTCCCAATCTTTAGTAATCAAATACAATATATTAATAAATTCTTTTAAGATATATAGGAGGAAAAGAGTAAAAGACTCTAAAATCTCATAGGCTCGTGGTATAGAAACTACCCAAAATATATTACACTTGTGCATAGGGAAGATTAACTATATCAGAGTGACTCAGATGTTTTATTCTGTATAAATCCAGAGACAATCAAAATTTCAATTTCGCTCAATCTCTCTTTCACCACATATTTGCACACAGTGTCTAGAATAATGACTACACAAAAAAGTACTCAATGAATATTAATGTATTAAATGAACAAATAAAGAAATGCTGATCTCTAGAAGGAGCCCAAGGCTCTCCTCCATTTTCCTACTTCCACTCCCAAAAAGAGCATGTGATGGGGATGGTAGAGACAAGGATGCTATTGGGTTATAAAAGGTGAAGTTTGGGGTATGACAAAGGTTAAAGGTCTGCCTTCAGGCTGATGTGGTCATTTAGAATCCTAACTTCGTTCAGGATTATCTCTCCTGCCTTCTTCCTGTTGGATGCCCCACAGCAGGAGTACCATTCTTCACCTCCTTCTTTTACTCATCTTCCTTCAGCACTTCGCATCTCTTCTTTAGAAAGGCAAGCAGAAAGTAGGGTTAAACCCAAGATAAATGGGTTCCATAAAAACTGCCTTAGTCCTTCTGTGCTAGGCATGTCCTAGCATGTGCTAGAGGCATGTCCCCCTCGTTCCTTGCCTCTCCTGACCACCAAGATGGATACAAGAGTACAGAGTAAAACCCAAGAAGGAGGCTGGGGAAGTAATAGACCATTTTCAGTCAGACCTACTTTGGAAAAAGGTGTCATATCTACTCCCATCTGGAAGATCTGGGGACAACAGGATGGTTTGTGACCTAAAACCTCAGAGAGTAACAAGAAGAATGCATTTGTCTAGCATTTTTGTGTATGTATATATGTATCTTTACAGCTCCTTAATTTTGGAGAAATGGCTGGTTAAGGATTTAAAAGAGTTGATCATGGTCAAAATCATCTTGATATAATCAACACATAAATTTACAGATCAATAAGAACTTTCAAAAATAGGGTTAGGGGCATCTGGGTGGCTCAGTGAGCTATGCGTCTGCCTTTGGTTCAGGTCATGATCTCGGAGTCCTGGGATCAAACCCCATGTCGGGCTCCCTGCTCAGAGGGACATCTACTTCTCCCTCCTCTGAGCCACCCAGACACCCCTAACCCTATTTTTGACTCTCCCTCTGCAACTCCCCCCACTCGTGCTCTTGCTCTCTCTCTCTCTAATAAATAAAATCTTTTTAAAAAATAGCATTAAACCATTACTGCTCCAAAAGACTTCAGAGAGGTGAATACAATATAACACCTATAGGGCATCACTGTAAAACTGTGCAAAGTGAAGTAGGGGAGTGGGTGAAAGCCAGACCCTCTGGGAGGCCTGAGAACAAAACAACATCACATATAGTCTATGAACAAGCCCAGTAGCATAAAGTCCCTTCACATCCTCAAGGGGATGACCATCAGGTACCCAAGTTATCTATATATAACCCAAGCAAACTTCACCATGAGTAGAAGCGGAACTTAGAAGAAGCCCTCAGAAGACCTTAATCTCATTTATAGTTAAGCCATGTTCACACCCGTCTTGGTCAATTACCTTCCCTACATTGGAACACTTAACATTTACTTTTTTTTAGATTTTATTTTTTATTTGAGAAATAATATTTGAGAGAGCCCAAGAGAGCATGAGAGCGAGAACATGAGCAGGGAGGCAGAAGGAGAGGCAAAAGCAGACTCCCTGCTGAGCAAGGAGCCTGATGCGGGGCTCGATCCCAGGACCCTGGGACCATGACCTGAGCCAAAGGCAGACACTTAACCAACTGAGCCACCCAGGCACCCCTTAACATTCACTTTTGACAGCTAGTCTCAAATATTTTCATTATATCACTGCTGGCAACTTATTTTGCACATAGAGAGGTTTAAAGGTGCCAAATTATTGAGTCTCACTCCCACCTTTAGAGAAGTTTTTTTTAAAAGCCAAAGCTTATATGAGCCTAAGAATAGCTACTTTCTACCAGGGACTAAGTTGTATAAGAAATTAGGCAGGGCAGCTAGAAAAGATGATATTCAGACCTCTAATCCAGTTCCCTTATAATACCCTTCATTATTTTTATGCAGGGGCACCTGGCTGGCTCAGTCTGTTAAACATCTGCCTTTGGCCCAGGTCATGATCCCACAGTCCTGGGATCGAGCCCCACATCGGGCTCCCTGTTTGGCAGGGGAATCTGCTTCTCCCTCTCCCTCTGCAGCTCCCCCTGCTTGTGCTCTCTCTCGCACACACACTCTCTCTCAAATAAATAAATAAAACCTTTAAATAATTAAATAAATAAATAGTAAGAATTCTGCAAACAGCAAGTCATTTCAAATGTGATTATAAAAGTGAAAATTTACATTCTTTTGAATCCTCTTAATTTCAATTTTCTCACCCTAAAGGTTGTCATAAGTCAGGACTGCTCTACTTCTAAAATCCTAAACTGTTATATCATGCTCTGTGACAATAATCATCTGCCCATCCGTTTATATTATTCCATTTCTCCAAACAACTTCTGTTCTTTCAGTTGTCCAAAACTCCTAAATCTTTATTTCAATTCATAGACTTACTACTATTCCAAACTCATATAAAATCCTCTTAGATCTCTTCATCTGGATGATTTACAGACATACAAACTCAGCATGCCTAAATTAAACATCACTTTTCCCCATAAGCCCTGCCTTCTCCTTGAGCCCTGTGCTTCACATAAACCAAACTTCTTGTTTATTTCCTGCTTTCCACTGAATAAAGGAGGCTATGGGCATTTTTAAGGCATTTTTGAGACAGTTAAAATTTTAAATTGCTTTGGCACTTTTCAATGCAGGTATTCGGGCGGTTTTTTGCTTTGTTGGGTTAGTTTTTTGTTTTTGTTTTACTTATTTTTAATTGACAAAGTGCAGAGATTAACTTAAAAAGCAGCTCAACTTTACAGAGTTACATTTAACTGTATAGGGCCCTTCTTAACATTAAAAAATACAGACTTTTCAGATTTCTCTTCCTATACCCCTTTCTGTTACCAAGTTGAAAAGGAATGAGCTCATAATAATAATAACAGCTAAATTTCTTAATAGTTTGATCTATGTTTTCTAAATGAATTAATTTAATTTTCACAACAAACTCTATTTGATATAGTTTATTATCTAAACAGATATCTACTTAGATAGATACAGTTTATTATCATTCATGAGGCAAAGGAGGATTAAATAAGTGGCAGAGTTTTTCACAACCAGGCAGTTGGGATCTGGTACCCATGTTGTTAACTGCCATATTCTGCTGACTCATGCTGTTAAGATACAGTACATGTCTTTCCTAAATGGAAGGCATTATTCTTCCACATAAATGAAGCCAATCACACTGTGTCTTTATGTAGTATACTTCAGTTAGCAGATATATACGCAAATGCCTATGATAATGAGAAAACCAGCCACTCCAAAGCAAACTGATCACTGAAACTTCCACAGATAAAAAGAATACTATCAGACAAAGCAAGGATTTAATTTCCTGCAACTACAGGTATTTTATCCAAGAAACTAAAGAGTAAGTATATGTAATCAAGAAACACAGTTTAAATAATTAGAGGAAAAAGAAAAGACTTAAAGACACTGGTGAGAAAGTTGCAAAGATTGAAGATTCTGTTCATGTTAACATTAAATTATGCAAATAATATGCAAACCATGCAAATCTGCTTGGACAGGGAGACAGAAGTCGTGGTTGTTTTCTTTCTTTAAGCTTTATGTAAACACCTTCTGAAATGAACAGTGAGGGTACTGAATGTGAACTTCACAATAGTATGATTTTCTAGGTATTTTAACGTCAAGCTCTCAGAAAACTGAATTAACCACATACTCAAAAAATATAAATGTGATAGAAAATGTTGTAATTCTTTTACCATTGTGGTCATTTTAAAATGGTATTTAAGTACCTTCTAGGACTCTCAATTTTCTCCCTTCATACAGCAAATCATTTCCCTTCTGCATTGGTACTAAAAAGCAGAAGTATCACTTACATCAAAAGTCAAGTATTTTACATCAGAATTGGTATCATAAAGGCAAAAAGACTCAATCTGACCATGAATACATTCTAATCCTTATGCTGCTAACTGAATTATCACAAACTCTAAAGCATAGGATAACATATTTCCAAGATTAGGTTCTCTGAGGTCATTTGGACTGGCTAATTCCTATACTTAGAGATAACTATTTTGACACCATGTTATTCTGACTTTGGATGAAAAACATTACAAGGAAACGCCTACTCTTCAACCCATTCCAGTGACACAAAACAGCTATTTTCCTGCCTTTTCTGTGGAATCTATAACCTTTGAGATAAATGAAAAAGAATACCTCAAACTAAGAAAAGTAGATGCATAGAAAATACAATAAGCAAGGAGAAAGCCAATTAAAAGGGCCCCCCAAAATTTCTGCCAGTTAATTCTTTAGAAAGAAAATCCACGACAGGAGAGCAGAGATACAAGGATAAATAAAACATGATTTCTGCCTTCAATCTTCTCAGATTTTTAAACTTTTATCTGGAACCCATGATATGAAGTTTCATACTAATCAAAGTACAAACCCATCCTAAAAGAAGCCCAGCAAGTGTCCATTAATCAAAGTAAACTATCCCTAGAAAATATAACATGCCCTAGCCTGTGTTGGTAGAATAAGACACTTAAGCTCTCTTACATGGTAAGGTTAGGAAGCAAACTAAATCCACTGGGTGACACCCATAAAATATTAGCAGTGGAAGGGACTTTAGAGAATCTATTCATCAGCCAGATGAGGAAACAAAAGGAAACCAAGACCAAGAGAAGTTAAATGACTTTCTCAAAGTCACACAGTTACTTAGTGACAGTGGAATGGGACTGATATCTATCTTTTACTTATGCCAAATAATTTTCACTCAAGGATTTCAATTATTTATGCTTTCCTAGACCCAAATTATTAAAAATGGTTGGCTGCTGACTGCATGATCCATTAAAATTAGCAAGTAACATCTACTCATAGATGGCTTCCAGAGAGATCTTATCAAATATCATGGTAATCATGCCATTATCCCGCTTTAAAAAAATCCTCTTATCCCCAAAGGATAAAATTCAACACAGGACAAATATAGGTTCTTTCATGCATAATACCCCAGCCTAGACTTCCAGATCTCCTACCTCAGACTTTATATTTCAGAAACATCAAATTGCTTGTATTCTCAAAATGAGAAAGATTGTTTGACTCTGCCTTGCTTTGCACAGGCTCCTCCCTCTACCTGACATGGTCTTCTCCCACTTCTCCCATACTTTCAGAAAGAACTTCTACTCATCCCTTAAATTACATCTCTTTCCTAAAGACCAACCATTCTACCTTTAAAGATGGAATTAATCATAGCCTCCCTTGTATTTCCAACATTCCTCTGTTGTTGAATTAATCACATTGCTTGGCAATTACCCTCTCTCCATCTCTCTCTACTAGACTATGACACCTCAAGGGGACAGTCTGTAGCTTTGAGTCTTTACATCCCCAGCTACAAGTACATAAGAAGTACTCAATATTTCTTGAATAAATGAATGGGATGAAGCTAAAACAGGTGCCATAATTTCTGTCTCATTTTGTTTATAACAGAGAGATCTAGTTCAAAATACAAATGACAACAATCAAGGTAAAGATGAACATTTGCAATTCTTATCCATTTTAAATTAGCAGAAAAAAATATTTAAAACCTGATTGTGGAAAAGGGGTTGCAGCAAAAACAACAATCTATACACAATGTGCTTTGATTTAAGCAGGTTTTTTTTTTTAAAAGAAAAGCTTTCTTGGAACAGGTGCCTTTATTACCACTTTGCTTTAATTGCAAATACTTTTAGTACCTGATGTCTATTAATTTGTCATCCCTGCCAAGAGCAAAGCCAAGAAACCACAACAAAAGAAAAACAGACCTTTAAATGCAGGCAATAAAGAACTAGCTCTGAGTAACAATTACCTTGGGTAATGTAGGAACACTAAGTAGCCCATACAGTTCACCAAATTTCATTCTTAATTATGGAAAATAAAAAGGGTAAAATAAAAAACTTCATCATTCATTGTACATTATAGGAATCCAAAGGGGAGTATAGATGACTTCATTTTATTTTATGGAATAAAACAGTTTCACAGAGGCAACCTCGCCCAGCAGAAAGGGCCCTGCCAGCATATTCATAGAGATCTATACGCAATCAAGGGGCAGAAGATCCAGATATAATTTGCCAACAACTCTCCAGCCATTCTGGAGGTCACTCTAATGATAGTAAGTCAATGAAGCTAAAGAAATATTTAGTTAGTGTTCATTTCTTCCTGAAAATGGATGGGATGCTAACCTTGGCATCGATAAAATATTTGTTAAATACCCATAATGCTTTGATGTTGCAGTATACCAGAAGATAAATATTCTGGGCATGCAACTATTCCCTTAGAAGTGAAAGTTCTTACAAGTTCTTGACTTTGGTGATTTCAAATCCACTGACCGGCCATGGGATCAATTACCCACTCCTGGAACTAGAGACAATTGGACTAGAGAGACAGTGTTCAAACCCACCCCATTTAAATAACTCAGACAGAAAAAAGGGGGGTTCCCTAAAGAAAACTGGAGGGCTATTACCAGAAGAAGAGAGAATGGAGGAAAGGATGCTGGGCAGATGAAAACACATGGGATACATTTCACAATTTGAGAAAGTTAAGAACTACTAGACATGGGCCAAGGAACAAAGATAGAACAAGCATCTCAGAGTACTTCAACTCTGCTGTAACAACATGTAGATGTATTCCATGAGTGTCAGGAGAACTGAACTAGGACCAAAAGGTAACACTTTAAAGAGGCAGCTTCAACTTAAAATAAGGAAGAACTCTGATCACAAGAGGAGATGTTTAAAAATAAGGAGGCTGCCCTGAGAAGTGGGTTTCCCATGCTGAAAGGGCCAAGCAGAGATTCTTCCTCCAACACTCCTGCCTTGGGCCCATCTCTCTCCTTTTAGGGGAAATCATCTGCTCTGCCTTCTCTTCTCACCGTTTTATGTTCTCCCCCATGTGCAGAGGAGAGATTCAACACTCATGTTTAGCCAAGGCTCTCTCTAGACTCTCCCTTTCAGAGCTGCCTGTATACAGATCCACAGATCGTATGCATTCTTCTCCCCACCCCTGCCTCCTCTGTGTAGGAATGCTCCCAGGACAGATGCGGACTCTACGGGGTGGAAAAAAACTCCAGTTATCCAGCTACATAGTCTGTATCTGGGCAGTGGGCTGAACCCAGGAGAAAAGAAACAGGAATCCTACTTTGACCACGCGACTCTAACCAACTTTGCAAGCATTAGAGTTAATGTTTGATTCTTATCTAACTTCTATATATCTTCCTCAAGTGGTTCAGAATTTAAAAGGGGAGGGTGATTAATTGGCTCCCTTAAATTCTAACATTTCTCAGTAGGGATTCCAACATGGACTAGGAATGGTGTTTGGAATCAGAATTCCCTCTGATCTTATATAAGTCAAAAAAGGTCACTGAAAATAGCCAATATTAATGGCACATATTTATTCTTCAGAAATAGTCTGAGACTTCTACCTGATGGCAGACCACTAGAAAATCTAGCATCCTTCTTTTATTAGGAACTGTTTGCTTCAGGCAGCATGACTTAACGGAATTCACTGTCTCTAAAGGCAGAAACCCTGATTCCTATCTTACTGAACAGCCATATGGCGTTTATTAAGTAACCCTTTGCCCCAGTTACTCTTTGCATGAAATAAGTAATAATGACATTTTACTACAGTGTTGGAGAATTGCTGATTGGGTGCTTAGTATTTATAAAATATTCATAAAACGTTAAATGCTTAAAAGGAATTTTTAACTTCTAGAGGTGGGCAGGTTGTTATGAAAAAGTTATTTGCTGTGTTCTCAGACTAAAATTTGTGGAAAATATGATGTATGCAATGGATCTAGAATATCCAAAGCAATCTTAAAAAGAATAAAGTTGGAGGATTTACACTACCTGACTTTAAGACTATTATTAAGCTAAGGGAATCAAGACACCTTACTGGCATGCTAATCAACAAACTAATCACTGTAACAGAATAGAGACAAGAAAGAGAAACACTCCTTTAATTTTTGATGAAGACAATTTAATTGGGAAAGAAAAGTCAGAGCAAATGTTGCTGTAATAACTGGATACCCATATGCAAAAAAGTGAACTTTGACCTCTACTTCACACCAAATACAAAAATTAATTTGAAATGGATTGCATGCTTATCATAAAAGTTAAATAATAAAGCTTTTACAACAAAAGGTAGGAAATATCTTCAACACTTGGAGGTAGATTAATGTTTCTTAGACAAATCTTCCCAAAAAATGGGTAAGATTTCAACAGATCCATCATTAAAGCAGTTTTATGGAAGGCCAGTAAACATACCTGCATTCTCATCAGAGAAATGCAAATTAAAAAGCCAAATGAGATGACATTTTATATCCATCAAGATGACTGAAACTAAAAAGACTGAAAATACCAAACGTTGACAAGAATGTAGAACAACTGAAACTTGTCTACTGTGTTGGTGGGAATATAAAAGAGTACATCAAGTGGTATGCAGGAGCTAGCTTGCACTGGCCCATGAGAACCAATCGTGCACATCTCTTGCCATTTAGCCTTCAATGATTTCACACCGGTAGCTTGAAATTGGCCATGGTACGAGTATTTACACCATGGAATTGGCAGCTTCATGCTCGTTGTTATAGGTGGTCCTCTCCTCCTCCTCCCCCCCTTCTTCTTTTTCCTCTTCTCCCTCCACTCCTTCTCCTCCTCCTCTTTCATTTTTCTTCTTTCTTGGAGAGCCAGTTGATAAAGCACACTACTGGGTACAGCCATTTGGAGATCATTTATGGCAATTTCTTTTAAAACTAAATGTATAACTCCTCTCTGACCTAGTAATTACACATACACACACACACACACACACACACACAAGATTTCTATAGGAATATTCATAGTAGCTTTATTCATAATAGCCAAAACCTATAAACAGCCCAGATGTCCCTTAGTAGGAGTGGTTAAACAAACTAGGGTATAGTCATACACAGAATAGTTCTCAACAAGACAAACAAATAAACACTAACATGAATGAATCTCCAAAACATTATGTTGAGTGCAAAAAGCCTTATACAAGAATATATACTGTGTGATTGCATTTATATAAAGTTATATAACAGGCAAAACTAATCTAAGGTTTAAAAAAAAACAATAGTTGCCTCTGGGGGTGGAGGATGGGAGTAGGGATTGATGAGGAAGGAGCATGAGGGTACTTTTTGGGTAATGATATGTTCTATAATTTAATAGGGATTTGGGTTAAACAAGTATAAACATTTGTCAACACTCAGTGAATACATACTTAAGATTCGAGCATTTCACTCTATGTATATCACCTCAAAAGAAAAAAAAATGTAAACAAATAATGGATTCTAGTTTATGATTTACTTGCTGAAATGTTTAGGGAACGTGTACTCATGTCTGCAACTTACTTAGAAATTCATCACAAAAATAAGATCATTGGATGGATACAGAGATGGAGAGATATATGATGAAGCAAATATAATGAAATGTTAATGGGAGAATCTAAGATGTGGGTATGGGTGTTCACCATAAAATTCTTTAACTGTTCTATATATTTGAAAATTTTCATAATAAAATATTGTAGGAAATCAATACAAGATAAAATTGACAGTTCTTATTTACAGAGTGATTACCATTGCCAGGTGCTATGCTAAAAGCTTTATAGGCATTATCTGACTTAATCTTTACAACCATCCTATGAGTTAGATGCTGTTATCCCTTCCATTTTACAAGTAATTAAACTAAGGCTTAAAGAAATAAAATTACTTGCCCAAGGTCACACAGCAAGTAAATGAAGAATGACCTCAGCTCAGTCTCTTAACTATACATCATACAAATTTCCTCCCTGTGTGGAAGAAACAGAAGGAAAAAAAAAACAACAAAAAATCAAAAAGGAAAGCAATCTCAATTGGTAATAAACAAGAGATAGAAATATTTGGTCAAAGTCCCTATTTGCCTCTTTTTAAGACTAAACTACAAGTAGGACTGGCTACATAATTTGTGGAGCTTAGTGCAAAATAAAGATGAAGTACTCCTTGCTCAGAAATCATTAAGAACTTCAAGAAGGTAAGAGAGAGTGCTGAAGCAAGCATGGGGCTCTTCTGAGACCCCATCCTGTGTGACCACATGAGCCACACGCCCAAGCCTTGGGCACTGAGTCCAAGAACAAAAAGTGCTTGATGTGGCTTGGGATGACTACAAATCCCTCAACACAGCCATCAACGCTTTCTGTGATTACATTTCTCCTATCTCCCTCTCCCGGAGGGTTTTTTATACCCAAAAGGCAGGAAAGGCAAGTTCAAACCTCGGTGGTTGCAGTATCTGAATACTGACACTAGAGTAATGCTCCACAAAAGACTGTTCTATGTTCTCGCCAAAATGTAGACACATTTGCCATCAAAGGTACTGATCTTCCTCTCAAATTGGCCATCACAGATGCAGCTGGGAAAAGGCTGATGGATCATCCTACAGAAGTAAACAAGTTTCATAGAGGCAGGCTTTGTCACCAGCGGAATGGATCTGTTATCCATCACTCCCGGCCAGCTCCAAAACCAACCTCACAGTCCGAGAACGTCTCCTCCATTTATGTAGCTGCCTTTTACCCTCAGGATTTCTAACCAAAGAGCTCATTTGTACTTTCAAAAATGGAGACTATGGCACCGAGTGAAAGTACTTAAAAATATAAAGCTCCCATCCATTTCCAGGCCGTGACAATTCAGCAGCGGCTTCGTGGCCTCCTGCCTGCGCTGTCGCTGTAATCAGTAATTCTCAGACAGACAGAAAACACAGTAGTTTGGCTAGGGATAATAAGCTGTTCATCCACTGAAAAGACTTCTATATTTTTTCGTGTACTGTACAAAATGCTTCATTTCGACTAGAATCAAAATGACAAATCCTTTTACATCAGAGTTTTGCTGGCTGCCTCAGGAAGCTGAAAAATACTGTCACTGGAGAATTTTAAGAAGGTCTGGCTAGGGACAGGTGCGAGAGACACTACTGGCCTCCCTTCTGATTCTGCACCAGACACTGCAAGGGTTATTCAAATTAGAAATGATCACCCCGTAAGCTTTGATGACTCTACATTCAAAAATGATTCCTCGAGTTACTAACTTTAAGATTACCTATTTAAGAAAGGCCACCAGAAGATGCAGCATAATAATGGGTCATTTTGAGGACTTCCAGAAGGCCCTTAATTTTAAAAAGGAGAAACCACTTAAACTGGGAATGGGGGAAATATGCTGATTCCCTAGCAATTTCCGGGGCTGCTGCCTCATTAAAGGCTACAAAAGCCACTTTGCAAAATGCAGAAAGCCACATGCTTCCATAGTGACTGAGAGGTTCAGGTGCCTTCCTTTTGGAATGTGAAAAATATTATGCATTTTTAGTAAAAAAGAGATTGACCTCTCCTTTGCAGGCTTTGCCTTCAACACATCTAGAAATATGTCAAGAAATTCCACTTCACAGGGATGGCTAGGCTGACCTGTTTGGATCACAGACTCTTAGGTCTTTGTAGGAGCCAAGAACAAGGATAGGTAAAATCAGCATGGGTTTTTAATTGGGAGAATCCGCCAGCATTAGGGCAACTGCATGCAGTGAAGCAAATCACTAGAACGAAGACTTGGGTGGATTTCCTGCCAAGCGTGTTTACAGCACAGATCAATGCACACCAGCCGTGTTAAGGCTGTTAAGGAGATGGCTGCAGACATATGTATGTAGTTATAACTTTAACTACCTCCAGAGCAAAGCCAACCTCTCCCGCACATAAAGTGAACAAATGGATAATTTACCAGGACTGGAGATGAAGTAGATAAGGTACCTGACTACACATAAACCAACTGTTCACTACTTTTGTTTTTAATCAGTGATGTCTTTGGAAACCATTTTTTTTAATTTACTTATATTACTGTTGTCAACAAATCTGAGCTGGAAGTCAGTGAGAACAGCATCATTTTAATAAAATGGGAAAATATCTATTTTTTAAATAAATAGGTTGACCTAAAATCCATATTTCTAATATTTTAAACATATCACCACATGCACCTCCCAGTTACTCCCCAAAGTGCAAAATGGGAGTGAATTTTGACATCAACTAAACAAGGTTTGACTCCTGCCTCCATCAGTTAGCAGTTAGTTGGGAGATTCAGAGCAAGCAAGTACTTAAAGGTTCCGAACCTGGGTTTTCCTCTTTTGCGAAATGGGAGGGACCGATACTACCTCATGGGCGTGTTGTGAAGATTAAATAAGATAATGTATGTAAGACACCCAGTGCAGGCCTCACACGTAGAGGGTGTTAAGCACACATCTGGTTCCTTCTCACTCCCTCCTTCCCTTGCCCTCACCAAGCTGTGGAAAGGCCAAGTTGAGCCGCCTGCACTTGCATGCTAATGACTGCCTGAAGGGGGCTTGAGAACAATTTTAACAGTCTCAAGTTATTCTACTTGTTAGTAGTAGTTACAGTGAATAATATATACAACTTGTTCATCATCCAGACAGTTCTTGCATTGGAAAATCACATAAGCAGCTTTGTATAACAAAAGGTTTAATAGGAGCCTCACAATAAATAAAGGTTGATCACTCGGCTCAAAATTCAGTATGTCACACTTTTGCCTTTCAAATGAGTCCCACAGAAGCACCTACAACTGCCTTTCACCCACATTTAATCTATATTTCTCTCTAATAGATATTAGTAAGTTGGCAAGGTTCTCCCTCAGAAATCGTGAAGTGCTCAGGCCCTGAGTCCAGACTGCCTGCGTTGGAAGCTCAGTTCCTCCACTCTGTAAATGAGAACTTGACAAAGTAGTTACCCCCTTCGGGCCTTGGTTTTCAGGACTTTAAATGGGGACAATTGCACCACTTTTATCTTGTCAAGTTGTTGTTAGGATTATGTGAGTTGATGAGGTAAAGCACAGACAGCCTGACCCAGCGTAAGAGTTCACACACTATTCTTTTCAATCTAACACATCAGTTGGTATTCTTTCTGTGGACCAGAACATTGGACCACTTTCTTCAAACAGAATGTGGTCATCATTTTTCTCAGAAAGTCAAGTTCTCCATCTGATGCTCTACAGATCACTAAAAGGATGGAAGTAGGAAGCGGGGGAGGGAAAGTGAAACTGAAGATATCTGCAGATCTGCTCTGACTGGAAGGTATACCCCAATCTCCCCCTCTTTCTCTCTCCTCTCTTTCACATGCATACACACACACACACACACACACACACACACACACACACACAAATATATTTAGACCAACCACCTCCTCCTAGAGAGAAAGTACTTGAGGAGAGAGAAATTAAGTGACCAACTCAAATTCACTATTTGCTTCGACTTAAAGAGAAAAAAAAAATGAAGTACTTAAAATGGCCCCTTTACTAATGATGATTTCCAAAACTAAGTTAAGTGACCAAGTTCTAGAAGATCTCCTCTGAAGAGTGTTCAAGGCAGAGAACAGCAAGTTCAAAAACTGAAGCTGGCAACAAAAGAGCCAGGGTCCTGGCGTATAGAGAGCAAGGGGCAGAGCAGTAGATGATGTACTATTTAAAGTCTTGCTGTAGTATTTATTACTTTGAGTTAAAATCACACCAAAGCGAAAACAGGAACAAGATAATACTGTAACAATGTAATAATAGTTACATAGTAATGTAAGTTAGAAAATAATTTTTCTAACTTAGGATAAAAATTAACTTTTGACAAGAAGAATACTTATTAGTGGGCTTTAGTTAGAACTCAATGGTGGATCATCCTCTCTACTAGAAAAACAGATAAATCAGTGCCCTTCCGACAGTGGTGACAAGAGGAAAAGTAATAAGGTCTTTAACATGAGAATGATAATGCCAAACAGTTAAGTAATTACTGAGGTACTTTGGAGTATGGGAAAGTGAGTGCTTTTGCCATTTGGTCAATGGGGTATTACAAATTAGTTTGTCTATCAAAATTATCCCTTCTAATGGATGCACCTGACTAAATGCACATCCATCCAAACGTGCATCTGGAGGATTTCGAACAGAAAGCTGCCATGCACCCAGGGCTTCTGCCACCAGTTCCAATAAGCACACATGTGTCCCTGAGTGAACATTCAGATATTCATACTGGGGAGATCACGGAGTCAGAGAGTATGGGGATCATTGTTCCTGGAATCCATGTTCTCCCAGAAGACTCAAATGAACACCAATGTGGGTACACCACAAATCAGGAATGTACAAGCCTGCACACACCGCTTTTGCATTGTGCTACACTCTGCAGAGAATTCCCTGCACCAATAGGAAAGGGTTGGGGAGAGGAGGAGGAGCCCAGGAGTCAGTTCCAAGCAACAGGTGGCCATAGTTATAGCCAAGTTCTGTGTACCACCTCAGTTGTGTGGAACCTTAACTTGATGCCGGGAATGAACCCACTGCTGATCAGGCATTATCCCAGGCCAGCTCCTTTCATCAGAGTACAGATGGATGCTCAAGGGTTTCCCATCTTAAAAACAAGCAACAGAACTGCCATACATGGTTTCCCATCACAATTAAAATAAAACCCAAATTCCTTTCCATAGCCTTGGAAATCCACTTGACCTGAACCTGGACCTTCCCTACCTTTTCCCTCAGGTACTCCATTCCAGCAGCCTCAGGCTCTTCCAGCAGCAAATCAAGAACACTCCTTTCTCAGGGCCTTTGCAAGGCCTGTTCTAACAGCCAGCAAAGCTTCCAACAAACATCCACAGGACTCGTCCCTTTGCTCCATTCCCATCTCTGCTCAAATGTTGCCTCTTCAGAGAGGCCGTACTTGCCTGGCTATCAAGGATAGCAACCCCAGGACTCCATCACTCCCCTCCATCATTGTTCTTCATGGCGCTGGCACAAGATACTATATTTGTTTAGTGCCTATCTCCCCCCTAGAATGTGGCTAGATGTTGGTTCGATAGCATCCTTAAAATCTGGAAACATCACACACACATTAGGTGTTCAAGAAGTATCTGCTGAGTGAATAATTGAATGAATAAATGAATAAATTTAACTCCTTGATATATACTAAAGTGGCTATACTGGCTTTCTGTATATGTTTTATCAAAGTAGTGACTACGGGTCTATGTTCATTCTCTAGGCACACACTTCATTACTGAGTGATACACTTTTCACACTAAAGGAGAAAAAAGATGATATAGATATTAGTGCACAGAACAATGCACTGGAGGAAAGAGAAGGAAACAGAGCAGAACCAGCTCCCCCAGGAACATGGCAAAGATAGATAATCCTAAACAATAGAATAAATGAGCAATCTAGGAGGATCACAAAGAGGGACCAGACAGATAAATACCATGGTGGCAAAAATATCTTCCAAGTTGTGTAAATAAGAACTTAGCAAGAGGAAGTACTCAATGGATGCTAGATAAGGAGGCTAATGACAGTGTACTATAGGAATTAGTTGGTCAATCTTCATAATCCAAATAATTTCTATCACAAGGAAATTTATACTACAAATACAATTTTTATGACCAATGGCTAAATATTCTTAACATCATTGATTTTTTTTTCCCAGAAGACCCCACATTCCAGTTCTAGGTAACAACTTTTATTTATTCAATCATAAGCGATTACACAGTCATAAACTTAAATGCTCATAGGAGTTGGGCTGCCAATATAAATGAGGGCAGTCTGGCTGGGACTGCCTGGAGAGGGCCGGCCATGTGCCACCTGTTGCGAGAGCAGCTACTCTGCTCCAGCCAAGATGAGCATCCATGTTGCTGGGAGACCTGGGTTTTCTGGTAAGATTTCTTGAGTTTTATTGTTGGCAATGAATTCAAACATTTTATGACAGCCATGCAAACAAAACACATTTGCAGCCACCATCAGCCTTTGGTTTGTGATCTCTGACAAATTATCCAAATATGAAAAACAACTGGAAGGACAGAAACAATATATCTGCTTTCCAGCCATCTGACCAAATTCCATTAAAATATTTGCTGTCAAAAAAAACCCCAGGTCTTTGTTAGTTAGAAATGAGGGAAACTTTAACGGAAATTGGAGATTCTCTCATGAGATAGCAGGTAAGGGATTTATAAATGAGACATTAGTGATAAGATGATTTCATTTTTTATCCACAGACTCCTACAGTTTCAATCACATTTGAATGGCTGATAATTCGGTTATCAGGTATTCATTAAATAATCACAAGTTTCGAGGGGGAGGAGCAAGATGGCAGAGGAGTAGGAAACCTAAATTTCATCTGGTCCCAGGAATTCAGCTAGATGGTTATCAAACCATTCAGAACATCTACAAACTCAACAGGGGATCGAAGAAAAGAATAGCAGCACCTCTCTGAACAGAAAAGCAACCACTTTCTGGAAAGTAGGATGTGCAGAGAAGTGAATCCAAGGCGATATACAGGAAGACAGACCGTGGGGGGAGGGGGCCTCCATCAGCCGGCTACTGGCAAGTGATAGAGCAGCAGAGCACAAAATCGGAACTTTCAGAAGTCTGCTCCACTGAGGGATGTGGTTCTCGTGGCTAAGCGGGGGGTGGAACACTCACTGGGACACTGTGGTCTCAGGACCCTCGGGGTCACAGAAAGACCGGGGGTGCCTGAGTGCAGCAGGGCTCCCAGGTATCGAGCGCGGAAGCTGGCTGCAATGACGGAGCCGAGGAGTGGGCTCTCAGCTCGGGGTTGCCATAAACGGTGATCCGTGGCACAGTCAGGCCACTGCTCCTCCACCAGAGACCCAACAAGTGGCAGATCCAGGGAGACTCCCCTTCCTCCCCGGGGAGGAGTGGCATAGGAGCATACTGCAGGAAACTGCTGAATTTGGAGACTCCAAACAGGGTCATGTGCCAGAGAAAGAAATGCTCGGTCACAGGCCAGGTGAGCACAGAGTGCGGCCAGAGACTGGGAAGACGGGAGTGATTGACTGCTTTTCTCTGGGGGCTCACTGAGGAGTGGGGCCCCAAGTTCTCGGCTCCTCCAGGGCAGAGATTGGGAGGCTGCCATTTTCACTCTCATCCTCCAAAGCTGTGCGGAAAACTTGCAGGGAACAAAAGCTACTGAGAGCATTCAGAACATTTGATTCCAAAGCAACAGAATACATATCCTTCCCTAGTGCACATGGAACATTTTCCAGAATACCTCACATCCTGGGTCACAAATCAGGTCTCAACCACTACCAAAAGATTAAGATCATTCCCCGCATATTTTCAGACCACAATGCTTTGAAACTAGAACTCAATCACAAGAGGAAAGTTGGAAAGAACTCAAATACATGGAGGCTAAAGAGCATCCTACTAAAGAATGAATGGGTCAACCAGGAAATTAAAGAAGAATTAAAGAAATTCATGGAAACAAATGAAAATTAAAACACAACTGTTCAAAATCTTTGGGATACTGCAAAGGCAGTCCTAAGAGGAAAGTATATAGCAATACAAGCCTTTCTCAAGAAACAAGAAAGGTCTCAAATATACAACCTAACCCTACACCTAAAGGAGCTGGAGAAAGAACAGCAAATAAAGTCTAAACCCAGCAGGAGAAGAGAAACAATAAAGATTAGAGCAGAAATCAGTGAAATAGAAACCAAAAGAACAGTAGACCAGATCAACGAAACTAGAAGCTGGTTCTTTGAAAGAATTAATAAGAGTGATAAACCCCTGGCCAGACTCAAAAAGAAAAGAGAAAGGACCCAAATAAATAAAATAAAGAATGAAAGAGGAGAGATCACAACCAAAACCAAAGAAATACAAACAATTCTAAGAACATATTATAAGCAACTATATGCCAGCAAATTAGATAATCTGGAAGAAATGGATGCGTTCCTAGAGAGATATATAAACTACCAAAACTGAACCAGGAAGAAATAGAAAACCTGAACAGACACATAACCACTAAGAAAATTGAAGCAGTAATCAAAAATCTCCCAACAAACAAGAGCCCAGGGCCAGATGGCTTCCCAGGGGAATTCTACCAAATATTTAAAGAAGTAACACCTATTCTTCTGAAGCTGTTTCAAAGAATAGAAACGGAAGGAAAACTTCCAAACTCGTTTTATGAGGCCAGCATTACCTTGATCCCAAAACCAGACAAAGACCCCATCAAAAAGGAGAACTACAGACCAATATCCCCTATGAACATGGATGCAAAAATTCTCACCAAAATACTAGCCAATAGGATCCAACAGTACATTAAAAGGATTATTCACCATGACCAAGTGAGATTTATTCCTGAGCTGCAAGGTTGGTTCAACATCCGCAAATCAATCAATGTGATACAATACATTAACAAAAGAAAGAACAAGAACCATATGATCCTCTCAATAGATGCAGAAAAAGCATTTGACAAAGTATAGCATTCTTTCTTGACTAAAACCCTTCAGAGTGTAGGGATAGAGGGCACATACCTCAATATCATAAAAGCCATCTATGAAAACCCCACAGCAAATATCATACACAATAGGGAAAAACTGAGAGCTTTTCCCCTAAGGTCAGGAACATGGCAGGGATGTCCACTATCACCACTGCTGTTCAACATAGTACTAGAAGTCCTAGCCACAGCAATCAGACAACAAAACGAACAAAAAGCCATCCAAATTGGCAAAGAAGAAGTCAAACTCTCACTGTTTGCAGATGATATACTTTATGTGGAAAACCCAAAAGACTCCACCCCAAAACTGCTAGAACTCATACAGGAATTCAGTAAAGTGGCAGGATACAAAATCAGTGCACAGAAATCAGTTGCATTTCTATACACTAACAACAAGACAGAAGAAAGAGAAATTAAGGAGCTGATCCCATTTACAATTGCACCCAAAACCATAAGATACCTAGGAATAAATCTCACCAAAGAGGCAAAGGATCTGTACTCAGAAAACTACGAAATACTCATGAAAGAAATTGTGGAAGACACAAAGAAATGGAAAAACGTCCCATGATCGTGGATTGGAAGAACAAATATTGTGAAAATGTCTATGCTACCTACAGCAATCTACACATTTAATGTGTTAATTACTAAACACATTAAATGTGTAGATACCATCAACTTTTTTCAAAGAAATGGGACAAATAATCCTAAAATTTGTATGGAACCAGATAAGACACCAAATAGCCAGAGGAATGTTGAAAAAGAAAAGCTGGTAGCATCACAATTTGGGACTTCAAGCTCTATTACAAAGCTGTCATCATCAAGACAGTATGGAACTGGCACAAAAACAGACACATAGATCAGTGGAACAGAATAGAGAGCCCAGAAATGGACCTTCAACTCTTTGGTCAACTAATCTTCGACAAAGCAGGAAAGAATGTCCAATGGAAAAAAGACAGTCTCTTCAACAAATGGTGTTGAGAAAATTGGACAGCCACATGCAGAAGAATGAAACTGGACCATTTCCTTACACCCCACACAAAAATAGACTCAAAATGGATGAAAGACCTAAATGTGATACAGGAATCCATCAAACTCCTAGAGGAGAACACAGGCAGCAACCTCTTCAACCTCAGCCGCAACAACTTCTTCCTAGAAACATCGCCGAAGGCAAGGGAAGCAAGGGCAAAAATGAACTACTGGGATTTCATCAAGATAAAAAGCTTTTGCACAGCAAAAGAAACAGTCAACAAAACCAAAAGATAACCGACAAATTGGGAGAAATTTGCAAATGACATATCAGATAAAGGGCTAGTATCCAAACTCTATAAAGAACTTATCAAACTCAACACCCAAAGAATAGATAATCCAATCAAGAAATGGGCAGAAGACATGAACAGACATTTCTGCAAAGAAGACATCCAAATGGCCAACAGACATATGAAAAAGTGCTCAATATCACTCAGCATCAAGTAAATCAAATCAAAACCTCAATGAGATATCACCTCACACCAGTCAGAATGGCTAAAACTAACAAGTCAGGAAACAACAGATGTTGGCAAGAATGTGGAGAAAGGGGAACCCTCCTACACTGTTGATGGGAATGCAAGCTGGTGCAGCCACTCTGGAAAACAGTATGGAGGTTCCTCAAAAAGTTGAAATTAGAGCTACCCTATGACCCAGCAATTGCACTACTGGGTATTTACCCTAAAGATACAAATGTAGTGATCCGAAGGGGCACCTGCACCCTAATGTTTATAGCAGCAATGCCCAAAATAGCCAAACTATGGAAAGAGCCTAGATGTCCATCAACAGATGAATGGATAAAGAAGAGGTGGTATATATATATATACAATGGAATATTATGCAGCCATCAAAAAATGAAATTTTGCAACAATGTGGATGGAACTAGAGGTATTATGCTAAGCGAAATAAGTCAGAGAAAGGCAAGTATCATATGATGTCACTGATATGAGGAATATGAGAAACAAGACAGAGGATCATAGGGGAAGGGAGGGAAAAATGAAACAAGATGAAACCAGAGAGGGAGACAAACCATAAGAGACTCTTAATCTCAGGAAACAAACTGAGAGTTGCTGGAGTGGAGGGGGGGTGGGTGGGATGCGGTGGCTGGGTGATGGACATTGGGGAGGGTATGTGCTACGTTGAGCGCTGTGAATTGTATAAGACTGATGAATCACACACCTGTACCCCTGAAACAAATAATACATTATATGTTAATAAAAAAAATTTTTTTAAATAATCACAAGATTCTGATCAACATATGAAGTGCTTAAAAAGCAAAGTAAAGATTTAGCTGGCCTACTTACTACTAATCTGTTAGTTTGACTATACATACATACATACATACATACAATACATACATATATATACATATGTGTGTATATATACATATATACATATATATATTGTGTGTATATGTATATATGTGTGTGTGTATATATATATATATATGTATATACATATATATAGTATATATGTAAATACATACAATACATCAAGTCATTTATCTGTGGTCCCAGAGGAGGAACCCAGATCATACCTGGAAGAGAATCTCCAAAGGTTTTAACTTTCTGGCCTCTCCTATAGTGGAGAGCATACTAGAGGGAGCTTTGAATAGAGGCCCCAAATAGCAGTTCACAGCAAACACCACAGATTATCTGCCAGGGATTATGCTTCTGTGGTTCTTACTATAATTACCGGTTTTTGTTTTTTGGTATCTGGGTTTTTTGTTTTTGCTTTTATTTTTGTTTTGGTGAAAAACTTTATATCTCTGAAGAGAAAATCAGGGTAATCACCAGTAGAAAAATAGTCAATTAGTGCGAATATCTGGTATTGCAAATGTAATGGACATTTATAGGTCAAAAAAAAAGAGAAGGTATATGGATTACTTGAAGATTATCCTAGTAGCTTCTCTTGATAAGGTGGGTGAGTGGAATGTTCTAGTCCCTGAAATGGGATATAGAAAAATCTTTATGTCTAAGTGTCAAAAAATTGGAGGTCCCAGATTGCCTGGAAAAGAAGGAGAACTCTGGGTTCATAAAATGGTGGGTTCCTAACCCCAGCATAAGAAATGACAAACCCAAGCAAGCTACTACTTTGCTGTCAGCACTCACCATCCTGCCCACAGCAGGAGATGCCATTCATTAATTCCCCTGGCCTTTACATGACACACGGATCAGTGCTAATGTTCCAAAACCTGGAAGAAAGTCTCTACCCTTATTAGGGCATAGCACTCAGGTGCACACTAAGCTGAGGGAAAAGTAAAGTGAACACTCCTATTAAAGTGGCAAAATTCACATAACCACGCTTATTGAGACCATGGTATCAACTCTATACCTGGTTCCACTGCTGCCCTAAGATTTTCCCAGTGTATTTCCAATAACATTCTTCAGAGAACTGTTTTGGAATGCCTTCCATTCATCTTAAAACTCTGTACCCACTTCTGCCCCATTCCTCTCTTAACATAGTCCTTCTTATTATGAACTACTTCAACTTCTGTCCCTTCCCCCATCTTCTCTGTGTAAGTTTCCTCTACCTTGCAAGCTAGTGTCAGTCTCTCCCCTTCTAGCTCTCCTAGAGCATGGGTCAAGGCCTGTTTTTATAAGCAAAACTTTACTGGAACACAGCCACACCCATTCTTTTATCTACTGTGTATGCCTCCTCTCATACTATGATGGCAGAGTTGAGTAACAGTACCTGGCTCACAAAACCTCAAATACTTACTGTCCAGCCCTGTACAGAAAAGTTTGCTGACCTCTGTTCTGGGGGATCTATCCCTTCCTACCTTCTGAAAATTCCTCTTACCAATATCTCCTTTCTCTCTGTTATCTTCAACCTCTCCATGTCCATGGTTTCCTTCCCTTCAACCTGTCACATTTAGGTCATCGTTCAGTCTCTCTTCAATAAGCCCCAACTGAAAACCTACTAAGTATAAGGCATGAGGAACACAAATATTAATAAAACACAATCCCTGCCTTCAAAACACTTACAGTCTAATAAGGGAAAGCAAATATGTAAGCAGCCAAGTTTTCTAGAGTATTTTGGAAGCCAAGAAGAAAGTCCAAGCAACACACATTTCTCCCTGGGAACTTCAGGGGAGTCAAACATGTTGAAGTCCAGAAGAACATACAAATAGCAAATAGTTCATAACAATGGTGAACTGTCTTCACAAATCTTCACCATTCTAAAAAATACATCTTCCCTCACCATCCTTTATCCTCTACCCATCATCCCACACTCTCCCCTTCCCTTTATGGCTACCATCCCTGACCTGCAGCCTACTCTGTAATTTCTTGCTGCTGGTTTCCACCAGCACCACACGCCACTGAAGCTGCTCCCTCCAAGGTTACCAGGGCCCTTGGCTCATCCATTTTCTGCCTCACCTCAATTCTTATCTTACTCACCCTCTGTGCGGTATTTGCCTGCTGCTCACTCTCATCCTCATTCTCCTGCCTGAAAGCCTCCATGGCTCCACCTAAATTTCAAATCCTCCAGACTATCACACAGAGCTTTTCACAATTTCTATGTGCCTTTTTGCCCCCAGACACTTTTCAAATCCACAAGTATTCCCCACTGAGTTGTATCACCTTGCCTCTTCCTGCTTTGCCCTTTGTCTGGGGTGATCTTCACTACCTTCCCAGTCTTCCAAACTCCTACTTCTTCTTTAAAACCCAGTTCCAATGCCATTTCCACTGTGAATGTATCCTAGCTTGACTTGGTTGACTCCTCCTTCTTCCTTCCTCTCTACTCTCAGAGCATTTGGTACATAGCTCCACTGAGGGTTTAGGGCTCCAACTACTTGCTTACAGGTATGACTCCCTCATTTTACTATGTACAGGAATCATGGCTCATACCTTTTTAAATCCCAAGTACTTGGACTAAATCTACATAAAGCTATACTAAATAAATGATTAGAGTAGCAGCCAGACTTGGCAGTTCCAACCAGAAAAAAAAAATCCAAATTCCTAAATATATCCAGACAAGTTATTTCGCAGGCACACATCTCTTAAAATTCAATAAACTTTCAGAATATGCAAATGACAATAAAGCTTCCCTTCAGCACATTAGAGTGACAGTTATAAGACAATGACATATAACTGCTCCCTAAGGAACCATCACAAGATAGCATCAGATACTCAGGCTTGTCACTAGGAAGGGCACCACCTAAGTCATATTTTTTTTCAGCTTTAATAACAAAGATGGAACAGTTATCAGCATATTTTCATCATCATCTCTGTGTTTAGAACCATGGGCAGAAAAGTATTTATTATGAATGAATGTTCAGCGTGTGACAGCAGAAGACTAATGGGTTTTAGGCAAATAGGTGAGAGAGATGGATTTATGGTCCAGTGGGCTCCACCTTCTCTAGGATTGCAATGCAGATGCTCCATCCCTGAGTTTTCCCATGTGAGCATCAGCCCTAACCTAGCGCTGGAATAAAGAATGAGCCACTTGTTCAAGTTCCACTCAGAGTCTTTCCCAAATGCTGGGACCCATCAGAGCTTTTGGAGTCAACAAGGACTCTATGGCAGGAGGAAGAAGGCACTTCCACACAATTAATATTCTCAGAGTGCCCACAGGCATGTCGTGTGGTAGGGAAGTTAGGGAAGTGTACATGTCATTCTGCACACTTCCAGGGACAACTCTGGGTCAGATTAAGGCCCAAGTAAAGCCCATTGCCAATTCTATGGGGCAGAAAAGCATTCATCATCTCCAGGAAAAAAATTTTCCACTTTCTGGCTCCTGCATGTATTCAGCTAGTCAAGTGTCAGCACAGAGCCTGGAACTCATATGCTTTGTAGCTTTCACTGTGACAACCACATTTCCAAGCCTATAGTTCCAGGAAAGACAACATTTGTAATTGTCTTGTTGGCTAAGGGTAAAACAAATACACATTTAGATCACAACAGATAAATGCTTCCTCTGAATTAATCACACAAGGGAGCCCAGAGCAGACACTTCTACCGGGGAAATTGAATCTCATGGTGGCAAACCCACCCATAAAGGAAGCAAAACTCCTTACAATTGAGGAAAATTTTAGAATATTCACAGTATCCTTGAAGTGGGAGCTCTGTTATGGAGTAAGTACATGAAAAGGCAGCAAATAGATAAAGGCTGAGAATGCCCAAAGGTGAATGGCAGCCTCATGGGGTGAGCATTCCAGGGAATTCTTTTCACCCCAGCTAGTAAGGTCACACTGATTACAGACTCTGTGCAATTCATTTTAAAACATATTTTGTGGGGCACCTGGGTGGCTCAATCAGTTAAGTGTCTGACTCTTGATTTCGGCTCAGTCATGAGCTCAGGGTTGTCAAATGGAGCCCCACGTCAGTTCCACACTCAGTGGGGAGTCTGCTTGAGAGTCTCTCTCCCCCCTCCCTCTGTCCCTCTCCCCTCAGGTGTTATCTCTCTAAATAAATAAATAATAAATAAATAAATAAAAATAAAATCCATTTTGCAGGCCCACTGTGTGCTTGGCACAGAAGTCCATAAAACCCACTTCTATAGTCTATTGGCAGGAATAAAAAGCAGCATAAGCCCTCTTGGTGAAAGCCCTTCACTACAGAAGCCATAAGTAAATTTTTCCTCCTTTCTTCTAACACATGAATATAGAAGGTATGCTATTGTTCTGTTCAGAGTGGAATTTGGTAAGTTAGTCTATGTTTGGTGGGGAGCAGGGAGGGAGGGAGAAAACAGATTTTGTAAAAAGCACATTCTGCATGCAGAATTACTATAAAACACCAGTACTGGCCATTGACAGTGGAATGGCCATTGACAGTGGAAAGTAAGTGGAGCACTCCATTATTAAACAAACTCACTGATATCTGGGCAAGCATACGGAGGGAGTCTAAAAGAACGTATACAGTCCTTTACTTGAAGTTGGAGTCATATTGTTTAACAACATCGAGTTTTCCCAGAAGTAAACAGGAAGGAGGCTTTTTATATTGACACCTTCAGGAAGTGCTGCCTAAGACGGATCCACAAGCAAAAATTCCCTCTCCTGTGGGTCCTCTCCCCTTCTTTTGCTCTCCTTCCTTTCCCTTCCCTTTCCTTCTCTTCTCTCCTAAGTCCAGTTCCCGGGAAACAGATTCTGAGATGGCAAGCCCTGTGCAGGAACCTTCCTAGCAGCTGGCTGAGAACCACAGCTGTTATAAGGGTGTGGGAACTGGGCAGAACTGAGCAGAAGGAGAAGTTGAACTCAGTTGCAACCAAGGCTTCAGCTGACCCTGCTGTGAGGTAGAAGGCTGGGATGGCCCTTCAGAGACTGCAATGGGTCTTGGTAGTGCCTACCTTGAGTAGGAGGGGTTGTAACCTTAGACTAGGCACTTCCTACAACCAAGGGCAATCTCTGGGAGAGGACTCAGCTGTGAGCCCTCAGCAGCCAATACACTCCCAGCAACTAGGAAATGAGGGGAGATCCAAGGGGCCCACCCCAGCTCCACTTCCCTTCTCTTGTCTCCCCATTGCCCTGAGTCCTTACACTCCCTTGTTCTCTTTTCCCCAGGGTCCTGCCTCTTATTCTTCTTGGTCGGTGGGATAAGCTTGTAATAATCCCATTCCATCTAGCTCTACTAGGATGGGATGAGAATCTGCAAGACAATCACCTTTCACACTGACAACATCTAACTTCTCTTAGCACATCTGCAGTAGGTTTTCAAGAAAAAAAATTTCCCATTATATCTAAAGTCCACACTACCAAACAGATACTATATGTTACCTTAGCCTTTAGTGTATGCCATGTCCCCTGTAGGAGTTACTAATCTAAAAGTCTCCACCTCTTCCTCTACCTTAAGACATGAGACTACATGTTCTCCTTGGGTTGCCCTAGATCCGTATATGCCATGGTTGTGGTTAAAGGAAAATGTCAACACAGTAAGTATCTTCATTGAATTGAAGTAACAATATTATAATAGCCCCATATATTAATCACCACTACCAGCTACATCAAAGACATGTGTCATTTAATATTTACAGCAATCATACAGGATAAATATATTATACCCATTTGCAAGTAAGGAACTGAGACCTAGAGAGGCTATAAACTTGCCTGAGAACACAGAGCAGGAGGTGCTAAAGGTCCAATGTGGTAGAGATGGCCAACTCTCCACTAAAATCCATATTTTTCTCATCCATGATGATGGGTGTTGAGTCTCTTTGAGAAAGCTGGCCAGCCAGGGACCACATGTTCCTGCCCTCCTTGTTCCTAGGTAAGGTCATTTGGCTAGTTCTAGTTAAATGAATGTCAACACAAGTGATGTATGTTGTTTGTGCCCTCCTATGCTCTCTTCCCTTCTGCCCAGCATTTACAGTGGGCTCTGAGGCCCCAGTGGAAAGCAGTGTCATGAGCTAGAAGGAGCCCAGACTTCTGAATCACCAAGTAAAGGAAAGTCACCCATCAATCATGGATACCACATTAGACTTTTATGAATAATAACTACAGTTCTGTTGCACAAAGCCAATGAAGTTTAGGGGCCTACTTATTGTAGCAGCTAGCATTACCCTAATTAGTACATAGGATGAAAGCCAGATTTCCCTTTATATATTCATTTATTCATTCAACTAAATGAATGTAAAGTTTAAGCAACCTCTCCTAGCTGGGTATATACTAGAGGCTGGGGATGTAAACATGCATGTGACATAGTCTCTTCTTTCTAGGGGCTCATGGTGTAGTGAAGAAGAGAGATGATTCATAACACTATGGAAATACTAAGGGGGGAGTGACTGGCTCTGTTTGCCTCATTTCTGGAGTTTCTCCCCTGTGTAGGCACTGACATTTACATGGCAGTCTTATTTTTATTTATCTTTTCTAAATTTATTACATTAATACAAATTCTTCCCAGGTAGATATTCTGATAAACATAGAGACCTATTTTAGAAAATAAAATAAAATCCCTGAAATCAATTTTGTGGAATGAGGTGGCTACAATTTAAAGTCAGATAATATATTTAGCAATTACTAGTAACTCTCCTAAAAATAATTTTTCGAGTGCTGGCCACTTTCGTCCTCTGCCTTCAAAAACTATTTGGTAAAATGGATAAATTAAGAAATACAATAAATACAGGTGCAAGAAAAAGTGGGTTTTCTTCTTTCTTGGTCTCACTTTAAATTATGCAGTCTTGTGAGAGGAAGAAAACCAAGCAGAGCAAAAGAGATCAAACAAATGGGTATCTGCACATTTGTATATTCCTCACTACCTCCACCATTACACCATTACCCGAGACTCTAAAGCTAACGCAGAATATTCCCTTGAATATTCTAATTCTGTTTCCATTGGTAGGAGAAACCTTTTCTTGCCTTTCTATGCCTCATCCATCCTTCCATCCTTACCCACCCCTCCACATCCCCTCACATACCACCCTCTCCATTCCCCAAGTATTCCAGCCTACACCATCTCCTCCCCTTTTTTGAGCAGCTCCACATTTACCATTTAGTAGCAGTAAGGAATTTAATTGTTCCCTAAGTATTTTGTTTACTATCTTCCAATGTGACTGAAAATGTCTTGAAGACAGAAAACATGACCTGATTTTTTTTCTCCATGTGCCTAGAAATGTAGTGAGCACTTTTATAATCAAAAAAGAAATGTCTAAGGAGCAACTGACTGACTCTTCCCAGATGATCTCCTGGAGCCTTGTGAGAGGAAGTCTTTTAAAGCCTTAAGGAGTTATTGGCTTTAGCAAACTTTAAGCAACAGGCAACTCAACATGGTGCTGAGGAAAGAGCCAGGATCATGAACAAGTCAGTCTTAGCTCCACATCTGTTTCAACCCTATGCAGCCTTGGGCATAGCACTTGCAAAGACATCCCTGAGCCTCAGTCTCCTGATCTTCAGAAAGGGAATAATAACATCTTCCTCTTAGAATCAAAATAGGTTACATAGAAGAAAACTCTAAGGGATTTCCTTTTGTATTAAATCAGTGGGTAACAGAATCCTGCCACTCTTGTCCCAAGTAATTCTAATAAGTATCTTAATACTGACTAGAGAGGGATTACATCTTAGAACAAAACAGCCCTCCCTTCTAAATCCATGCTTCTCCCAAAAGCAATTGACTAAATAAATGAAAGATGTGACGCAGTTAACTCCGTGCCCTTTGCTTTCACAAACTAATTCTGCAAACTGCTGAAAAGGCACTTCTCCTCTAATGGAACCAGGAGGGCAATGGCAAACTCTCTGGTCACAAACCCAAGCTTGAACAATATGGAGAGGTGTCTCCTGTCATCACAATGCTCATTAATTGTCCCATATAAGGCAAGTCATAAGGGGAGAGAGGGCTCTTCCAAGATGCAGCAGGGAGGCTATCGAGTGGTGGGGGGGAGCCCACTAGTGGGGAGAGGGGGATCTCTCGCTGCTCAGTCAACAAGCTCCAGGCCTTCCTGGGGGCTCAGGTCTCCCACTGAGAGCTTTATTTTTCTGTCAGCTGCGACTCCCCTCCTCTCATTAATGCATGTCCTGGGGTCTTCTTTTCAGAAGCTGAGGCAGCATCCTTCAAGACAGCTCTCCTAATTGGTGGAGGGGTGCTGGGAGGTACACGCTCAAACAAAAGCAAATGTTTACCCAGTTCCTTTCCTCACGCCCTCATCCCAGCAATACTCACAAGACCCTGGGGCACAGTTTCCTTCAATGTTGTCAGTATAGGCTGCCTCCCTTGTCCACACTGGAGGCCTCCTTTGTCTATACCCACTGCGTCTTTTTATATTGTCTCTATGGCCTCTTCACCACTACAAACTATGGTAGCAGCAGAGGCTCCAGGGGCAGACTGCCAGGGATTGAATCCTGGGTCTGTGTAAATTTAGGCAAGCCACTTCAATCTCTGCTTCCCAACCTGTGAAACAAAGGTAACTGTATTTTCCACAGGGGTCATCATGAGGATTCAATGGAAAGCATTTCCAAGCATAGGCCCTGCAACGCAGTGAATGTTCAGTATCAATTATCATCAACTGTCTTCTCTGATGACCCATAACCTAGTTCCTGTTTGTATCACTCCCACAAAACCACTCTTCTCAGGAAACAATTTCACATCTTTCTCCCAAACTGATTGAGCCATTAGACTCTTCTTCCTATTCTCTCTGTTACTTTAAACATGATGCATCAGTTTGATGACACCAGAATACTGAGCACTTTTCCCACGGGTTAAGATTATACTTGGGATTTCTGTGCAAAAATGCAGAGTACTACAGACCACCTGGAAAATTTACAATTTCCTTCCACACTAACCTTGGTGTGATCTGAAAACATGAATTTGTATGAAAAGGAAGAAATTCTCACACTATCAATGCTGCAATGTGATTTTCAGGCATAATCAATCACTTTCACTGTTTCCCCATCCACTTTCACAAATTTAAGAAAAAGAAGTTCTCATAAGACCAGTGTTTCAGCTTTTAGCAAAAGAGAAATTTGAGAGAAAAAAAGTCTTTCCATTCAGCAACTTATTTAGCCACCCCCAATTATTCTCCATTGTAATTAAAGTGATTATTGCTGGAGTTTCAGTTTCAAAATGGTTCGACCTCTCTCATTTTAAAAATCACCCTAATACTCAAGGAAGTAAAACTCAGAAATAGGAATTGAATCTCTGATCAGACTATGAGAAAATTTTAATCCTGAACTAAATTATAAGATGGCAGAAAGCAATAGAGAAGTCAATGACTTGCCAGAGAGAAGGAAGAATACATCTAAGTGCTTATAAAGGAAGATAATGATGAGAAGCAAATTAAAAATACCTACAGAATCCAGACAGGCTAGGAGGGCAAGTTCCTCAGAAGGTGGGATAAAGCTGCATCTGACTACTCCTCTTCCACTGCTGCAGGAGAAAATGAGGGTCCAGACTCAGAGATAAGAGGTAAAAAGGAAAGCAGAGGGGAGGCATGCAAATGAAAACAGGGAGATTAAGTGAAAGTCTGCAGAATGAACAGAGACAACATCCAGAAAATTGAAGGAAACTTCTCTAGAAAAACTGAACCACCCCCAGACAAAATACTACAGATTCTGACATTTGAAGGTCCACAATGAAAGACCCATGTCATCACAATGACCCCACAATGAAGCCATCAGTTGAAAAGTCCAATGACCAGACACAGAACTTCCAATCAGCTTTCTAAAGATTCACTCATAAACATGAATGGACAGGTACAGACTCCAGGCATCTGAGGAAAGTCTGCAATACTAAGTTAAACAAGCAAACAAATGATGAGAAAATTTTTAAAAACTCAGAAGAAACAGATAAAATGTGGGAAGAAAATAAAAAAAACTACAAAGGCACTCTATTCAGTATTCTCAGGGGTTATAAACTTTTCTCCCGACGTGCCCAAGGGACATGACATACTCAGGGCAAAGAGGTTTAAAAGCCCCTTTCTCTCCTCAAAGGGAGCTTATTAGCATCTCTACTGGTGGAGGAAGAGACTACAGCAATGCACTGAAAGCATATTATAAAAATAAACATAAAAAAAGAAAATTATTCTAGATATTAAAAATATTGCTAAAATTTAAAAATAAGAAACAGTGAGAGAACAGCAAGATTAGGTCAGGGAATTCACCCAGAAAGTAGGACAAAGGGACAAAAAGATGAAAATAGGACAAAATCTTCAGAAGGTAGAGGTTCAATCCAGCCAATAAGGGTTCCAAAAAGAGAAAGCAGAGCAATCGTTGATGAAGAAATTCTCAAAGAAACAATTCAAGGAAATTTGCTAGAACTGAAGGACATGAATTTCTTGCTTAAGAGACATAGGAACATGAGTGAAAAAGAAACCCATACTGAAGATAGCATTGTAAAATTTGAGAACACCAGAGATAAAGAGATCTTAAAGTTTCCAGCAAGGAAAAACTGGTCGAGGGCAAAGGAACAGAAGTAAGAAAAGCATCCATCTTCTCAAAAGCAACAGTATAAGCTAGAAGTCAAGGTAGTAACAGCTTCCCAATTTCCAAAGAAAATAATTTGCAACCAAGGACTCTAGATTTAGCCAAACTATCAAGTGTCAAAGTAGGGTAAATATTTTCAAATATGTAAAGTCTCAGAAAATTTACCTCCAATGGCTTTTCAGGAAGCCAAGGAGGACTAAGAAAAAAAACTAAGAAAATGACATAAATCCTTGTCACAGGAGAGAGAAGCAAAATGAATTAGGCAAAGGACGGCAAACATGCAGCAGGTCCAGGTAGCAACCACTCCAGGGTGGAACAGAGTGACTAAGGCTACCCAATATGTCTTTTTAAAAAGAGAGCAGGATATGACAGATTCTTTGATAGGCTTGACTCTGAGGAAAAAAACTTAAGAATGACATTTTGGAAAGCTGCTGGAGGGTATGGGAAGAGTTGAGCCAAAGGTCTGAAGTCAGTGAAGCAGATAAAAACAATGAATGAGGCAATCATCAATTCCAGGAAAAATAAAAGGTTATAAAACAAATAGACAAAGGGAATTGAAAGTACACTTAACTTGTCGAGCACTGAGTAATGTAGAGAATTGTTGAATCGTTATACTGTACACCTGGAGCTAATATAATGCTGCATGTTAATGATACTTCAATTTTTTAAAAAAGAGAAAAAGGGGTGCCTGGGTGGCTCAGTCGGTTAAGCATCCGACTCTTGATCTCAGCTCAGGTCTTGATCTCAGGTCAGGAGTTCAGGCCCCACAACGGGCTCCATGTTGGCATGAAGCCTATTTAAAAAAAAAAAAGAAAGAAAGAAAAAAAAAAGAAAACGGGTTATAAAATAAAGCAAATGTATCATAGCCTATTCGGCTCAGTGAAAAATAGTATTTACCTGGAAAAAATAATAAAAAAGATGAACATGAAATTAACCAAAACTTGTTAAATAGCTTTTGTGAAAGGATATAGGAGGTGAGAAGATGGGGTATGAGACTGAAAATTCTGAAAGTCATGAAATAGGAAGTCGTGGCACAGGAATGAGCTGCAAGCAGTTAACTGCCTCTGGAGAATGGCATTGAGGGAGGGCACAGATGACTGCTATTTTTTTCTACATAAGCCGTTCGCCATCACTTGACTTTTAAAACCACGTGCAGGTATTTGTGTGATAAATTTTTTAAAGCAAAAAAAAATGAATAAAATTACAATACAGTTAACCCCGTGCCCTTTCTTTTCATGACTTAAATATTTCTAAAATACACTGGGGAAATAAAAAACCTTTTCCATTAGTGGAACCAAGCTATGTATTTGCACTAAACTTATTTTATTTAAAAGATTTGGTTCTAAAGTATTAAATCCTCCCCTCATCCATCCTTATGGCCCACAAATTACCAAAATACAAAGCTCTTTGTGGTCCGTCTCTTTTTTTCACATCATTAGTACTCACAATTGTGTTTAAAAGCGACTCAGAACACTGGGAATGTCTTTATGACAGGGTATCACAGTAAACACATAGGAAACTTCCTCGCTCTTACTCCATTCCCCATTGCTAAAACATGAAAGAAATGCAGACATTTGTCCTGCACTATCTAGCATATGAGCCTAAGACTCTTAGCAGTGATATTTATGTTTTTATCATGCTGTCGTTAATTAGGATTAATTATAAACTCTAAGGACCATAACAAATAAACACCAGGAGCTACCAATTTTCTGATATCATGAAGAATATGAAATTAGAAAGGATTCTCCCCAGAATTATCAGAAGGATAAAGCAAAAGCAATGGTTAAATCAGGGGTTCTGAACCTCTTTTCTCCCTAGCATGCCTAAAGGATAGGACATGCTCTGTTGTGACTTAGGCTCACTAATCATCTCCCCTCTTCCACAGAGGAGCATTATTAACATTCCTACTAGTGGAAGAAGAGCCATGGGTAGTTTGAAAAAAATTGGATAGGTAATTCTAGCAGGCCCTCGTGTCTTGCTATCCCCACTCACGGGCATGTTTCCTCTTCTCTCATTCTCCTCCCCACTTTGCTCCTCTCATCCAATGGAGACAACCAGTTTAGGGATCAAATTAAGAAGATAGATGTCACAATAGGGCAAAAGATGAGAGCTCAGAACAACAAGGAGATATTTATAATTTGCCTCCAACCCCACTCCCACCCACTGTTCCAAGTCTTTGCTGATTTTCCAGGCTTAAAGTTGACATTGGAATAGAATCAGAAAAAGGGAACATAGCGTGTCATAGACAACTTCTGACAAATTTCCCACCACTAGGGATTCCCCTTTCCCTTCCCCAGGCCCCATCTAAGCAGGGACTCAGCACATTCTTGTTCCATTTCTCACTCACAATTCCCCTTACCTGCTTCTAAAACATACTTGTTTGAGTGCTTAGTTAATTGAAATAGTAAGAAGAGCCCACATTGACTAGACTCTTATTAACACTCAATATTTTATGAAACAAAATTTCACACATGTCATTTAAGATTATGTCCATAACATTTTGACATCTGAAGAATACAACTATAAAGAGAAAGGGTTTCAGATTCTCAAAGATTTGTGTTCTAACCCAGGATAAAGCACACATGATTTCACATAACTATTCATCTTTTTACCTAGTAAACAAAAAGAACAAAGGAATATTTAGTTAGGTCTGTGGGCCCTTCCCTTCAGATTCTCCTGACCCCACCATCTTCATTGCTTCAGAGTAGCTCTGACTCTACTAGGCCATGCTGACTTCCATTGTAGGATTTCATCTGAAACACTTCCTACAATAGCGAGTAAGGCTCCTTCCAGCTCCAGCCTTCTGGCAGTGCTATGGCACAGCCTTTGAGAGCCTCACCACAACACTGTCCTGTCTACCCATTCACATCCCAATTTAACATTTCCACTATGCTGACTGCATGGCCTATACATCCATATCTATGTTGGAGATGTCAGGTCCAACTTCCTTAGAATATATATCAGGCCCTTTCCATTTGACCTGGTTCAACCTTTGCTTTCTCCTGACATTCTACCCCTCTCTAGCTCCCTCCTTCCCACCCCAACATCATACCCTTTGCTTTAGTCCCTAAAGCTCCTGTCATTCCCTAATTGTGCATGTTTCCTTGTGTCTCGGTACCTACGCTTGTGCCTTTCTCTACCCAGCATCACTTTGGTCTACCAATGTCTCTTTTGAAAACTCATATTCATCTTATAATGGTCAACACAAATATCACCTCCTCTATGAAGTCTTCCTTGACTTCTCCAGGCAAAATGAATTACTCTCTTTTTTGTACTCACTATATTAAAAAGCATCCATTACACAATATAGTTCACTATTTATATACCAGTTTCCTGTGCTAGGTAGTGAGTTTCCAAAGGACAGAAACTTACTCATATTTGTGTCTCTAACATAGAACCTGGCACAGTTCTGGAACAGTTACCCACTGTTTCCTGAGTGACTAGGTGAACAGGAGAGAAGATAAGGAGAGCAGAGCTAGTGTTTGTGCACTTCCTGGGAATACAGTCCCTAGCCCAGCATCCCATGCAAGGAGGAACATCACAAAAGATCTGTGATAGTAACTGTAGTAAACACCTGGTGCCCTGACTGACATTTTTCTAGGCTTACCTCTGATCTCAGCCATGGCTGGGGTAGACATTCGTGTGAATTAGATTCACTTTATGGTGACCACCTGTCTCCTAAAGAAGATGCAACCCCAGGATCCACAGGTCCTATTGTACTTTGCATCACCCAGAAGGACCCTGCCTATTAGAATATTAGAATAGCCTCATGTTTGCTCAAATATGGCATCAATTCATGTCTACAACCTCCAGGGTTGAGATACTATTCTCCAGGATCTCATTGAAACAATAGCCATTACATGTGCTGTGTACCCCAAAGCTGGAAAACAAAGGTCTGGGTACCAACAGGTACAAGCTTTGGTTGACTCCCGTCATCATCACTCCCAGTGACACAGCTGCTTAACTTGGATTTCTTGTTTCCACAACTTTAATCTTTTCTAGAATAGAGGTCCTGGTTCTTGGAGGACAATACTTCTCCATGAGACACTGAACCTAAAGCTGTAAATCCACCTCATCACTCAGGCTCTTCATGCCAGAGGATCACAGGCAAAGAATGGAGTTTCTGTATTGGCAGAGAAACTGATCGGGATAATCCTGAGGAGATAGAGTCACTGCTACACAATGGATAAAAGGATGACTAAGTCTGGATATCTGGGGATGCATTGAGGTATCTCCTGGTGTTTCTGTGTCCACTGATCACAGGGAACAGGCAATTGAAGGAAGCCAGTCAACCCAGCTTAAATGCCCCCAGGGGTGAGGGTGTGAGTCACCTACTGAGCAAGCATCCTCGGAAATGCTGGTTGAGGATGAGGGAAGTCTAGAATGGATAGTGGAAGAGAGAGATGATGGATATCAATTGCTGGCCTCAAAATCAGCTGCAGCAAAAGGGACTATAGCTGGTTGCATTGATAGAGGCAGGGGTCAGCCTAGTCTTTGAAGAATCAGTGACAGAAGAGAATTAATGCAGAAGATCTGTGGATCTGAGCAGCACCAAGAGCATGGTATAACAGACAGAACATTTTTGGCGCTGGGGTGAACAGTGCCACGCATGCCTTCACTTGCTGCCTGCTGATAACAAGTTGCCCCTAGCGCGCATGACTGAGCCTGCCTCACTCTGCTGCAGGGACCTCAGTGGCACCCTGTATATTAGCTTTTTCTCCATCTCTGTCTCTCCCTCCCCACTCCCTCACTCCTGCCTGCTAGGATCATCTCCAAAATAAACGACCTTCACCCAAGTCCTCATTGCAGGCTATGTTTTCAGAGGCATCCAAGGGAAGACTACGATCATGCTTAAACTGGCATTTTAAACTAGCTTTATAACCCTGCATTGCACTCTCCGTGATAGACTAGCCACTTAAGAAAATATTCCAGAGCACTTTATTTCTTTCAAAGCACATTTATGAGGGAAAGTGATGGGGTTGTTGTTGTTCCCTTTTTCATTTTTTTTAAAGATTTTATTTATTTATTTGACATAGAGAGAGACACAGCGAGAGAGGGAACACAAGCAGGGAGAGTGGGAGAGGGAGAAGCAGGCTTCCCGCGGAGCAGGGAGCCCCATTCAGGGCTCAATCCCAGGACCCTGGGATCATGACCTGAGCCGAAGGCAGATGCTTAAGGACTGAGCCACCCAGGCACCCCTCATTTTTCAAACAGATAAGGAACCTGAGGCTTGGAGAGGTTATATGTCTTGTCTAGTGCCAAAGGCTTTATAAGTGGTGGAAACAGGGTGCTGTGTATTGATACTTACAGTAGATGCCGTGGGCATCCATGTATAGCTCCTTTATTAGGTCAGTTTTCCCATCCCTCAGCAGCTGCAGGTGTTGCTGCTAAGAGCTCATAGCTACACCTTCCTCCAGAGAACTGCCCTCTGTGGAGTTTATGTACTTACACCCTACCCAGGGGCCACCACAGTGAATGACTGAACAAACCAAAGTTCAGCCATCCGGTCTCAATGTGAGACTTCTCTGTGGAGTCATTCATCCTCCAGAGTTCCCCATGCAATCAGATCAAGGCTAGACATGAGCTGAAACACATCTATGCTTATCTTCTTCCGCTGCCCTGTTCCCTCACTTCTTATAGAGCCCTTGCTCAATAAATCACTTGCCCATCCCTGTCTCTAGTGACCTCCACCTAAGGTAAAATCTGTTTTATGATTCCTACTCCAGTGGATTCCCCATTGCAGACGCTGCACGGTTAAAGAAATACTAGCCCCTTACTTGTTAATGTTGGATAGACATTTTCCCTCTGTCTTAGAAAAATCATATAAATTTATTTCCCAGTCTATCTTATAGTATGCTACTAAGGAGAGTGTTTGCCTCAAATGAGGACACAAATATTGTATTTTTAGGTATACACTTTTAAATAATTCAATCAATATATTTTGGTGGCTTCACTTTATACCACATTCTATCATTTGCTAATTATGAAATGTTACCAATCTAAGGTGGACAATAAAGAAACTCACAGGTCAATGCAATTAACGTGTCTCATTTTATAGCAGTATATAAAATAATTCATCAGCTCAGAAGTACCTGCCTATAAAATGATGAAGCTATTATCTCAGCTTTCCCATATTATTCTCCTTCCTAATGTCTAAAATAAGTAAATTTTATAAACCTGAATTTTCTGAAAATTCTCACAGGCAATGGTTTGCTGTGTTGACAATCATCCCCGAGAACTAAGAGCTGTATAACTCAGAGTCTCACTAGGAAATCAGAAACCACTTTACATACCTAAAACAAGACTTTAGTAACAGAAAATTGGTGGCACGGGTAATGGAAGAGGGGCTGAGAAACCCAATAGAAAAGCAAGACAACACAGAGACTGGCAACTGCAGAAAGCCACAACCAACCCTAAGCTGGAGGGATCATGAAAGGAGGCAGGAGCTTTCAGTTCCCCTGAAAGTCCCCTTGGAGTCCTGATCCTTCCACCCTCTAACCCTCTTGCCTACCATTGGGTGACCAACGGACAAGAAGGAGCCTGGCAGGTTTGATCCCCTGTCACAGGGAGCAGAGCAGAAGATGAGCAAGGAAGGCACACACAGATAACAGGACCAGGGCCAGCGCACTGACATGCACACAGAGCAACAAAGCTCTTCCAACACAATCAAAGGTCCCCATGTGAGAGGCAGCTCATCAAGATCATTGCCTGGAATTCTAACACCAGAGAACAAAACAAGGGGGAATATAGTCTTTGATTTTTCAGCTAATGAAATTATTAATCAAAACCACAGGGAAAGCCTTCCAACTCAGGTTTGTAGCAGCACTTACATATATCTCAGAAAACCTTCTTACTAGCATCCTTTGGAACAGCTTTAGGAACAGACCAGGCAGCTTTGCAAATGTAACTGGTTTGTTGTTGTTGTTTTAGTCACCTAGCCTCCAAGCCTTTCTATAAAATGTAAATATTTGATGCCTCTCTTCGATGTAGGCTTAAGCTTAAGGGGTTACTGAATTTAAAAATATGCTTATATATTTTGGGGTGAGAATCTTTTTATTTTATTTATTTTTATTTTATTTTTTTAGGTATTAGCATTTTTTTATTATTATGTTATGTTAATCACCATACATTACATCATTAGTTTTTGATGTAGCGTTCCATGATTCATTGTTTGCGTATAACACCCAGTGCTCCATGCAGAATGTGCCCTCTTTAATACCCATCACCAGGCTAACCCATCCCCCCACCCCCCTCCCCTCTAGAACCCTCAGTTTGTTTTTCAGAGTCCATCGTCTCTCATGGTTCGTCTCCCCCTCCGATTCCCCCGCTTCATTCTTCCCCTCCTGCTGTCTTCTTTCTTTTTTTTTTTTTAACATATATTGTATTATTTGTTTCAGAGGTACAGATCTGTGATTCAACACATTGGGGTGAGAATCATAGTGTACACACTAGGTATTATACTTCCTGCTTGTAATAATACTCATCATTAAGACAAAAGAAAAAGTTGATTCAAGCATAAAATCTTTGAAGCAAAAAATTAAATTTAACAAAGAAAATCTATTGTGCAAACTGAACACTCATTAATGTAATAAATCCAATGATTTCTTTGAATTATTTTTTTCATGTGTTTTTTTAATTTCAAAGGTAATATAATCAGAAACTCAAGTATAATCAGAAACCGTACTATGAATGAGTGGGATTTGTGGAAAGCAGAAAACTTGGAAAATACCAAAAATGTCATAATCCCACTAGCACAAATACTCTTAGCATATTCCTATTTGAGTCACGAATCATTTCTTGAGAGCCCCAAATGAGGGGTATTATCAAGAGCTCTGTGCTATAGAATGGATGATATCAATTTGATTATAAGTCTAAATCAAGAGAATAACTTTCACTTGTTCATAGCACAGAGGAGTGATGGGGAAGAGAAGTAGGAAAAAAAGAATGTGTGCTACTCTTCCCACCATACTTCAGTGACTCAGGAGTCTGGGTCCACGGAAAGCTCCCACTATTCAGGATACCACAGACTGCAAACCGATTTTCTGGATTCCTGATCATTTCCTATCCCCAGTTAGAATCATATTTCACAGACTCCATAAATAGCTCCTAAAAGAAGGAAATCCCAAAGGAGTGAGAACTAAAGTTCCATTAAAGAACATTTTTTTCACCTTCTTCCCTCAGTCTATGGACTTGTCCTTTAAAATGTTTAAATCTAGCAAAATTATACTCTTACTTCAGGAAGTGTAAGACTCAACAGGGTCCCCCCAAACCTGGAGTCTGTGTCACACAACTTAGCATCAAATAATTGTATACTGTTTCCATTTGATATTTTTATATATGTTGTTCTCAAGTCCCATCAAGGTCATCAACTAGGTGGCCAAGGTCAGACCTCACATTTCTCTCTTATCCAGCAGTCCACCTCACCCACCAAGCATCTAGCACATGCTCAATAACTACGTTTCATACAGCCTTTTCACAAAGATGGTGCCAAAGGCAAAGAAGGAAGCCCCTGCCACTCCCAAAGCCAAAGCAAAGACTTTGAAGGCCAAGAAAGCAGTGCTGAAAAGTGTCCACAGTCACAAAAAAAAAAAAAAAAGAAGATCCACACATCACCCACATTCCAATGGCCCAAGACATTGTGTCTCCAAAGGCAGCCCTAATATCCTGGAAAGAGTGCACCCAGGAGAAACAAGCTTGACCACTATGCCATCATCATCATCAAGTTCCCCCTGACTACCGAGTCAGCCATGAAGAAAATAGAAGACAGCAACACACTTGTGTTCATTGTGGCTATCAAGGCCAACAAGTACCAGATCAGTCTGTGAAGAAGCTCTATGACACTGACATGGCCAAGGACAACACCCTGATTAGGCCCATGGAGAGAAGAAGGCCTATGTTCACCTGGTTCCTGATTATGATGCTTTGGATGTTGCCAACAAAATTGGGATCATCCAAACTGAGTCCAGTGACTAAATATAATTTTTTTCACCATAAACAAAGAAGTCCTGGGGCACCTGGGTGGCACAATCAGTTAAGCACCAGATTCTTGGTTTCCAGCTGAGGTCATGATCTCAGGGTCCTGGGATCAAGCCCCATGGCAGCCTCCGTGCTCAGTGGAGAGTCTGCTTGGGACTCTCTCTCTCTCTCCTTCCGCTGCTCCCCCACCCTCTCTCTCAAATAAATAAATAAATCTTTAAAAAAAATACTTTTCACATAATTAAGTCTGATTTCAAAATAAAACCCAAACTACTAGATAAAAATTGCAAATTACATTCTGGAACACATTTCACTAGATACTGACATGGCTTTCTCCCTTATTTCATTCAGGCCCATGCTTATAAAACAGCTCCTCAGAGAAGCCTTCTTTGACTATGTAAATAGAGAACTTCCTACCACTTTCTATCACCTTATGCCACTTTTTTTCCCTTCTTAGTACTATAGACCTGATGTAGTGTTGAATATACTCCCCACTAGAATGTGAGTTCCACAGTCTTTCTTACTCACTGCCTTATCCCCAGTGCCTATAACAGAACCTGGTTCATAGGGACACTCAATGAGCAAGTATAGAACAAATTAATTTTTGAATGAATTAAATTTGTATTTACACATGAAAAATATATATGTGTGTGTGTAACTGACCTAGAGAAGTTTTAAACTACCAATACAAACTTTTATTTTTTTAAACTTTATTTAAATTTTATACATGGAAGCCAAATAAATTTGACTCAACTAACTGACCACTGTAAAAAATCCAAATACCACAAATGTATAAAGCAAACCATTCACTCACTTCAAAGGCAAGCATTCTGAAAAGCCTGGGGCATAGTCTGGAAACTTCTCTCTATATATACAGGTATAATAAATGATAACTAATGAGTAAAAAGTTGTAAACTTTTAATCCTTTCAAGTATAACCCATTGAAATTTAATCTTCTGTGAATATAAAGGTCTCTATGAACAAGAACTTTTTTTAATATTTAGATTTTAAATATTTACTCTCTGAGTCTGTTTTCCCCCCTGCAAAATAGAAATTTAAAAAATAACTAACCTATAGGATTGATACATGATATAAATGACAAAAGATATCTAAAGTGCTTAGCACAGTATCTGCATATTAAAATTTTAAAAAAGATGATAGATAAAAGATAAATAAAGTTCAGGGACCAATGAAAACCCAAGAGAATGATCTACCCATGACAATGGAAGACAAAAAAGCTGCTTGGAAATGATGGTATCAAGTTCTGAAGGATCACTAGGCATCAGTCAAACCTAGAGACTGCGGGCAGAAGGTCATTTTAGGTTGACGGAAAAGTATGTTCCTCAAACAGGAATTTTAAGAGCTGGCAGTCAGAGAGGGAACCATGTTTGTGGAAACATCTTGAAGGGCTATTCTGCAAAGGGAAGGTGAAGTCACAAGGCAAAGAGACTCAAAACAAGGTGGAAACTAAACAAAAAGTGAACCAAAACTGCAAGTGGATGACAGCAGAGAGAAAACTGAAGAGTGAGAAAACAGAAAGCCTGGCAACACAGTAAAAACCCGGTTTATAATTATTTCCATCTACAGTTGAGCTCCATTTTACATGTAATCACAAAATATTTTTGTACACTTTGACTATTCAGTAAATTTCCCAGGAAGAAAGCTGTCATATAAATTTTATAAAGATTGAACTTCGATAATTTGGAATTTTGCAAGAGTTCGTCACTATATTAGTTTCCTTTTGCTGCTGTAAGAAATCACCACAAACTTAGTGGCTTAAAACAATACATATTTATTATCTGATCATTTTAGAGGTCAGAAGTCTGAAATGGGTCATCAAGTCCATGTTCCTTCTGCAGGTTTTGGGGAGAATCCTTTTCCTTGCCTTTTCTGACTTCTAGAGGCTGCCCACACTCCCTGGCTCATGGCCCTGCACCACTCCAACCTCTTTTTCCATTGTCACATCTTCTCTGACTCTGACACTCCTGTCTCTCTCTTATAAGGGCCTTGGTGAACACATTGGGCCTACAAGGATATAACCACTCTATCTCAAGATCCTTAACTTAATCATATCTGCAAAATATGCCATGTAAGCTAACATATTCAGTTTCTAGAAACTGAGACCTGAACATCCTTGGAAAGGGCATTATTCTGTTTACCCCAGTTACCATTTTGGGAAATCATGTCAGTGACTATAACATTGTTCATGAGGCTTGAGTGGCTAATATAAAAGCAATCAGACTGCGTTATTCACCATCCCATTCTCAATGATTCTAAAAAGGTAAAAATATCTGACAGCTTTCTATGTGCCTGGCATGGTCCTGCCCAAGAATTTATATTTACTTCATTTATTAACTTAATTCACTTTTCTTTTATTTCTTCTTATACAATTATAGCATTTTTAAAGTATGTGTAAATAAGTTGTATTGTCCATACAAATACTAAAGGAGTCATTACAAAATGTTTGTTACATATTTACTGCCAAAGGGGTTGTTGGATTTGGGAGGACTGAGAACCACTGATTTAGAGGGTTAATTATTATTTTTAGTGAATGCAGTGCTCCTGGAAAGTCTACCATATGTCTTAGAAATCTGGCTGAAGCAACAGCAGCAAGTCTACAGTTGAAGGTAAATATTCCAACAGAATTATGCCACTATAGTCAGCAGATGTGCTTGTAGCATACCAGAAATATTTTTTTAAAGATTTTATTTATTTATTTGAGAGAGAGAGAGAGAGAGCGCGAGCAGGAACCCAAGCAGGGCGGGTGGGAGAGGGAGACACAGGCTTCCCGCGGAGCGGGGAGCCCGATGCGGGGCTCGATCCCAGGACCCCGGGATCACTACCTGAGCCGAAGGCAGACGCTGAACGACGAGCCACCAGAAATTTAACTGAACTTCTTTCTTACCCCTCAGATACCGTACCCTTCTTGGCCAGCCCTCTCAGCTCCTGGCCCGCTGCCTCCTGCCCTGTGGACATGGGCAAACTGACTGGTAAGGGAGCACTCAGAGAGCCAGCGAAGGATCACAGACAACTGGACTCTTCACAGTCTCATGAAGCATCACAAGAGGAAAAACGGGGCTCCGCTGATGAGCACTCCTATATTATAATGTAGTGTAAAGCCAGTGAGAGATGGCCAGGGACAGCGTGAAGGCAGCAAAAGGAGCGGAGGACAGGACAACTGAGACTGGGAAGAGAGACCTGTGAAACTGGGAACGAGGGCCTGCTGGGCTAGTTCGGGTTATGGTGAATACCTCCGGATAGCTACTCAACTATGGATATGTAGAGGACAGGGGAAGAAGACACAGTACGGAAACCGAAAATAGGCTGGAGTGACTTCAGACATGCTCCCAGAGACTGAAGGCACCCTTTCACTCAGCTCTGGGGCTGAGTTACATGGGTGCATTTTCAGCGCCAGGGAACCCTTGCTCTCCATTCTGGGCTTGAGCTTTATGGTGAAACAGTCTCTTCCTTTTACTCTTGCCTCTACCAGCAATAGTTTTTTGTTCATTGGCCTGGTCTCACTGTCTTTAGGTTTCTTTCTCTCTGTGTGTGCATAAGTATTTCCTGACTCTCTCTCTCTCTCTCTCTCCCCGGCCACCTCTCTTCCTCCTTCTCACTCTCCCCCCACCTCTCCTAACACTGGGTGGGACAGAAACCATCTAGTATAGGAAAACCAATAATCTATGTCTTCCCATCAAATTAAATTCAGCTCCTCCAGGCCAGTCTATACACGACTGCTCTGAGGTCATGAACCTATCCCTAATCCAGTAAGAACACCAGGGTAGTGGACTCACTTCATTATCTGCAGAACTTAATGATCTAACTGTGGGCTGAGCCATCCCATAGTAACCATGGACACAAGCAGTTTCTGGAGTCAAGCTACCTGAATCCTGGCTCTATCAGTTATTAGCTCTAACCTGGGCAAGTCACTCAACGTCTTTAAGCCTCAGTTTTCTCAGATGCAAAATGGAAAGAAGGATGGGAAATAATAGAATTTATTTCATGAAGTTGTTCTGTATATCAAACTTTTTTTAAAAAGCTTGAAAAATACTTAGCTCCATACCTGGCAGAGGATAAGTATTCCTAAGTGCTGGCCAAATTTTAGCCTATTGGCCAACAAGATCATTTTATACATCATCGATTTTTTTCGCATTAATTTTATTTATAAAATATTGCAGTAAATTTTTTAAATCATGCATTAAGATATTTATCATGATTACTAAGTTTTTAGCACCCTCTTAAACTCTGTATCTACCTTGCTCATCACTTCCTAGATCTAGACCTGGTCATGACAGTGATGCTGTGATTCTGGAACCATCAGCTCAGGCAGCAGCCTCCCAGAGTCTGATCATTTGCATTTTGATGTCCAGATTTTCCTTTCGACTCCTCTTTTTGTGGCCTATCGTATATCTCCTTCCTATTTTATCCCTATATTGGTTTGTCTTGTGATCAGGTTATTGATGTTTGAGAATATATTTGTTTGCAATATTCATGTTTTGAATAATGTCTGGACTTTGAATTACATCATTATGTAGGAAGCTAGGATAGTCATGTATCACATTCCTGTCTTTAGTTCCATTTTTAAGGATAATTATTCTTAGCTTAAACAGAGTGCATCACTACTATTCTGTAAGTCAAGGGTCTGATAGGAAATGCAAGATTTATGAAACTGAATTATCTTTTACCAAAAAGTCTGAAATATCATAATACATTAGAAGAAATTCTGTTTAAACTGAAAAAAAAGTTTAAAATAATTCTTTGCTAAAGTCTAACATGTTACTAAGAGAACTTGAACCCCAATTAATAAATTTGCTAAATAGAATGTGTTCATAAGAAGACAGCTGGGGTTGATCTCAGCTAAAATATCTATATAAGGACTTAAAATGCCTCAAAAATAGAAGTAGTATAATATCCCATAGAACAGAGGTCAAAAACTCAAATATCTCTCAGGACCATGAAAATAATAACAGGGATAAGGTGGAGAGTATCAGGAAGACAATGGGGAAAAGTGAGGAATGTGGTGAACTGGAGGTGCCTTGCCCTGTTCAGAGGTGGGTGGTTGTTCAGCTAGGGTTGATTACTGTCATTTGGAAATCCATGCCAACTTTCCAGATATTCCAATATTTCAAAACAAGCCCCAAATCCAGGTATTTATGTAAAAACATATTTAAAAATATTGGTTCAGTATTTTTAAAAGTCACTCAAATGGAGTTCCAGTTCAAGATGGCAACATAGAAAGACCCTGAACTCACCTCCTCTGCAGAACACACCAAATAACACCTATTAATAGAACAATTCCTTTTGAAGAAGAACTGAGGGCTGACTAAATAGCTACTAAACAAGCCAAAGACAAGGAGAACAACAAGAGAATAGCAAGAGAGATAGAGGCACAGTATAAAAGGGACCCCCCACCCCCAATGCTACCAACAGCAGTGGGGGAGATAGTATTGAGGGACCAGGCATAGATCCCTCTGTCCTTGGGCACAGAAAAAAAACCCATGATTTAAAATAGCAACTAGCACATAAAAGAGACAACACAAACTCTGCCAAGAAATGGAGGAGATGCAGGAAAGCTCTCTAGGTCAGAGGGAGAATGACATGGTTTATAGTCCCACCCTGATTTAAAAGCCTAGACCAAAGGGAGTGCCTGGGTGGCTCAGTTGGTTAAGCATCTGACTCTCGATTTCACCTCAGGTCATGATCTCAGGGTCATGGGATCAAGCCCTGCTTCAGGCTCTGCACTCAGCAGGAAGTCTGCTTCTCTCTTTCTCTCTCTCTCTCTCTCTCTCTCTCTCGTCCTCTCTCTCCCTCTCTATCCCTCTGCCTCCCTCCCAACTCTCATACACATGGTCTCTCTCTCTCTCTCTCTCTAATAAAGAAATAAATAAATAAAATATTTAAAAAAAAAAAAAAGCCTAGACTGGAGCAGGGTCCAGACACCATAACAGGGGAGTCTAGTCCTCTCAGTTAGTTTGCAATTTTATTCACAAGCCCACCCAGCCCTAGATGTGCTGAGGCACAGAAAAAAGCCACAGTTTAAAAGGGCCAAGGAACTGCAGGAACACTCTCTCCACCTCTACCTCAAAAGCCCAGACTGGACAGGGTCTGGCCGTCATAAGGGGGGCATTCAGATGCCATCATTGCAGGGTCCTGAGGCTATAACTTGTGGGTCAAATTGTCACAGAAAGTTTGCAACCTCAGCAAGCACAAGGCCCACCAGCCATCCTGTGGTCCTGGGGCACAGAAACAAGCCATGGTTTTATGGGATTTTTTTGTGTTTTTTTTTTAACTTTTTAATTTATTTTTTTAATTTTTAATTTTTTTTCTTTTTGGTTTTGTTCTTTTCTTTCTTGTTCTTTTTTCTTCTTTTATTATCTTTTTACTTTCATTATTTTTTTCTTTATTCTCCCTGTAAAAAGTCATGGTTTCAAAAGGTAACTAGCAAATACAGCCAAGCTCCAGCCAGCCAGCAAGTCACCAAGCAACCACAGTCTGCATAGGGGTCACCATATGTGAGACCATTCCTTCAACTTGAGGAGAAGTAGCAGTTTTGCCTAATCCATAGAAACAAACACAGAAAATCAAGCAAAATGAGGAGATCAGAAGACTATGAACCAAAAGAAAAAAGAAAACCTCAGTAAAAGAATGAAATGAAACAGAGATAAGCCATATGCCTGATAGAGAATTTAAAGTAATGATCATAAAGATACTCACTGGGTTGGAGAAAAGAATGAAAGAACTCAGTGAGAACATCAATAAAGAGATAGAAAATATCTAAAAAAAAGAATCAGAGTTGAAGAATACAATAACTGAAATTAAAAAACAACACTAGAGGGAATCAACAGTAGATTAGAGGATGCAGAAGAACATATCAGTGATCTGGAAGACAGGGTAATGGAAAGCACACAAGCTGAACAGCAAAGAGAAAAGAATTTTTTAAAATGAGTCTAGATTAAGAGATCTCTTGAACAACATCAAGCAAACAAACATTTGCATTATAGGGGTCCCAGAATAAGAAGAAGAGAGAGAGATGTGTAGGAAATTTATTTGAAGAAAAAATAACTGAAAACTTCCCTAACCTAGAAAGGAAAATAGACGTCCAAGTCCAAGAAGCACAGAGTTCCAAACAGGATAAACCCAAGGTGGTACACCACAGCACATAAGAATTAAAATGTCAAAGATTAAGATAAAGGGAGAATCTTAAAAGCAGCAAAAGACAAAAAGTTACCTAGAAGGGAAAACCTATAAGGCTCCTAGCTGACTATTTAGCAGAAATTTTGCAAGCCAGAAGAGAGTGGCATGATATATTCAAAGTGCTGAAAGGGAAAAACCTACAACCATACTCAGCAAGGTTATCATTCAGATTTGAAGGAGAGAGTTTCCCAGATGAAACATGATGGACCTAGAGGGTATAATGCTAAGTGAAATAAGTCAGATCGAGAAAGACAAATACCATATGATTCCACTCACAAATGGAATCTTAAAAAAATGAATAAGCAAACAAAAAGCAGAATCAGAGCTATAAATACAGAGAAAAAAACTGATGGTTTCCAGAGGTGAGGTGGGTAGAGGGTTGAGAAAAATGGGTGAAGGGGAGTGGGAGGTACAGGAGTCCAGTTTTGGAATGAATAAGTCACAGGAATAAAAAGCAGAGTACAAGGAATACAGTAAATAACATTGTAATAGCGATGTAATGGTACAGATGGTAGCTATACTTGTGGTGAACATAGCATAATGTATAAACTTGTCAAATCACTAAGTTGTACACCTGAAACTAATGTAACATTGTGTGCTAACAATGCTCAAATTAAAAAACTCACTTAAATGGACAAAACAAAACATACTGAACTGTGAATACCCAATCTCCACATAGAGAATTGTCTTTGTTATAAGAAAAGAGGAAAAAGAAATACATCTTCATTTTTTCCTTCTGAAATCCTATCTAGAGCATTTCTGGACCATGGAAGATTTTAAGTTTATACAAATCAAAATACCTTCTTTGTTTTAGTTAATCTAAAATAAAAGACCACTTAGAGAAAGCTGTGGATACAAAATCAAAGTTTTTACTTCAGAACAGTCTGGACACAAGGGTATCCAGACCAATTCTGAGATGAAATGTCATGAATATTTCAGAGGTCATATTCCCTTCAATTAAGAGAAGAAATTGCATTGCATTTGGATTGCTTTATGGACCCTTTGTGACATTTCCCAGTATAACCCCCATGTAGTCTCCTCCTGCTTCCAGGTTTAAGCTCATTGGTACTCCCTTGTAGAGAGACTATCATCCTTAAACACTGGGTTGAATTCAGGCTAGAAAAGCCCATTAGAGGACCAGCTTGAAGAGACCTACTGAAATTCAGAGAACCACAGAGGAATTGGGCAGTGACCATATTTAACATTTAACAAGGAGAGCTGTACTTGGAGGCATTATTATTTCTCATTTGCTCCACAAATACATGGCAGAGGCTTTGAGCAATCCAGCTCAGGCCTCATCTCCCATAGCATTTATACAAATACATTTGTTCTTTGATTAAATGAATGCTTAAAATTATAGCCCTAAACCACCCCTGAAGCCAACTCTTTTGAGTTAGAGATACTAGGCTGTATCTTTAGCAAGTCTGAGCATGCATTCTATCTTTGGAATGTCTCAGGGTACTGGAAAATTAAGGGAGAGAAGACAGGAATGAAGGAGACCTTTGGCCTGAGTCACAGGGGACTGAGATATGGAGGGACTACAAACTTTGCTTAGACTTAGATTGCTCTCAACCAAGGCAAGCGGGGGTGGGGAAGGAATAAGATGAAAAGTGAAATGACTCTAATACCCATTTAATAAATGCCATCACATTAAAAGTCCATGACACACTTTCAGAGCCACAGCCTAAGGCTCCTATTTTCCAAATACTATTCAATATAACTTGTGTAATATTGAAGAGGGGGGAAAAAAGCACTGGACAGACAGTCCCCTGGGGCTCATGGCAATAGAATTTGACCTACATTGCTGAAATGCCCAGTTTGTCCTTCCGGGTCTTTTAAGGATACAATTCAGAAATGAGATAACTGTAAAAGTTACTGTCAGTGTGTGTGATTCACAGCCATTGATCCTTTGAACAATATTTGTCTGAAAAACTTCCCTCTTTCTAGAAAAGTAAAATAGCTATTTTTAAAAACCAAAACATAGAAATGCTAATTCAGGTATCTTTTACTTTTGTTTTTGTTTTTCTGGAAAAAAATAGTAGGCTCTCTTAGAATCCCTATTGTTGTACTCCATAGAGATGATCTCCATCTCTTTTAAATTCATCTTGCTTGTTTTGTCAGTTTTCATTTGGGCTGCATCTTCCAGAAAGCCATTGGGCATCTTTCATAGGCTAGGAAAAGACAACACAGATGAGATAATATGGACTCCACTTCAAGGAGTCTGATTTCCTTTCCATCTCCTGCCAGGACCTTCAAGGGGAATTGCCACTACTAGAAAGTGGCGACTTTTAATTTCCCTTAAGCTAGATTCACTATTCAGATCCTCACAGCTATGTAAAGGGCCCAAATGACTCTCTCTGATGCCAGCGGAAACACATGAGCAGACAGAATTTTAACTCGTAGGTGCTCATCTTCTGGTTTTTACTTCTTAACTTGCCCAAATGTAGCTCTTCCATTAAAAACTTTTTTGTACTATTGTTACATAGTGTGTCTCTTTCCTTACATTCTTCCAAGTGGGGCATATATCATTCTCAGGGACTCACGAGGCTCCATGCAGGAAATACACAGCCAAGAACAAGAAAGACACTTGAGAAAACACACAAATTGATGTAGAAATTTGAAGACAAGCAAGCAAAAGCTGTGAGTCATTTGGGAGGAAGAAAAGAAAAAAGAAAAATTGATCCAGCAATCACACTCCTTGGTATTTATCCAAATGAATGGAAGACATTTGTTCATGCAAAAACCCGCACATGAATGTTCGCAGCAGCTTTATACATTAATTGCCAAACCTTGGAAGCAACCAAGTGTCCTTCAGTAGGTGAATGGATAAACTGCGGTACATCCAGACAATGGACTACTGCTGTTCAGCACTAAAATCAAATAAGCTATCAGGACATGAAAAGACTTGGAAAAACATTAAATGCATGTTATAAAGTGAAAGAAGCCAGTCTGAAAAGGCTACATATTGTATGATTCCAACAATGGGACATTCTGGACAGTGCAAAACAGTGGAGACTGAAAAGGTTAGTAGCTGCCAGCGGTTGGGAGCAGAGACTAGAACAGGGGAAGCACAGAGGACTTCTAGGACAGTGAAACTATTGGGTATAATACTATACTGGCAGATACATGTCATATACTGTTTGAAACCCACAGAATGTACAACACCAAGAGTGAACCCTAATGTAAACTATGGACTTCAGGTGATAATGAAGCATCAGCGTAGGTTCATCAATGTAACAGACGTACCAGTCTGGGGCAGAATGCTGATAGTGGAAGAGGCTGTGCGTGGGGGGCAGGAATTGAATGGAGGGTGCAGAAGGGCAAAAGAACACTGCTGATGGAGACTAATGGTAGCATTAGAAAATGAAAATAATACCACAGGAAATGTGCAAGAGCCTTTTTTAGTCTTTAGCAGGAAAAACTATAAGCTACTTCTCCAGGGACCTGAGACTAATACTGGGCTCTATTATTGTCCATAACAGGGTTTAGAGTATGGGCTGTTTTTCAACACACTTATCAACATTGAGGAAGCTCTCAGAAATTAGGTGCCACAAAGAAGGGGGTAGAGGAAAGGCACAAATATTAACAAACACAATTTTTGTTTGGAGGAGAGCTTATAGTTGCATGGGAAAAAGGGATATCACACTCATTAATAAGGAAGTTGGCAGGGAATGGAGTGGGAGGAAGGAGATGATCATGGGCTGAGTAGCAAAATGCCAAACTCGGTGCTCCAAATTGGAGCACTGACTCCCTACCCACTAGACACATTCGTGACCCTAGGTCATCTAATCAGTTAATATTTCCTCCAGAATCGATCTTACAGGTAAATAATGTCATTTTAGGAGAAAGGATAAGATCTTTCTACCAACCCAAAATTGTTCCCTGCTTGCTAATGCCAGAAATTCCACCCCTTCAACTCCATTTCATTAGCTCTGTCACCTATTAAAATGCAAACACTCAGGAGAGATTAGACTTTAAGCCATATAATTCAAGTGTAACTGTGAATTTATTTATCAGATCTGAAAAGATGGTTTTAATAGAAGAAAGGATATACATAGTAAACTTAAGATCTCTGAACACCAGAGAAATGTTTGGGCAGGAGACAGAATACTTAAAACACTCCGTTAACTGTAGGCTTTGGCAGTTCAATTTTCTTTCTGATTAAAATCGAATGAAGGGGCACCTGGGTGGCTCACTCGTTAAGTGTCTGCCTTTGGCTCAGGTCATGATCCCAGGGTCCTGGGATCGAGCCCCGCATCGGGCTCCCTGCTCGGCGGGAAGCCTGCTTCTCCGTCACCCACTCCCCCTGCTTGTGTTCCTGCTCTCGCTATCTCTCTGTCAAATAAATTAATAAAATATTTAAAAATAAATAAATAAATAAAATCAAATGAAAACAGTGCAACCACTGAATGTTTGCAAAGCAACCAGAACATTGATTGTATGCTATTTTTACTACCAATATGGTTATTAATCTTGAAAAGATACTTGGGGAGTAGAAGGTAAGTTTTGTGGAAAGGGGACAAAAGAGCCTTCTATTTATTTCAGACTCGCTCACTGAAATTCTACACTGGGGCAATAGAATGTTCATGTGCCAAATGAACAGCTACCATGCTAGCCTCCAGGTCAGCTTCCCCTTAAAGTTCTGACCAAAACTCATATATAAAGCTGAACGTTCCCTCAATTCTTTAGGGATACCAGGATACTTGGCACTTTTAAGAAAACAGAATGTAAACACAGAGGGGAAATAAAGCATAAAAACAGCCTGATTTATACAGGAGAGGTTCCTGATCCTTTCTCGGTTAGCAATTTCTAAGGCTCTAAGGCCCTGCCTGTTCCAGGTCCTGTCTCCCAATCTATCGACCATGCAAGAGCAAAAGGGCCCATAGAGCATGAGAGCACCCGGCCTGGAGCCCTTAACTCTCACATCCCTGCACACAAACATCTTATGACCTCCCGCCAGGGGCCCAGGAACTTTCCAGTGCTGCTGCCTCCCAGCTTCTCCCACTCAGTCCCTCTGTCTGGTCACTTGTTCAAGAGGTTAGGAGCACAAATTTTGGAGCCAGGTTGGCTGGGTTTCATTTCTGACTCTGCCTCACCCTAGACGGGTGTCTTGGCACATTCAGGTAGCTATAACAAAAACAACAGACCGAGTAGCTTATGAACAACAGAATTTATTTCTCACAGTTCTGGAGGCCAGAAGCCTGACATCAGGGTGCCCACATGGTCAGGTGGGGGTTGCACACATCTCACTGTCCTTCCACGATGGAACGGACTAAAGAAGCTCCGTGGGGCTTCCTCTTCTATAAAAGCATTAATCCTATTCAGGAGGGCTCTGCCCTCATGACCCAAGAACCTCCCAAAGGTCCCACCTCCTAATACCATCACCTGTTAAGAGTTAGGATTTGAATTTGAGGGCGACACAAATAGTCAGACCATAGGACTGGGCAAACAGAGCTTAACACATCTGTGTCTCAGTTTCCTCATCTACAAAGGGAGCTAAGAATTGTGCCAGTTGCTAAATTATTCTCTCTCATCTCCAAACCCATCTTTCTGTCACCTGCTCTGTGATCTAGGCCTGGGACTCTGAGAGACACATTCCTGCGTAGTCAGCTGGTTTCTGGTTAGTTGTGCCAGTGGCAAGCACTAGAGGGGTTGCAGAGCAGGGGGAACAAGAAGGAACTTGTTCCTCCAGGCGTGCTTCCTCTGGGCCTCACCTCAGCAGCACCACCCTTCTCTCCTTCCTGCAGAGCCCCCGAATCCAGGCTGTGCATCGCAGGCACATGCAGAATCTGCCTCACAGCATGCTGGCCAGCACCGTTTCTTCAGAGGTCTGAATTTCAACGCTGTGGGGCCCTTCCTCCAAGTATCTAAGAAGTTTTCATAATCCCATCTCTTTCCCTTGACTCTCAGCCCTGGGGGTGAGACCTGCTTCCTGGTAATTGCTACGCCCACCCACATGCTTCTGACTCTTTCCCTTACCTAGTTAACTTTACAACCAGTTAACAGTTCTTCATATTAAATTGCCTCTGTTCAAATTATTGGTGTAATTTCATTCTGCCGACAGACCCTGGGGACAAAAGCACACCTATGTCAGAGGGCTATAGAGAGGATTAAATAAGCGTCATAGGGGTGCCTGGATGGCTCAGTCGGTTAAGCGTCTGCCTTCGGCTCAGGTCATGATCCCGGGGTCCTGGCATCGAGCCCCACATCGGGCTCCCTGCTCAGTGGAGAGCCTGCTTCTCCCTCTCCCTCTGCTGCTCCCCCTGCTTGTGCTTGCTCTCTCCCTCTCTCTCTCTCTCTGTGTCAAGTAAATAAATAAAATCTTTAAAACAAAATAAATAAATAAGTGCTCATAACTGTTCCTGGAGCAGTGTTTGCTCTACAGGTGTTCGCTGTTATGAGCTGCTAAGTTTGAAGCGGGGATGGAACGCGTGTCTGCCCATCTTCTTTCCAAACAATATGATGTTCCGCTAATAAAAATAGCTCCTATGTTCTTAGGCACCGGGCTTAGAGCTTTCACAGATGTTACCTCTTTTAATCTCCTTAAGCACCTCTTAGATGCTTTGCATTCTTGAAGTGTTTTTTTCTCTAACAATTGACATCAAGAAAGGTATTCCTAGTTAATACGTCCATTATCCTAAAAGGTTAGGCAAGTACTCCAACAGGCTCAAACATCGACATTAATCATTTTTGGGGGCGCCTGGGTGGCTCAGTCGTTAAGCGTCTGCCTTCAGCTCAGGTCATAGTCCCAGGGTCCTGGGATCGAGCCCCGCATCAGGCTCCCTGCTGGCAGGAAGCCCGCTTCTCCCTCTCCCACACCCCCTGCTTGTGTTTCCTCTCTTGCTGTGTCTCTGTCAAATAAATAAATTAAATCTTTAAAAAAAAGAAAAGAAGAATTTTTTAACAGGAGCTTCTCCAAATTCTAATAAATCTATTTATATCACTGTCCTATGTGTCACCAGGAATTAACATAATTTAAATATATGTAAATGTGTGTGTATGTGTCTATGTCTACCTGGGGATTAAGACTTTGGAATTTCAAATTTTCTATTGTTTTGTGTATCTAAAGGACCAATGAAATAATATAGGATTTTAAAAATGAAGTGCCTACTTTGTGCTAGACATTAGGATATAAGTGTTGTCACAAATGTTCTCATCCCATTTTATCCTTAAAATATACTACTCTAGTAGGTACAATCATCTTCTTGATACAAATATGTCCAAGGTCACATAGCTAGTAAAGTAACAGAACCAGGAATTGAAACCAATTCTTTCTAACTCAGAGCTCATGTTTTAGCCAATTCACCACGGCTCATAGGTGAGGGTCATTCTCCATAGCAGATCCTGAGAGAATGAAGTTTAATAAACACAGGAACTGAGATAGAAACAAATTCTTTTACTGTGAGGGGCTTAAAAAATAAGAGAACTGAATCTGGTGCATTATCTTCTGACCTTGCTTTCAGAATTGCTCGTAAGCCCTGGGAAATTCTCAGCTTCTGTCACTGGGTTTCCAGAATCTCTCTCGTTCCATTTCATTTCAAGGATTTCTTCTCCCATTTCAGTTTTGCTATTGTAGAAGCAAAATAAATGAAAATCCCAAAATGCCTTATTTCTGGGAGTATCCTTACCTTCCCAAAACAAGTCCTTCTCTTTGAAAAAAATAAAAGCATCTGCCAAAATAATGATATTTTAAAGGAACAATGTAGAGGGGAAGAAAACATACCTTTTGCTTCGTGCTTGATTTCAGGCCAACTCGGGAGTGACTTTTGGACTAGAGGAAAAATGAGAAAGAAATCTATGAAGAACACAGTATATAGTAGGACCTATTTTGAAGTCATCTCTTCTAGAAGGCGGAAGTCTTAAGTTAAAACCCTTTTCCCTAGCTTTCCCTCACAGCCTCCAGAAATCTAAGAATGGAAGCACAGCGTAGACTCCAGTGTTGAATTTTACATATGGAACAGAAGACTGCTGAAGTCCTAGAGCTGTGAACATAAAGACGCACCTACACTTTGTCAATGCCTTGCTCGTAGTTACTGATTCAGCAGCTTTCTTAGAGGACACCGCAGAAACCACACACTGCAGCACGGGAGGAATTACCTCCAGCTATAATAAGACAGAGGGAAAAGGGGGAGAAATGAATAAAAGAAAAGGTCTGAAAGAAAGATGAGAAGGAGGGAAACAAAGGCTCTGTAAAATGGAAAAAGACAAAATAGGAGCAGAATGAGGAAAAAAGCACATTTATGGCAAGATTTCCCACTGCATTTCTATAAGGCAGAATTTAATCTCTGCTAATTTCAATACATCTTCATTAGACTGAAACAAAGCTCTCAAAAACATTAGTTTTTATAGAAGGCTTTTTGTTTTCCAGTTTGTTCATGATTATCGAACCTTATTTGGAATTAGGAAAGGTAAAACAGGCATTACTCTATGCATGAGCATAGTTTGGTATAGAATACCAACATGATTTTTCTCCCAATGAGAAAAAAGCAAAAGTCAAACTATGTTTAGCATTCAGATAGTGAATATATTTGGCTCCAAGTGTACCATGAATCAAAGTTAACCCTAAACCGATTACCACAACATAGCTAGAAAAATGCCTAATTCGGTATCCTCAAACTACTGGATCTCAGGATCCCTTTACACTCTTAAAAATTACTGGGGCTCCCCAAAAGCCTTTTTTAATTGGGTTATATGCATAGGTATACATTGTATTAGAAATTGGAACTGAGAAATTTTTCTAAATAGGTATTTATCAATTCATTTTAAAATAGCAATGACAAACCCATTCCATGTTACATAAAATATATTTATGTTTTTCATATATATCCCTAAACACAAAAAAATTAGTCAGAAAATGGCATGTTTTTGTATTTTTGCAAATCTCTAATGTTTAGTTTAAATAGAAGACAGCTAGATCCTCATATTTGCTTCTGCATTTAATCTACTTCGATATATTTTTGGTTGAAGTAAATAAAGAAAATTCAGCCTCACTTAGATATGTGGTTGAAGAGGGAAAAAGCATTTGTAATAATCCTTTCAGATAATTGTGAATGTTCTTCTCTGATAATATGGCAAAACTTGACAATTAGAGTTTCTTAAGTGTTAGTTGCAATGAGAATCTGAAATCATATCATAAACTGCTACATAAAAATGTATTGGTCTATCTCACACTTTGAATAGATCTTCCCCCCCCCACACACACACACATGATTTTGTAGCATCATGCATTGGTCATTTGGCAAATAGTGGTTCCATGAATTATGCTGGCTTCCCAAATATTGACACATTTCACTATATAATATGAAAAAAAATCACATTTGTTAATCACCAACCTCACTAGAAAAATCTTCAAATGTTGGTAAGCTATCACGTTCACAGTAACAGATAGAAGTTTTCCAAAATTCCAATTTTCACTTGAAAGCTTGAGTTCTATCATGGGCAACAAACACTGTCAGTCGCTTTTCACAAAGTGACAGGCTCACTTCATTCATTTCTGTGAACACGTCTGCCAGCTACATGAGTCTGAATAACCACAGTTCATCTATCACTTGTTCTTTGAAGTTAAAATGGTGTTTCATGGGGGGAAAAAAAGAGGCTAATTTGGCTCACCGTTCAATCCTATAATCCTGCTTTTCTTCAAAATAGCCACCACAAGTTTGTGTGGAAAAGTGCTTTTATGCATATCTCCCATTTTGTCATCTATATTACTAAAAAAAGGCATACTCAAAGGTTGAAATTTAGCAAACCTAATCATTTTTACCAGGAAGGGCATTCTTAAGGGGAACTGGCATTTTCTTTCCTTCAGTGCAAATGCACAGTGGGGCAGTCATATAATGACTACAGGTAGAGCTTGGTGCCACTGCCTTAATTCCTGCTGAGGCACCCATAGTTTCAGCCACCACTGCTCTTGCACGATCAGTGCAGACGTCATCCAGTTAAAAAAAAAAAAAATAGAAGGAAAGGCCATCTTAGAATTACTTATGAAGAGACTTTTGGCTTCATATTTCCTTCAAAAACCACCATTCTTAGTCATTAAAGCAGTTGAGTCAATAGTAATTAGACTCTCCTATAGTCAAAGAAATGGAGCTTCGGAGGAACAGAGCCAAGGAAAAGCAAGTTGTCATTGTCCCTACCCTCTTCCTGCTGCCTTAGAGGAGGGAGACATAGAGACTAATCAGGAATAAGCTTCCTTCCAATGGCCAGGAGCCAGAATGGGGAGGGAACTTGATCATAAATCGGTAGTGTTCATCTTGCACTTATTTATATAGTGTTTTGAAATCCATCTAGACTATTATGGGCTGAATTGCCTCCCTCCAAATTCACAGGTTGAAGTCCCAACTCTCAGTGCCTTAGAATGTGACTGTATTTGGAGACAGGGCCTTTAAAGAGGTAAATCAGATAAAAATGACGTTCACGGGTGGGCCCTAATCCTATATGACTGAGGTACTTATAAGAATAGATTAAGACACAGACAACACTCATGAACAGAGCAAACCATGTAAAGACAAGGAAGATGACAAGAATCTAAAAAATGGAGGTCCAGCAAAACCAAATCCTGACTCAAAAGGGGTCATTAACATCACATTCATTGTCAACCATATACCTCCTAAGGCAGAATGTCTGCATCAGAGGTTCTCAAACTTCAGAGTTCATAAAGACCGTTTTGGGGACTGTTAACCATGCAATTTGCCAAACCCCAGCTCCAGAAATTCCAACTCAGAAAGTCTGGGTGGCCCCCAGGACTGTGCATGTTAATGAGCACCCCAGGGAATTCAAATAGATACATGGTACACAATCTACAAGTTGAGGATGACTTGCCTGCCAAGGACAGCAGTAACTTGGGATGAGAAGTAAGAAAATACAGAAACTGGCAGGAATTCTCTCTCATTTTCTCTTCGAAGAATCCAAATGCATGAATCTCTTTTTCCTTTCTCTTTTAAATGCCTGGTGTTAAAATTCTTAATTTGATTGAACAGTGGGTGGGCAAGGATAATGGAAACAGGCTGAATGTTGGTAATTACTCAAACTAGTCCAAAATCTGCAACAGTTCTTCAACCTCTCCAATTTAAAAACATGAGCAAACAGATTCTGTGTTTGTTTATATTTTTAGGAATTTAGAAACTGGGTTTCAATATCATATTCAATGTAATACACCGCCATGATTATAGCCTTCATACTCAACTCAGCCGTGAGAGTAAACCTGAGCTAAAGGATAAGACTTCCACTTATAAAGGGGATTGATTAAAAGTTGTGATGTTTAATTTTACGTGTCAGTTTGACAGGGCTAGGAGATGTCCAGATAGCTGGTAAAATATTATTTCTGGGTGTATCTGTGTGGGTGTTTGTAGAAGAGATTAGCATTTCATTCAGTTGACTGAGAAAAGAGATCCACCCTCACCAGTGGGAGGGGGAGGGGGCATCTTCCAATCCTTTGGGCACCCAAATAAAACAAAAAGGAGAAGGAAGGACAAATTCTCTCTCTCTTCGTGAGCTGGGATATCCATCTTTTTGTGTCCTCAGACACTGGAGCCATGGTTCTCAGACCTTCCACCAGTGGTCCCCCGATTCTTGGGCCTTCAAACCCAAACTGACCTCTATCACCAACTTTCCTGGTTTTCCATCTTGCAGATAGCAAATTGTGGAATTTTTTGGATTCCAAAACTGCATGAGCCAATTTCTTTAATAAGTCAATCTCTCTCTCTCTCTCTCTCTCTCTCTCTCTCTCTCTGTGTGTGTGTGTGTGTGTGTGTGTGTGTGTGTGTTTATATCCAATTGGTTCTACTTCTCTGGAGAACCCTGACTAATATAAAAGCCAATCCAATTCCAGAGAAATAACATTTTCATTTGACATTAAATGAGTTCTTGCATCTCCCCTGGTAAATGCTTATCTAGACAGAATGGTGGTTGGGCCTAGTAAAAGATCACCTGCATTACACATATTGTACTATACAGGCAGTCCTCCGTTTACAAACTTGTAACCTTCTAAAAATTTCTTTCATTAGTTAGGTATTAAGGACTTAGAACTCATTTTTCCCATAGAAATAATTTTATAGACTACAACACAAAGGCCTACTTAATGTTGAATATAACTAAGATGCTATGCAATTTCAATAAAAAAATATACTATCACAATAGTAACAATTATACAAATAAGAAAAATAATAAAATCAATTAAGAAACCATTTTGTTTTTCCCATTAACAGTATCTTGGAACATTGTATGAATCCAAAAGCAGATTTAATTTGAAGAGGGTGGGGACTAAGGTAGAAATCCCAGAATTCTGAAGAGCCTTGTTAGAAATTTTAAGATATGGTATTCACTGCTAATATATCTGATGCTCTCACCCTCCCCACCCAAGCAGATTGTTTCGCTTTTCTTGATTTAAGTGCAGCCCCAGCATTTCTCTGATCTTCAGCAGCTATGAATAGGGCTCACTCAGGACTAGTAAGTGGTGAAGAGTAGCAGAAAAACAAAGTAGAGTTTGCCCAGGCCAGCCCTCGCTAGGGACTATTGTTTGTTGTTGCCTGTGCCCCAGCTTGAAAAACACAGAAATGGGGAAATGGGGAAAAACTTATTTTTCTCAAACACCTGAGTAAAAATCAGAAGTAAAAATCAGAAAAGAGAGCATAGAGCAAGAAAGAAAAATAAAGAAGAAACTAAAATAAAAATAATAACACACAGCAACAGATCACGTTTTTGAGCACTTACAATGTGTCCCCTGTATGTCCCCCAGTATGTGACACCATACTGTCCAGCTTATGTTTTACAAGATACTCATAACGGGGCTAAGAAATAAGTATAATTATATTATTATCTCAGTGTCATAGGTCAGAAGACTGAGGCATAGAAAGCAAAGTCATATGGCTGATATGTGGTAGAAACAACTCCTGAACTTGTCTGTCTGATTCATGGTCTTAAACACTGCACTATTTATGGGAGAAAATTGCCCGAGAAAGCATTAGCAGAGTTCAGAGCAATGAAAATCACAGAAACTGTATTGCATGAGTAATTGCTTCAAGAGGAAGAAGGGATGTCATGGAAAAGAGGTGGTAGATCAGAAATTGACCTAAGTCATACTTGAGCTGGCATCAGTGGCCAAGAACCCCAGGATTGTTCTTTGGAGCCAGCAAATGGCAAGAAGGGAAGGAGAGGAGAGGAGTTTTGTGGTGAGGCGGGTTGGTGAAAGGTTATTATGTAATGGGCACTACAAATGCAAAACAGATTCACAAGTTAGGCACATTAGGCGTGCCTAACTTGGGGACCACCTGCATGGTATTTTATTGTAAACTTCAAGACACTTAAATGAAAATAGCCTACCTAATAAGGCTACCCTCCACCCCCACACACATATCCTACACTAAAAAAGAGGCAACAGCAGGAAAGAACTTTATAAAAGAAATCCAGGATCTTCTTCTATAATCAAATTATTCCAGCCTATCTGGAATTCTGACCTTAACTTGGATAAGTCAGTGTTAATTAAAACAGTGTGTTCTAGAAAGTTACTGCAAAGTTGAAAACAGTGAGGGGTGACTGTGACTATTTATGAAAACGAGCACTCTGGTATCTAAGTTTGCAGCTGTGACTGAGGACATTGCATGCGGGACTTTAATGGAAACCAAAAGGGAATTTAAGTGACCCTTCTTAGCAAATATGACCTATTTTCCCTGCCCACATTGGGAAGGGGGCCCCAGTATATGATTCCTCTGCTACCTCTAGCAGAATTAGGAAATGTTTTAGTTTGCTCTACCGACATTAAGAATTCAATTTAAGCCCCCAGGATGAAACTGACAAGGGAGCACTCTTAAATATGGACTCTGGTCTGAGTTCCTGTAATTGGAGCCGCAGGGTAATTTAATGGGATCACTCTGCAAATGGGGTGCTTAGCAACCCAATAACTCATGGGAGTATTTGCCTGCTCTTTTAGCAGGCTGTACTCAGAAGTGTCACCCCATGTTCAGAGACTGGAACAAGGGACACCTCCGAGCTGATGTGACATGAGGAAAGTCTACTTCGTGTCCTTGTCTGTGCTTGCTTTCCAGAACAACACAAGAAGAAGTGGCTGAAATGGGAAGTTTCCAGAAATAAGAATGTCTGCCACTTATGATTTGTCCAGTGATAATGGTGCAGTCAAGATTGCATGGTCTTGAAAGAAGATAATCCCCTGACCTCTGGGTTGTTGTTTTATTCTATCGTCTTTGGAAGAAATCACAAAGACTGTTAATTCAAAAGGTCTAGGACATTCTGAACTGTGACTCTTTCATAACGTAGGGCTACCACCTCCTTGACTGAAGGTGAGGACAAGTATCTGACTCTCCAACATAAACGTAAGGAGTCCTTCCTTTTTAGAGGAGTATCTGTGTAAAAGACTGGGACGAAATGCCTCTCTGGTCACAGAGCTGCTGCTCTGATTTTATTCCCTTTCCACACCCTGGGTCATTTGACAGCTGTGGACCCAATCCTGCCTGTGGGGGAGATGACTGGATGTTCTAATCGGGGAGCAGTGGCCGGTCAGCATCAGTTGCTGTGGACATCTCCCGTTACTGTTTTGCCCTTCTTTCTGCTAACAGTGCTATAACCCTGTTATCAGTCTGGCTCAGGGAGGAAACAGGGAGCACCCTGAAGAGGGTTTAACGAAGGGATGTTGTACAGAGGTGTAGACAGGATTAAGGGAAACTAGTAAGGGATGGGGACTCACTCCAGGCTAACAATAGTAGCAAGTGATTATCACCACTGGCCCCACAGGGCCCAGGGGAGGGTTTTGCACCATCAGGGAGAGCTGCAGACATCAGAGAGGGCTGTGCTGAAGCCCACCACTGCTAGACTGCAGCCCAGCCAGCAAGGAGCCAGACAACTTAGCCCTTCACCCTCCCATCACCTGCTGCCACTGATCATTGCAAACCCAAGTGGAAACCAGAACACAAGGGAGTGTGGGTCTGTAGAGATCAGCCTCCCGGTGAAGAGCAGGAAGAAGAAAGTAGAGAGTGGATCTGGAGGGAGTGTGGGACATCTCCAGCACCAGCACTTCAGTCTTTTGTTAGCAGACATCACCCCCCATTCCTTTCTCTCTGTAATTAGTATTTTGCAGTGACACTATGTATATATCCGTTCTTCATAGTCATCAACTTTCAGTTTGTGTCACTTGGAACTCATGGTTCCCTGGTTTAATTTAGTGGGCATTAACCTGTTATTATCATTTTGAAGCTCACATCGTCCCATGTGTGGCCAGGGGGAGCCCTTTACACTGCCCCTGAGTCCTTCTGACAGATCCTTCTCATTCTTTAACTCTTCCTTGCTTTCATATACAAAATATTCCAGGCTCATCTTGTGCCTTCCCTGCCCCAGCCCCACAATCATCCATTTCCCCAGGCTTCTTTTAGTGAAGAATGGTATCTAGAAACATAGGTAGGTAGGTAGGTAGGTACTGATAAAAATATATATACATATATACATACACACACACCACTACTGCATATACATACACATTTACATTTATTTCTCCATCTATCTATCTATAACTACCTACTTATCATAGAGAAAGACAGCAAAAGTCAAATTCCAATCCAGTCTGACAGGGCTGCTTTTATTTTTCTCCCTTGCCTATCTGTAACACATATCTCTCACACTGAGAACTTGGCTCCCCTGTGAAAGCGCTCCACACCATATCTGGGCTCGGACACCTCTTCCCAAGCCCTCCACCCCACAGGAAGAGCCTCCTCACCTTTTTCAGGCTCTGACACCTCGTTCTGAGATATCTTCTTTCATGGGCACCCTCCTCACCCCACTTGCGCTCCGTGGCAGGCCCTCCACTGTGGGCATTCTCCTCATTCTGCCTGGTCTCCAACAACCTGTACTGGATGAATATTCTCCTTACCTCACACAGGCTTTGACCCAATACATTGAGGAGCCCTTCTCCCTGGATGCTCTGGTTACCACTCCCTTGGACTCTGATGCCCTGCAAAGCCCACCCTCCTGCTAGAATGCCCTCCTTATCCCTCATGGGATTCATCACTCCCACGTGGACACCCTTCTCACCCCCAATGGGCTCGAACACTCTGCTCTGTGCCACCACAGCTTCCCACCCCTGCCCCCAGCAAAGACCCCTAGCTTGCTAAATTCCACTTACTGGCTTTTTGGATGAAACAGTTAAGGAAGAGAGAGGAAAAGAAGGGGCGGGGGAGGAAAAGAAAGAAGAAGAAGGAGCGTTACGTTGATAGAATATAAACCAAGGAGCCTTAGTGGCTATATCACTACCATCATGGAGAACTGTCTAAGGATGACACCAATACAGGGGAAAGCAGAGTCAAGAGCTGCCAAGAGACAGATTTCCAACATCATTAGAACGTCTGAGTCCAACCATGCCTGAAGTCAGGTACACTACTAGCTTTTCATTTGTAAAGCAATCAATTAAATTTTATGCTCAAGCTAGGTTGAGTTGGGATTTCTGTCACTGGCAATTGGAAAAGTCTTAATACATAGAGTTACTCTAGCTGTTAATCCAATTCTTATATTGTGTGCCATAATTCTAATAACTGACTGGGCATCAGAAATACACCTAATACTAAGTCCCTATCCTGTAACCCAACTCAAATAACTGGATTCTCACCTTAATAACAATATCCACCATGCTGTGCGCAGGATCACATTTTTGTATTCCTATGCTTTAAACAGCCCCTGGCTACTTGCATGTACTCCATAAACACTTGTTGACGCTGGCATGAGGCTACACCTTGCTCTTTACAGGCCCCACTACACACTGAGGTCATGTCCCTCAATCTGAACCTGGTTATCTGGAATTCTATGACCTTAGAATGCACACAGACATCCTAAAGCAAGCCACCCGCTTGCATACTGTAAGTGTTACGTATTCTCCCGACAAATCGTGGTGAAAACTCACACTACTGTGCTCTTCTAAGTGCCATGCGCTTTACGTATAGTATCTCACTGAATCCTCACAGGAAGCCAATAGTATAGGTACTATAATTGTCACTCCCATATTAGAAGGGAAACCAAAGCTCAAAGAGGTTACCTGATTTGCCAAAGACACCCATCTGGTCAGTGTCTGTGCCAGGATTTGAACTCAGACCAGCCTGTCTTCAAAGATGCCTTTCTCTTTTTCTTTCACATCATCTCTGATTTTTTTTTTAATTTTCAATTGTGGCAAAATACACATAACATAAAATTGACCATATCACCCATTTTTAAGTGTATAGTTCAGTAATGTTAACTGCATTCACATTGTTACTCAACCAGTCTCCAGAACTTTTCATCTTGCACATCTGAAACTCTGTCCCCATTAAACAACTCCCCATTCCCCATTCCCCCCAGCCCCTGGTAACCACCATTCTACTCTGTCTCTGAATTTGACTAATCTAGGAACCTCGTATAGGTAGAGTCATGCAGTATTTGTCCTTTTGTGACTGCCTCAGTCCATTTGCCATAATGTCCTTAGGGTTCATCTATGCCATGGCACATATTAGGATTGCCTTCCTTTTTTTTTTAATTTTTTATTGTTATGTTAATCACCATACATTACATCATTAGTTCTTGATGTAGTGTTCCATGATTCGTTGTTTGTGCATAACACCCAGTGCTCCACGCAGAACGTGCCCTCCTTAATACCCATCACCAGGCTAACCCATCCCCCTACCCCCCTCCCCTCTAGAACCCTCAGTTTGTTTTTCAGAGTCCATCGTCTCTCATGGTTCGTCTCCCCCTCCGAGTTATTTGCCCTCCTTTTTAAGGCTGAGTAATATTCTGCTGTATGCATACACCACATTTTGCTTATCCATTCATCCATTGTTGGACACTTGGGTTGCTTTCAAAAGCCGCCCTTCTCAACCACATTTAATCATCTCCCATACGTTTTGCTGTCTGCTTTCTGCATTTAGACCCTCTTCCAGGACTGCCCTGTCACCACCTGGGTGCTCTGGTCTGCCTACCTGCCTTGTTCTTTCTTCCCACAGAGAGCTCTTGCCTCTACCTGGCCCCTTAGCACCTGTTCAGCCCCGGGGTAGGGGAGAAGGGCTGTAGCTGTACACTACAGTTTCTTCCTGTCTACCCTGTTTGCCATGGCTCACTGCTCCACGCCAGCCCTCTCATGAACCATGTCAGCTACAAAGAACAGGATTTCTAAGGAGTGGTACTCCCTGGCATACAAATTACTTGGGAGATGAATCCTTCCTATCTCTTTTGAACATCCCTCTCAGGCATGCTGCTGACTGACGCTGGGGAGCTCCGATTACTATTAATAACTCTACAGTAGAGAAGGGAAAAAGGAGCTGTGCTCAAGATAAAACAATGATGAACTCAGTGAACGAATAAGGCCGAGACAAATGACAATAATGTATTCTGGATCCGTATGTCTCCAAAGCTAATTAACGTGTAGAAGCCTAATACTGAACATTCTCTAAAAACGCAATGCCACAAGGAAAACACTAATAACGACCAGATATTTTCACATGATAAATTCCAAGGCAAGGGTTGTGTCTTACAGGTCTTCATTTACAGCTCCCTGAAAGCACATAGTAGGCACTTATTCACTCATTTGACATGTTTCCAGGTTTCTATTCTAAAACAGCATAGGCTTAATGCTGAGGATACAGTGGTGAATCAGACAAAGGCCAACCTTCAGGAAGGAAGTCAGACAAGTAAACAAGCCATTACTATAGTGCAACCGGTCTACTGATCCCGGTAATCAAGCAGTTATAAAATTAACAAAACTCCAAAAGAAGGAACTCCTTTTTCAGTTTGCAACTCTCTATTAGCTACTTTGTAGCTAGAGAAAGTGACATGGTGCAGGAGAGGCCATCATTTTATTTGCTACCACAAGAGAGGACTGCAATTACTTAAAGAGCATTTAGAAATTCACCTCCTGTCCCCATCAACCCACCCCTCATCCTACATCCTTGAAAGAGCTTTATTTTTTCTCTATCGTTCCAGGCTCACATCCTTGTCTGCACCTTCATACCACTGAACGTAAAGAATAGCACAGCCCTCAAGTGTCAGAAGTGGTGCCTGATGGCCCTGGGAGGTCTTTTCATTTCTTGTCTCCAGGGTTCAGGGAGCCAAAGCATGAACAAGAACACAGAGAACTCTCCCAGCTTATCAGACCGAAGAGCCTACATGTTCACTCAAACATCCACACATCCCCACATTCTACAAGTAGTTACTGAACCTACTATGTGCCAGATGCTGTTAGGGACACGGTGCTGGGCAGAATCACTACAATTACTGTAGGCCTTCATGGGCTATGAAGTCACCATTAAGCCCTGCCTAAACCCCAAGCATTGTAAAGTATATCCCCTTAGAGTATGATAAATCTTGAAATTGTTTTCTTCATGCGGGACTATGCTTTGATCTTTATGCTTTTCACTTGGTATTTATCTTATTAGATGGTTTAGACTGATTTTTCCTCCAAATTGCTAACTAGTCATTTCAACAATATTTATAGGGGAAAAAATCTGCCCTTTGTCACTGTTTTTATGTTATCTCTGGAATCATATAGTTAAAAAAATTTTATGTGAAAGGGCCAAGGTTTGGTGAAATACTTCCCAATGCCTTTCTTTTAGGATAATCCAGTTTCTCTTCCTGTTGTCCCTGGGGAAGGGACAGGGAAAGGCATATTTAAGGCTTTTCCACCCCTAGCTCCAGTGAAGACTGACAGCAGGATGATAATATTTATAGGCATTTTTTACATATGCATATGAAATATATACACATATACAAAACCACAAAAGAATAATGTATTTCTCAATCTGTGGATGAGTACTAAAATATTTTAACTATTATAGCTCTTTTTGCTTTAAAATCTGATAGAAATAGATTCCCAAATATACTTTTACAGAATCTCCTTTGTAAATTCTATTTATTCTTTCAGATAAACACTTTTCTCTATCCCAATCAGATTTTAATTGCTCTTGTATTAAGTCTATAAATCATTGCAATTTGAGGAAATCTTTACATGATCTAGTCTTCCCACCTGGGAGATATTTACTTTTAATGAACTCAGGCAATAAGGCTTCCAAAAGTCAGTCTTCAATTCCAGAATCCCTGAGCACAGCCAGCCTGACCTGCCTCCACACATAGCATCATCACAAACACACTGAGCTGGTTCCAGTAGCAAAATCATAGAGTCTAAATGAATAAAGAAAATGTCATATATATAGATATAGATATATAGTAATATTATTCAGCTATAAAAAAGAAGGAAACACTGCCATTTGTAACATGGATGGAGCCTGAGGGTATTACGCTAAGTGAAATGAGTCAAACACAGAAAGATAAATACTGTATGATCTCACTATTATATGTGGAATCTAAACAAAAGGAAACAAATAAATAAATAAATAAAACCCAGAGCTCACAGATACAGAGAACACATTAATGGTTGCCAGAGTCATTGGGGAAAATGGGTGAAGGTGGTTAAAAAGCACAAACTTTCAACTATAAAATAAGTAACTCATGGGATATAATGTACAACATAATGACTATACTTAATAATGATGTACTGCATATTTGAAAGTTGCTAAGAGAGTAGATCTTGAAAAGTTTCATTACAAGGAAAAAAACTGTAACGATGTATGGTGATATATGTTGTTTCTTTTTGTGATTTTCTTTATTACGTTATGTTAATCACCATACCTTACATCATTAGCTTTTGATGTAGTGTTCCATGATTCATTGTTTGTGTGTAACACCCAGTGCTCCACTCAGTACGTGCCCTCTTTAATACCCATCACCAGGCTAACCAATCCCCCCACCCCCCTCCCCTCTAGAACCCTCAGTTTGTTTCTCAGAGTCCATAGTCTCTCGTGGTTCGTCTCCCCCTCCGATTCCCCCTCTTCATTTTTCCCTACAGGCTATCTTCTTTTTTTTTAACATATAATGTATTATTTGTTTCAGAGGTACAGGTCTGTGATTCAACAGTCTTATACAATTCACAGCGCTCACCATAGCACATACCCTCCCCAATGTCTATCACTCAGCCACCCCATCCCTCCCAAACCCCACCACTCCAGGAACCCTCAGTTTGTTTACTGAGATTAAGAATTCCTCATATCAGTGAAGTCATATGATACATACCTTTCTCTGCTTGACTTATTTCGCTCAGCATAAAGCCCTCCAGTTCTATCCACGTCATTGCAAATGGCAAGATTTCATTCCTTTTGATGGCTGCATAATATTCCATTGTATATATATATACCATTTCTTCTTTATCCATTCATCTGTCGATGGACATCTTGGCTCCTTCCATAGTTTGGCTATTGTGGACATTGCGACTCCAAACATCGGGGTGCACATACCCCTTTGAATCCCTACATTTGTATCTTTGGGGTAAATACCTAGTAATGCAATTGCTGGGTCATATGGTAGCTCTATTTTCAACTTTTTGAGGAACCTCCATACTGTTTTCCAGAGGGGTTGCACCAGCTTGCATTCCCACCAAGAGTGTAGGAGGGTTTCCCTTTCTCCGCATCCCCGCCAACATCTGTCATTTCCTGACTCGTTAATTTTAGCCATTCTGACTGGTGTGAGGTGGTATCTCATTGAGGTTTTGAATTGGATTTCCCTGATGCCGAGTGATGTTGAGCACTTTTTCATGTGTCTGTTGGCCATTTGGATGTCTTTGGAAAAATGTCTGTTCATGTCTTGGGCCTGTTTCTGGATTGGATCATTTGTTTTTTGGATGTTGAGTTTAATAAGTTCTTTATAGATTTTGGATACTAGCCCTTTATCTGATACGTCATTTGCAAACATCTTCTCCCATCCTATCAGTTGTCTCTTGGTTTTGTTGACTGTTTCTTTTGTTGTGCAAAAGCTTTTTATCTTGATGACGTCCCAATAGTTCATTTTTGTCCTTGCTTCCCTTGCCTTTGGCGATGTTTCTAGGAAGAAGTTGCTGCGGCTGAGGTCGAAGAGGTTACTGCCTGTGTTCTCCTTTAGGATTCTGATGGACTCCAGTCTCACATTTACGTCTTTCAACCATTTTGAGTCTATTTTTGTGGGTGGTGTAAGGAAATGGTCCAGTTTCATTCTTCTGCACATGGCTGTCCCATTCTCCCAACACCATTTGTTGAAGAGACTGTCTTTTTTCCATAGGACATTCTTTCCTGCTTTGTCAAAGATGAGTTGACCATAGAGTTGAGGGTCCATTTTTGGGCTCTCTATTCTGTTCTACTGATATATGTGTCTGTTTTTGTGCCAGTCCCATACTGTCTTGATGATGACAGCTTTGTAATAGAGCTTGAAGCCCGGAATTGTGATGCCACCAGCTTTGCTTTTCTTTTTCAACATTCCTCTGGCTATTCGGGGTCTTTTCTGGTTCCATACAAATTTTAGGATTATTTGTTCCATTTCTTTGAAAAAAGTGGATGGTATTTTGATAGGGATTGCAGTATATGTGTAGATTGCTCTAGCTAGCATTGACATCTTCACAATATTTGTTCTTCCAATCCATGAGCATGGAACGTTTTTCCATTTCTTTGTGTCTTCCTCAATTTCTTTCATGAGTATTTTATAGTTTTCTGAGTACAGATCCTTTGCCCCTTTGGTTAAATTTATTCCTAGGTATCTTATGGTTTTGGGTGCAATTGTAAATGGGATCGACTCCTTAATTTCCCTTTCCTCTGTCTCCTTGTTGGTATATAGGAATGCCACTGATTTCTGTGCATTGATTTTATATCCTGACACTTTACTGAATTCCTGTATGAGTTTTAGCAGTTTTGGGGTGGAGTCTTTTGGGTTTTCCACATAAAGCATCATATCATCTGCAAAGAGTGAGAGTTTGACTACTTCTTTGCCAATTTGGATGACTTTGATTTCTTTTCGTTGTCTGACTGCTGTGGCTAGGACTTCAAATACTATGTTGAATAGCAGTGGTGATAGTGGACATCCCTGCCGTGTTCCTGACCTTAGGGGGAAAGCTCTCAGTTTCTCCCCATTGAGAATGATATTTGCTGTGGATTTTTCATAAATAGCTTTCATGATATTGAGATGTGTAAACTCTATCCCTATACTCTGAAGAGTTTTGATCAAGAAAGGATGCTGTACTTTGTCAAATGCTTTTTCTGCATCTATTGAGAGGATCATATGGTTCTTGTTCTTCCTTTTATTAATGTATTGTATCACATTGATTGATTTGCAGATGTTGAGCCAATCTTGCAGCCCAGGGATAAATCCCACTTGGTTGTGGTGAATAATCCTTTTAATGTACTGTCGGATCCTATTGGCTAGTATTTCGGTGAGAATTTTTGCATCCATGTTCATCAAGGATATTGGTCTGTAATTCTCCTTTATGATGGGGTCTTTGTCTGGTTTGGGGATCAAGGTAATGGTGACCTCATAAAACGAGTTTGGAAGTTTTCCTTCCATTTCAATTTTTTGGAACAGTTTCAGAAGAATAGGTGTTACTTCTTCTTTAAATGTTTGGTAGAATTCCCCCAGGAAGCCATCTGGCCCTGGGCTTTTGTTTGTTGGGAGATTTTTGATGACTGCTTCAATTTCCTTAGCGGTTATTTGACTGTTCAGGTTTTCTATTTCTCCCTGGTTCAGTTTTGGTAGTTGATACATCTCTCGTAATGCATCCATTTCTTCCAGGTTGTCTAATTTGCTGGCATATATTTGCTTATAATATGTCCTTAGAATTGTTTATATTTCTTTGGTGTTGGATGCGATCTCTCCTCTTTCACTCATGATTTTATTTATTTGGGTCATTTCTCTTTGCTTTTTGATAAGTCTTGCCAGGGGGTTATCAATCTTGTTAATTCTTGCAAAGAACCAGCTCCTAGTTTCCTTGATCTGTTCTACTGTTCCTTTGGTTTCTATTTCATTGATTTCTGCTCTGATCTTTATTATTTCTCTTCTCCTGCTGTGTTTAGGCTTTATTTGCTGTTCTTTCTCCAGCTCCTTTAGGTGTAGGGTTAGGTTGTATATTTGAGACCTTTCTTGTTTCTTGAGAAAGGCTTGTATTGCTATATACTTTCCTCTTAGGACTGCCTTTGCTGCATCCCAAAGATTTTGAACAGTTGTGTTTTCATTTTCATTGGTTTCCATGAATTTTTTTAATTCTTCTTTAATTTCCTGGTTGACCCATTCATTCTTTAGTAGGATGCTCTTTAGCCTCCATGTATTTGAGTTCTTTCCGACTTTCCTCTTGTGATTGAGTTCTAGTTTCAAAGCATTGTGGTCTGAAAATATGCAAGGAATGATCCCAATCTTTTGGTACCGGTTGAGACCTGATTTGTGACGCAGGATGTGATCTATTCTGGAGAATGTTCCATGGGCACTAGAGAAGAATGTGTATTCTGTTGCTTCGGGATAGAATGTTTTGAATATATCTGTGAAGTCCATTTGGTCCAGTGTCATTTAAAGTCTTTATTTCCTTGTTGATCTTTTGCTTAGATGATCTGTCCATTTCAGTGAGGGGGGGTGTTGAAGTCCCCCACTATTATTGTATTGTTGTCAATGTGTTTCTTTGCTTTTGTTATTAATTGGCTTATATAATTGGCTGCTCCCATGTTAGGGGCAGAGATATTTACAATTGTTAGATCTTCTTGTTGGATAGACACTTTAAGTAGGATATAGTGTCCTTCCTCATTTCTTATTATAGTCTTTGGTTTAAAATGTAATTTGTCTGATATAAGGATTGCCACCCCAGCTTTCTTTTGGTGTCCATTAGCATGGTAAATTGTTTTCCACCCCCTTTCAATCTGGGGGTGTCTTTGGGTCTAAAATGAGTTTCTTGCAGACAGCATATCGAGGGGTCTTGTTTTTTTTTTTTATCCAATCTGATAGCCTGTGTCTTTTGATTGGGGCATTTAGCCCATTTACATTCAGGGTAACTATTGAAAGATATGAATTTAGTGCCATTGTATTGCCTGTTAGGTGACTGTTACTGTATATTGTCTGTGTTCCTTTCTGGTCTATGTTACTTTTAGGCTCTCTCTTTGCTTAGAGGACCCCTTTCAATAGTTCTTGTAAGGCTGGTTTTGTGTTTGCAAATTCCTTTAGTTTTTGTTTGACCTGGAAGCTTTTTATCTCTCCTTCTATTTTCAGTGACAGCCTAGCTGGATATAGTATTCTTGGCTGCACATTTTTCTCATTTAGTGCTCTGAATATATCATGCCAGTCCTTTCTGGCCTGCCAGGTCTCTGTGGATAGGTCTGTTGCCAATCTAATGTTTCTGCCATTGTAGGTTACAGATCTCTTGTCCCGAGCTGCTTTCAGGATTTTCTCTTTGTCTCTGAGACTCATAAGTTTTACTATTAGATGTCGAGGTGTTGACCTATTTTTATTGATTTTGAGGGGGGTTCTCTGTGCCTCCTGGATTTTGATGCCTGTTTCCTTCCCCAAATTACGGAAGTTCTCTGCTATAATTTGCTCCAACATGCCTTCTGCCCCCCTCTCTCTTTCTTCTTCTTCTGGGATCCCAATTATTCTAATATTGTTTTGTCTTATGGTATCATTTATCTCTCGAATTCTGCCCTCATGATCCAGTAGTTGTTTATCTCTCTTTTTCTCAGCTTCATTATTTTCCATCATTTGGTCTTCTATATCGCTGATTCTCTCTTCTGCCTCATTTATCCTAGCAGTTAGAGCCTCCATTTTTGATTGCACCTCAGTAATAGCCTTTTTGATTTCGACTTGGTTAGATTTTAGTTCTTTTATTTCTCCAGAAAGGGTTTCTCTAATATCTTCCATGCTTTTTTCGAGCCCACCTAGTACCTTTAAAATCATCATTCTGAACCCTAGTTCCGACATCTTACTAATGTCTGTATTGATTAGGTCCCTGGCAGTCAGTACTGCCTCTTGTTCTTTTTTTTTTTTTTTTTTTTTTGAGGTTAGTTTGTCCATCTTGTCATTTTGTCCAGAGGAGAAAAGATGAATGAGAGAACAAAATGCTAACAGGTAACAACGACCCCAGAAAAATATACACTAAACAAATCAGAAGAGACCTTCCAGAAAGTGGTCACTTTTCTGTTCAGAGAGTTGCTGCTATTCTTTCCTTCGATCTCCTGTTGAGCTCGTAGGTGTTCAGAATGGTTTGATCCCTATCTAGCTGAATTCCCGGGACCAGATGAAATTTAGGTCTCCTACTCCTCCGCCATCTTGCTCCTCCCCCCTCGATGTATGGTGATATATGTTAACTGGACTTACTGTGATTATTTCAAAATATATACAAATATCAAATCATTATATTGTATACCTGAAACAAATATAATGTTGTTTGTAAATTATATCTCAATAAAAAATAAAAATAAATACAACTCCTAGACAGTGGTGGGTACTCAGTGAAAAACTTAATATTAACTGATACTAGACCATCCTCTGCTGGAATCTATGTAGCAAAAGAAACATTTAAGCAAAATACTTAAAATATAAAATAAAAGCTACATTGAAAACAAATTACAGAGTTTCACTAGAAAACATTTCCCCTAGTCCTCTCAATCATTGGCTAACATTTATTAAGGTACTTCCTAGAGTTAGGAGCTGAAGATACAGTTCCTACCCTCATGAGTCCTACACTTTAGTCGGGTGGGTGCGCAATATGCCTAGAATGAAAAAGCCATAGAAAGTTGTATATATTATTACATATCAACTACACAGTACCTATGAGAAGTGCTAACAGTACAGAGGGCTGAGACCATTGGTCAGAAGAAGACACGAGTGTGAGTAAGACTTGGGGAGCCTGAAGAGTGGCGTCCTACTTAGACAGGTAAAGAGCCCAGTACAATATCAACATATAGGTAGTCAGTAGCTTCTAAAGAAACAAAGAGGATGGGCTTGCCAAGCAAGGACAATGCCACTGACCAGGACACAATGGGAGCAATAAATGCAGACAGTATCCCCGGGGAATAGTAAGACAAACAAATTCTCCATAAAGTTATAGAGAACAGATGAAAGCAGTGGACAGAGTAGGGGGCAATTTCAAACTGGTAAGGGCTCAAGGATAATCGTACCTAAATTTCCTACTAGGGGCTCACGACTATCTGAACTTTTTGTTGTGGTTGTTCAATCCCACAAGCATTTACTGAGCACCTATACATTCCAAGCACTGAGCACTCAGGATGTGAACATGGTAAGATATTTTCTCTGAATTCAAGGATCCCCTAGTGGAATGGTCATACATACAAATAAATGACAGCCAATGTGGCACATATTCTAACAGAAATGCAACCTCCTCAAATGGGAGCACAAAAGGAAAAGATGTAGGGAGGCTTCTGGGAGGTGGTGGTGCCCAGGCTGAGTCTGGAAGATAAATGAGCATTGTTAAGCACTGGGAGAAGGTTAGGAATCCCAAGAAGAAGAGAGTGAAAAAGTGTAAGAACATGAGTCTGCAACTGCATGTGGATGCTATATCTGAAAGGTAGAGCTTGAGAGGCAAGAGGTGGCTACACTGGACCAGAGAAATAGGGAGGGTTCTGGCTATTATTCAAAGAAGTCTGGACTTTGCCCCATAGGCAGTGGGGAGCCATTGAAGATTTTTACATGGTAGGAATGGTGTATTTGGAAAGAAAACTCTGGCAGGGTTAAATACATCTAGAGTGGAGTTAGGAGAGTTGGTAGGATTTTCCTCGTGCTGCTTTTTTATTGCTAGCATTAGTAGTAATGTACGTTCTGCCCTATAGCAAGTACCCTAACCTCAGTTCTTTTCCTAGCTCTGGCATGAAACAGTTAGGCATCTTGGACAAGTCATATCTCCTCTTTGACTCTCAGTTTCCTTGTTGCAAAATGGAGAAGCTATACAACATGATCTCTAAGCTCCAGATGGCGATAATTCTTCGGGCCCTCTCACTTATCCTCAAAGAAAGGTTGAGTATGTAAAAGTGAGAGAGGGATTCAGTCAAGAGTCTTGACCTTGATTTCCACGGAAGGTAAACTAATTTAAATGAGCATGCTATCAAATTTATCACAAATTTTCTTTTAAGTTTTATCCAAGTCATAGGGAGGCTTAAAATTCTCAGAAAATCCTGCTTATGTACTGCATGTGTTTGCATGGACTTTAAATTAAACTGCATTTATGAAAACCCTGTGAGCTCTTTGGATTAAATACTATATTTCAGTCCTAAGAATTATGCCAGTGCACAGAGTGCACCCAGAGGACCATTCACTCTCCAATCACTTATGCAACTTCCCAGTCCTAGCTCAGCCCAGTTTTATTAAAATCTGTATTAGTGCAACTCAGTTATGATTAAATATTCTTCCCACTTTTTCAAGGAGAAAAGAATGCAGCTAACTCTTGATAGCCTGTGTCAACTGGGGACATGGATAACAGGGATAAATTAAATCCATAAATAATCCAGAACCTTCATTTAAGCCAAGAGTTTCAATCTCCTTCAATAAACCTTTTCCAAGAGCTGCTAACAAAGTATTCAAACTGACTTAAATGAGACTACTTTGTGCAGCGTCAGCTCTAGGTGAAATTGGAAGGTGATTTCCTGCTACTCTGTATCCCAGAACTCCCCCCCCCCCCCGCCACCTAACTCTATACCCCATTCATAATGCCAAATTGTCTTCAATGGCTCCCCACTGCCTATGGGGCAAAGTCCAGACTTCTCTGAATAATAGCCAGAACGCTCCTTATTTGTCTGGTCCAATATAGGTACCTTTTTCCCATCAAGCTCTCCCTTTCAGACATAGCATCCATGTGCAGCCACAGACCCATATCCTCACACTTTTTCACTCTCTCTTCCTGGGATTCCTAATCCATAAATTCCAAATTGCAGTCTTCATCTTACCTTACCATTCTGCAGCTCCTGACACTGCTAACCGCTTCTGTTCTCCTGAATCTCTTCCCTTGTCCTCTAACTCTATTCTGCCCGTATTCTCTTCTCACTTTGTCAGTCATACCATCTGGGGATATCTTGTATGTCTTAGCGGCTTCCCGGTTCCTATTTCTGTGAAATCTAGTTCCTATCCCTGGTTACCCATTATCTGATCTCCCTTTTCTTGGCTTTTCCTGAGTGGACCTCTGTCCCTTACAACACCTGAAATAAAATAAAAAAGGCTGCAGGAAAGGAAGTATAAAGATGCTGAAGACAAACTCTCAGTTTCATAATTTGCCTACAGCTAAATCTGTATGTAAGAAAATAAGAGCAAAGTATTACTTCTCCTTTTCCTGAATCCCACTTCATAGCCCCTTCTATGAATCTATAGAATCCATAACTCAAGCTGCTAATCCTAGAGCCATGGATGAATTACATCCTTGAAATAAGTAAGCTTTTATGGGGTGCCTAGAAAATCAACTATTATTTCTAACATTTCTGTGAGACAGTGATTTCTAAGATGATTCACTCAAGTATTTTCTGTTACCTACTGTGTACAAGACACTGAGCAAGGAATTTGTTTAAGAGAACTGTCTTTGTTCTCATGGAGTTTATATACAGGATGAGAAGAGAGAAATACCTAAGCAAACAAATAAATATTCAAAAATTACAAATTTGTATTATGTGTTATAAATGAAACAAGCAAGAAACTGAGAAAGAGAATAACAAGAGAAACCTTTGAGACAAGGCTCTTATGAAGAGGTGACATTTGAGCCAAGACCTACAGGATGGAAAGCAGAGAGCCATGTGAATACTGAGCATGCAGAGATGCAGCAGAGCCCTAAGTCAAAGAATATACAGTGTGTTCAACAAACTGATCAGTGTTGGCTAGAGAATAAAAACTGAAAAAAAACTGAGTGGTTGAAGAGGGAGGCAGAAGTCATATCATGCAAACTTTGTAGCCCATTATAAGGATTCTGGATTTTGCCCCAGGTACAATAGGAAGCTATTGATGAATTATAACCTGCAGGCAGAAATGGTCTGATAAGTATTTTTTTTAAATCATTCCTATCTCTGGGTGGATAATGGATGACAGGAGACACAAGTCAAAGATAAGAGGCCAGTTAGTATACTAATGCAGTAGTTCAGGTGAACAAAACTAAGAAAATGGCAATGTCCAGGGTTAAAGTGGACGGATTCAAGACATTTTGAAATCAGTAAGACTTGCTTATGTGTATGTGTCAACAGGACTTGCTTGTAGAATGAGTGTGAGGTGTATCAGGAACAAGTCATGGAATTTCAGCATGAACAGTTGGGTGAATAGGGGCACTGCTTGTGGAAATGGGGGGATAGGTTCAGAGAATAAAATGTAGAGTTCCATTTAGGGTATGTTTATGAGGCATCTCGGGGGGAAGTCAAATAGGCAGATTGTCTTTTGAACACAATGTTTGGTAAATCAATGACTACCTACATTAATGGTGAGTTATTTCACCTAATTTTTAAACAGTGAAAAATATTTCCACCTTTATCTTTTTGTTTTTAATCTCTTCCTTTGTGACACTAAGCAAAGGGGTTTCAAAAATGTGGGGGTCAATTCCATTTCTCACTCCATGGTCATATATTATAATGATCTAAATAGGGGTGATTGTAGTAAAAAGAAATGAGGTCATGGATAGCCTCTGTATTACTTATAAATGAATAAAATATAAGAAATACAAAGTTACAAATATAACACTGAACTTGTCTATAGAGAACCCTATGCAGAAATTTCCCACATATGGATTATATATAAGTGGGGCACTATTATTTTTCTACCATACAGGTTGTCAATACTGAATGCTAAATTGAAATTATAAAAGGATATAACAGATCTGTGACTTTTTTAGGGGCAGCCTTCCTATCCAAGGAGGGGATCCTTGTAGTACTGTCACTGAAAGCTGACTTCCCATTCCTGACAAGTTTGTGGAATCAGCCACATAAAAACACCAAGATGAAGAGCGGTGGTCAGCAACAACATTACCAGCAAAACCAGCCCAAGTATGCTTAAGAAGATATGTCTGTGCATGAACAGACATTTCTCCCAAGAAGACATCCAAATGGCCAACAGGCACATGAAAAAGTGCTCAACATCGCTCGGCATCAGGGAAATCCAAATCAAAACCTCAATGAGATACCACCTCACACCCGTCAGAATGGCTAAAATTAACAAGTCAGGGAACGACAGATGTTGGCGGGGATGTGGAGAAAGGGGAACCCTCCTACACTGTTGGTGGGAATGCAAGCTGGTGCAACCCCTCTGGAAAACAGTACGGAGGTTCCTCAAACAGTTGAAATTAGAGCTACCGTTCGATCCAGCAATTGCACTACTGGGTATTTACCACAAAGATACAAATGTAGGGACCCGAAGGGCTACGTGTACCCCAATGTTTATAGCAGCAATGTCCACCATAGCCAAACTGTGGAAAGAGCCAAGATGCCCATCAGCAGATGAATGGATAAAGAAGATGTGGTATATATACACAATGGAATATTATGCAGCCATCAAAAGGAATGAGATCTTGCCATTTGCAACGACGTGGATGGAACTGGAGGGTGTTATGCTGAGTGAAATAAGTCAATCAGAGAAAGACATGTATCATATGACCTCACTGATATGAGGAATTCTTAATCTCAGGAAAGAAACTGAGTGTTACTGGAGTGGTTGGGGGTGGGAGGGATGGGGTGGCTGGGTGATAGTCATTGGGGGGGGGTATGTGCTACGGTGAGCGCTGTGAATTGTGCAAGACTGTTGAATCACAGTTCTGCACTTCTGAAACAAATAACACAACATATTTTAAGAAAAAAGAAAAAGAAGAAGATAACAGGAGAGGAAGAAAAGGGGAGTATGTCAGAGGGGGAGACGAACCATGAGAGATGATGGACTCTGAAAAACAAACTGAGGGTTCTAGAGGGGAGGGGGGTAGGGGGATAGGTTAGCCTGGTGATGGGTATTGAGGAGGGCACGTTCTGCATGGAGCACTGGGTGTTATGAACAAACAATGTATCATGGAACACTGCACCAAAAACTAATGATGTAATATATGGTGATTAACATAACAATAAAAAAATTAAAAAAAAAAAGAAGAAGATATGTCTGTGAATAGAATTTTTGTAAATCAAATCTGGTTTTCCTATTGTCTCACATTTTGCCTTAAGATATGTGTATCTTCATTTCTGACTGATCTCCAACTAGAATGGCTCCTAACTCTTCACATTTATTTTCCTTTCTCCCTAGTCATTTTGAATTAATTAATGCCATATAAATGTGTACTTTAATGCCCAGAGATTAACTCTATGTAAAAAAACTATACTGTGAATCTTTTCTTTAAATTACAGGATTCTTTGGAATGCAGATATTGACCTTCTAATTATCCTGTTTAATTAGCTGGAGAATATAAGATGAGTACCAAATAATAAAACCTGTTTCCTTAAAACGACAGATGACTTAAAATGCTATGGCCAGTAGTGCTCCCACTACTTCAGTTTCCCTTCTAACTCTCAAGATGATAGAAATACACAGGAAGTGTAGACTCTAAAAGTATCTGGTAAAAACAACCTCACGTTCTTCACAAGAGGGTCTTTTCCTAAGAGTCATTCCCATATAGTTCAGAAGAAGAGCTCACAGACCCCTGAGGTAGAATAAATTCCTGATGGTGTGAAATATATCCCCCTGCTCTGCTACTTACCCTTATAAAACTTCAATTTGGGTTCCTCCAACCGTATAAACCTCAGTATCAGGAGACCTCTACTTCTACCTCCCTGCAGTTTCTTAGGACTGATATATGTCCACCACGGCCTACAAATTCTCCTTGCGGATCTATTCCAAAGGCCTAAAAGATGATTCTACTTTTCCTGTATTAAAAATACTTTGACTTGGCTCTGGGGTCACAACTGTCCTTCATTCTTCCCCATTTAGATATCAGCTTTTTAAAGGACTCCCAGCGAGGAGCACCTGGGGGGCTCAGTCGTTAAGTGTCTGCCTTCAGCTCAAGTCGTGATCCCAGGGTCCTGGGATCAAGCCCCACATCGGGCTTCCTGCTCCACAGTAAGCCTGCTTTTCCTTCTCCCACTTCCCCTGCTTGTGTTCCCTCTTCCACTGTGTCTCTCTCTGTCAAATAAATAAATAAATCTTTTTAAAAAATAAATAAATAAAATAAAGGACTCCCAGAGGAATTTTAGCCACTGAATGGAAATTCCTGATTATATATTTAAAACCTCCCTTTTCCCAGAAGGTCTGCCTATGACACCACAGCAGACATGTTAGGAGTTTAGCGACCCTGTTGACCATGCCAAATTATTGACATTCACTTTCAAGTCTCATAGAGGCTACTCCCACAATTACTTAGATGCTCAAATTAGAATTCTATTAAAATGTCTTGTTGAGTCAGAGACCTGTCTTCAAACATGAGCACCACCATATTTCTGTTTGCATGTCCTTGACCATGCTACCTAAGCTTTCCAAGCCCAGCTTGGACGTTCTCAGCCTTGATTTCTTCATCTGTAAAAGGAGAGTACTATTAATAGCTACTTCCTAGGGTTGTTATAAGGGTTAAATGAGAAAATGCCATAATCATTTAGCACATTTCCTGGCATAGAGCAAGCAGACAAGAAATGGTAGTTGTCAAGGTGGTGGTGGTAATGGTGGTGGTGGTGACTGTTAGCTAGGATGTAATCTTCAAACGCCCTCATGATATTTCTTCAGCCAACTCTTAAATACACAAGGTTCTCCAGTTATAACTCAGCCAAGATACTTTCATCTAAGATCACATCAAAATATAGCAAGATACTCTGATGTGGCTCAAAAGATTGCTTTATATGGGCTATGTCCTAAATGATAGAGATGCTGTCAGAAGGTCTCAGTTTCCTTTCTATGATTGAGTGCTGCATTATGAAAACAACTTATACCTTCCTATGCCCTTCATTTGATCTCTCTTTTCCCTCCTGTGGGAGTGCTGACAACACTGACTCCAGCTTTGGTCCTCCATCTTGTTCATGTCCATGCAATGTCCTCCCTCAGGGCTATGTGTCCCGGCACCCTTGGAGGTTAGTCGATGCCCTAACCAGAATGCAGGAAGGCTTGTTCTGAGCTTCCCTCTAACACATAGATGGTGCCACTTCAGATAACTACCCTTTGACCTCACCATAATGCCCCTTGCTGTATAAAAGCTGTGGATGAAGGTCCAGACTTTGCAGAGAATTGCTGTATAGCCCCTGGATCATCATCTATTAGATCCCTCCTATCAGTAAGTTACCCTGAATAAAATTCTGTGTAAATGGCATGGAGTGGCTTGCTTTGATTTTTAGTCTCAAAGTGCCTTCTCAAGTCTGGAGGATACTTTACTATCCCTCTTCTACCTTCTAACAACTGGTGAGCCAGCCAGGAGACCAAAATGAAACAAGCATGCATAAAAGGGACATGTTAGGGGAAAGCCCACCATCCTTGGGGGAAATCTCATTGTCCATGGGGTGAAGCCCATTGTCTATAGAAGAAATCCTCAGCTTGCTGGCTACCTCCATGAGGGGAGACTTGGCCAGGTTTCTTTTTTTTTTTTTTTTTTTTTTTAGATTTTATTCTTCATTTGAGAGAAAGAGAGAGGGAGAGAGAGCATGAGCAAGGGGGAGGGGTAGTGGGAGAGGGACAAGCAGACTCCCCACTGAGCAGAGAGCCTGATGCAGGGCTCAGGGCTTGATCCCAGGACCCAAGGATCATGAACTGAGCCGAAGGCAGATACTTAACTGACTAAGCCACACAGGCACCCCGATGGCCAGGTTTCTTGAGCATTTCAGACTGGTGTGTGAGTATGAGGATGCCCCCCAAATGCCTAAGAAATTGTTAGATATCCTATCAAAACTGTAGGGAAGCAAAAGGGCTGAAAAGATACAGCAACTTGGGTGTTATAATTGTAGGATGCCAAGGGATTAAAGACTCTTTCTTACAGTCAGCCCCCAGGGCATGGTACAACACTTAAGTATCTGTTCTTGCACCTATGATTAATCAACCCATTGCTACAGTAGCTGCTATAATGGCTGACTTAAGAGAAACCAAAAGAATCCATCAAAAGGGAAATCAATTATAGTTATTTGCGTAAGTTCAATAAGAATCTTTCTCCTTGTAACTTGACATCATTAAAAACATTGGTTATATTACCAAGGCTTTGACTGAAATGCCATACTTAAGAGAAATGTACATAGACTCAGATATGACCAGACAGCTTTAAGGAGCTAAGATTTACTTTACGAGGCCAACGAAGCCCCTTGGAAAAAAATGGCCTGGTGTGTTGCTCACAGGGTTACCAGGAGCCTTACCAGGTGAGTAAAGATCACTTCCTGGCAGGCTCAGGAAACTCAGGATACTTTGGGGACCTTGAGAAGAAAGGAAATAACCCAAATATGTAGGTATTGCAGATGAGTCTAATGGCAAGTGTTCGGCTTGGCTCTTAACCTTGAAAGGCCGTTAAAGGCTCAATCTGAAATTCGTTATGAAAAGTTCCAGCAAAGCAGATTTAAAAGAACCTACATGGCCAGTCACTATTCTTCTTGCATTTAGGTAAATAATTAGGCCAAGTTTGCTAAAACTGGACTTGTTTTACAAACAACGTAGTCTTAATTTTGTTCCTTTTGACAGAAATGAGGGTGGCTTCAGAGAGAAAAAAAAAATGTTTCAGTGACACACCTTTATGGGTGTTAGATTCTAGTTCTGATTAACTGTCCTTGAATGTTTATTATTTACCTATAAAACCAGGGTGGATCCTGAATTCTTCTGGTTTCCTTGCATATCTGGCTAACTTTCTGACTGAATGCTCTCCTGCAGGACCACCTCCTGAAATGAGACCACTGTCAAACTGAACTGATCTAATTTACCTCATTGTGAAATGTGGAAAAGCTGCTGTCTATGACTATACATGAGAGTTCTAAAACAATGGCTCTAGGGGCGCCTGGGTGGCTCAGTTGGTTAAGTGTCTGACTCTTAATTTCGACTCAGGTCATGATCTCAGGGTTGTGAGACTGAGCCCCATGTCAGGCTCTGCATTCAGTGGGGTGTTTGCTTGAGATTTTCTCTCTCCCTTTGCCCCGCCCCCTCGCCGTGCACACTCTCTCTCTCAAATAAACAAATCTTTAAAAATAAAAAAATAGCTTTTCTGCTCGTGGACACCGCAGAGGAAGCATCGTTAAAGTCTCCCCTCCCACCGCCGACATGTCTAAGTCAGAGTCTCCCAAAGAGCCTGAACAGCTGCGGAAGCTCCTCATTGGAGGTTTGAGCTTTGAAACAACCAATGAGAGTCTGAGGAGCCATTTTGAGCAATGGGGAACGCTTACGGACTGTGTGGTAATGAGAGATCCAAACACCAAGTGCTCCAGAGGCTTTGGGTTTGTCACATATGCCACTGTGGAGGAGGTGGATGCAGCCATGAACGCAAGGCCACACAAGGTGGATGGAAGAGTTGTGGAACCAAAGAGGGCTGTCTCAAGAGAAGATTCTCAAAGACCTGGTGCCCACTTAACTGTGAAAAAGATATTTGTTGGTGGCATTAAAGAAGACACTGAAGAACATCACCTAAGAGATTATTTTGAACAGTATGGGAAAATTGAAGAGATGGAGATCATGACTGACCGAGGCAGTGGCAAAAAGAGATGTTTTGCTTTTGTAACATTTGATGACCATGACTCTGTAGACAAGATTGTCATTCAAAAATACCATACTGTGAATGGCCACAACTGTGAAGTAAGGAAAGCCCTATCTAAGCAAGAGATGGCTAGTGCTTCATCCAGCCAAAGAGGTCGAAGTGGTTCTGGAAACTTTGGTGGTGGTCGTGGAGGTGGTTTTGGTGGGAATGACAACTTTGGTCGTGGAGGGAACTTCAGTGGTCGAGGTGGCTTTGATGGCAGTCGAGGTGGTGGTGGCTATGGTGGCCGTGGGGATGGCTATAATGGATTTGGTAATGATGGAAGCAACTTTGGAGGTGGCGGAAGCTATAATGATTTTGGCAATTACAACAATCAACCCTCAAATTTTGGACGCATGAAAGGAGGAAATTTTGGAGGCAGAAGCTCTGGCCCCTATGGTGGTGGAGGCCAATACTTTGCCAAACCACGAAACCAAGGTGGCTATGGTGGTTCCAGCAGCAGCAGTAGCTATGGCAGTGGCAGAAGGTTTTAATTACTGCCAGGAAACAAAGCTTAGCAGGAGAGGAGAGCCAGAGAAGTGACAGGGAAGCTACAGGTTACAACAGATTTGTGAACTCAGCGAAGCACCATGGTGGCAGAAGGCCTAGCTGCTACAAAGAAGACATGTTTTAGACAATACTCATGTTTATGGGCAAAAAACTCGAGGACTGTATTTGTGACTAATTGTATAACAGGTTATTTTAGTTTCTGTTCTGTGGAAAGTGTAAAGCATTCCAACAAAGGGTTTTAATGTAGATTTTTTTTTTTTGCACACATGCTGTTGATTGCTAAATGTAATAGTCTGATCATGATGCTGAATAAATGTGTCTTTTTAAAAAAAATAAAATAAAAAAATAAAAAAATAAAATAAAGCCTCTAAAGGATGGGGGCTCAACTTGGTACTAGGGAATATGTGCAATTAGATGCAAGGCAGTTTCATTCCTCAAATCCTGATCTATGCCCCTTTTCAGCTAGAAGTAGCTAGAGCAGTTGCTGCCCCTATCCTTCAAGAATGAGGAATGGTGACAATCCAGGGGTGGTCCTGGCTCATGGGAACCAAACTACTACCATGTTGTTGCTAAATGAAGATTTGCCATATTTATTGCCTATAAAATATTTATCTTATCACCCCTAGCCTCACATTGCTGATGTTCCTTCCTGCTGCATCAGGAAACATCTTCCTGTCACAGCCCACCACTTACACTGAAGTTCACAATTGCTCTGATGGCCGGGTCTGCAGAAAGGACCTCTTTACCAGCTCACTGAGGAACCATAGTTCTAAGTCTTTTGTCTTGTAGGTATGTTAATCTCATGTTGCTGTTTATATTGTTGCTGTGGCATAAGGATGCAAG